>NC_083101.1:49972324-50276275 GCF_949774975.1 Lagenorhynchus albirostris | reverse complement strand
TTCCAATGAAGGGAGTACAGGTTCGATCCCTGGTCGGGGAGCTAAGATTCCCACCTGTCTTGGGGCCAAGAAACCAAAACAGAAGCAACATTGTAACAAATTCAATAAAGACTTTAAAAATGGGCCACATCAAAAAAAAAAAAAAAAAAAGAATTTGGGGGTGTGTATAATGAGTTTGCAAAATTTTCTACAGGGCTGATACAGCGTGCAATAGTTAGGGTTACATATATTGTGTGTTTGGGCAGAGAAAGCAGAGACTCTACAGTTTATAAAGAAGCTGCAAGTACAACGTGATGTGTTGAATAACCCATCACTAACTACATATCTCCCTGGGGTTTAATTTTACAAGTTCATAATCCTTTATCTGAAACTCTTGGGCCATGTGTTTTGGAATTCAAATTTTTTTTTTTCAGAAATGTGGTACATATACTACATAGCATTACGTGATACTTCCAGCAGAGTCTGGAATTATTTAAACCCATCGATATATTCCCAGTGAAATGTATGATTATGTGTACTAGGTAGAATAAATAAGGATCATAAACAGACTTACATCAACAGTTCAGGTCAGATTCTGCTGCCAAATTAGTTTGAGCACCAAACCTTTGGTTTCAGAGGCAAAACTCTGAAATTTCAGAATTGTGGCTAAGGGATTGTAGATTTATATGCCCTTTCTCTGTGTAATTCTGAAAAGCAAGCAATTGCTTGAACCAATCTTATGAGTAGCTAGGATGCTATGAATCAACAATCTGGGTCTGGGCAGGAAGGAATTACTCAACACCACATCCTTCTACACACTGCGGATGTGTCTGTAACAGGAGGTCTTTTGTTGGGGGATATTTGGTATACATCAGTGGGACCTGAAAACACACAAGTAAGAACTAATAGACATTTGCAGGGCGCTTTTTTCTGGCTCACCAGAAGGCAGAAACCCAATGAATCATATCCCTCTAGGCAGGTGCGGGCAACAGACAACTGCTATCTCCCAAGTGTATTTGAAAGGATCTTATTACCTAAGATCCTAAGGGGGGGTTGTTGCCTTGTTGCCTTGGCAACCATAGGTAAGGATAATGAAGTCAGCTCATTTTAGTCACTCTTCAGTTCTCAATACACTTTCTCGCAGACATGGCTGCCTAACAGTTGCCAGACCTGCACTCAGGACATATTTCTTCTCCTGGAAGATTCACGTGGCACCTGTGGGTGCTCTATCCCTGGGCGTGCTCGTGGACCATGCTCTCCAAACACGCCACACGCCGGACAGCCTCTGGTTTCTGTCTCCTGGGTTTCAGATTAGCTAGCCCAACGCAAAGCAACCTGGACAATGTGGGTCGTAGGATGGCTTGGGAGCCGGGTGAGTAGCTTTTCATTTTTTCCTCACTGTGGGTATTTCCTAGTGAAGGAACATATAGAACTTTCTTGACAGGAGCCTTTACTCATATCAAGTCAAGAAATTAATATTTTACTTTTGACTTATTATTCAATAAGGAAAGCATACCTTGATGAGGAGACTAATTTTTCAACTCAACACATTATTTTTTATTTTTGGCTGCATTGGGTCTTCATTGTTGCATGTGGGCTTTCCCTCGTTGCAGCGAACGGGGGCTCCTCTTAATTGCGGTGCGTGGGCTTCTCATTGCGGTGGCTTCTCTTGTTGCAGAGCACGGGCTCTAGGCATGTGGGCTTCAGTAGTTGTGACTCGCGGGCCCTAGAGCGCAGGCTCAGTAGTTGTGGTGCACGGGCTTAGTTGCTTCACAGCATGTGGGATCTTCCCGGACCAGGGATTGAACCCGTGTCCCCTGCATTGGCAGGCGGATTCTTAACCACTGCACCACCAGGGAAGTCCTTATGAATATGTTGAGCACATATTATGTGTCACTGTGCCAGGTGTAAGCAGTATCTGCAAAACGTTGAGAGGCTAGAGTAAGTGTGTATGGGTATGTGTGACTGTGGAACTAGGAATAGCCTTAGGAGCTACGTTTGGCTTATGTAAGCACAAAAGCTTACAGGAAAGCTCATAGGCAGACTCAGCTGGTGCAGGCTTTTGCCTACCCTATACACTAGATGTCTGAAGGTGGAGGAATGGTCTTGGACCCATGAAGATCAAAACCACAGGCAGAGGGCTTCCCTGGTGGCACAGTGGTTGAGAATCTGCCTGCCAATGCAGCGGACATGGGTTCGAGTCCTGGTCCAGGAAGATTCCACATGCCGCAGAGCAACTAAGCCCGTGAGCCACAACTACTGAGCTTGTGCTCTAGAGCCTGCGAGCCACAACTACTGAAACCCGCGCACCTAGAGCCCGTGCTCCGCAACAAGAGAAGCCACCGCAATGAGAAGCCTGCGTACCGCAATGAAGAGTAGCCCCGCTCCCCGCAGCTAGAGAAAGACCGCGCACAGCAACGAAGACCCAATGCAGCCAATAATAAATAAGTAAATAAATAAATAAATTTATTTTTAAAAAAAAACACAGGCAAAGATGGCAGAGCAGAAAGAATGGAAAAACCTTGTCCCCTGTGTTGTTGTTGGGTTTTTCTTGTCCCCTGCTTTAATCTTAGAATTGCTTTACAAAAACAAACAAACAAAAAAAACCCAAACTGTTTACCTCCAGATATTTCACGATGTGAAACAAAATAAAGGCCTATCTTGTTTGGCCACTGTGGTTGAGATTCTGTTATCTATAGCCAATTATAATCCTGATACAATGTTCTTCTAGAGTTTTTCCTCTGTGTATGTAGATACATAAATTCTAACACTAACAACAATCTATGAAGCAGGTAATATTAGCCTTATTTTTAAAAGGGAAAACAGGTTCAGGTAAATCCAGGGAGCTTACCTCAGTCACTCAACTGGAAAGTTACCACACTGGGATGTATGCCCAGGTCTGGGGGACTCCAATACCCAATGTTCTTTCTCCTGTACCGTGTGCCTCTCTCTAGAGTTCCTGGACTGGCAGAGGAAGACACCCCTCCAAGTCTCTCTTTTTTTTTTTTTTTGCGGTGCGCGGGCCTCTCACTGTGTGGCCTCTCCTGTTGCGGAGCACAGGCTCCGGACGCGCAGGCTCAGCGGCCATGGCTCACGGGCCCAGCCGCTCCGCAGCATGTGGGATCCTCCCGGACCGGGGCACAAACCTACGTCCCCGCATCGTCAGGCGGACTCTCAACCACTGCGCCACCAGGGAAGCCCTGTTGTGTTTTTAAATTGTGGCTATTGACTTAAGCAGAAGAATCCCTCAATCAATTAACATGCTTAACATCAGTTTAGGGTCACAGGCATTCTATGCCAAATAAATACTCATTAAAATGTGAGCCCATAATTTTGGTCATGTCCCTAACACCCCTACTATTATCCGATGCATAATAAGCACAGGTGCAATTCAACTGCATCTCAGCCTCTAACTTCTATGATTGATCTATACATGTAAATATTAGTTGTAATTATTACAAAACTATTAGTTTATTGTTTAAAGCTTTTTGAGCATCACGAGAAAAATGATTTTTACACAAAACACTATAAATAATCACATCCTTGTTTTTCTACTAAGTTGTTCAATGAATTTATCCATATCTATATCTATTTCTATCTCCCTGGAAATTCCAGCCCCAGGGAAAGTATGCTTTTCATGCATATTTAAAATTAATATTCAACAGAAGCTTAACTAAAACTAGAGGCAAGACAAAGTACTATATTTTTATGAGCTGTTTGTCAAAGTCCAAATAATTAACATTGTTGAATGTCATAAGGCAGGCAGTGTGCCACTTACTTGAACTGATATTTTCTTAGAAAAACTTCCAAAGCTTTGGCCATAGGAACTATGAATCTAGAGGTACCTCCTGGATCTAAACAGAGAATCGTAAATTGGATGACTTAAGATGTCATGCCAAAGTAGAGCGACTACAGAGGGTGTTAAGGGGATCAAAGTAATCTTCAACCCAGTGATTGCTGAGCATGGCTCTTGACTTGCTTCTCAACACTGTGACCGCCAGCCACACAGGGGGTGTTTACCTGCCCCATTCCTGCCTTTGCCCAGGGAGAAGGTGGGGCTGCTGCCTGCTGTGGCCCCATGGAGGAGGGCCTTGGCCCAGGAGCAGCCCTGCTCTCAGGTGTGTCTGGGGATGAGGCCAGGGTAAGGACTGTTGAAAGAGCACTTAGCAGTCCTTTGACCCATGCAGTCATGGCCTGTTTCTCGGAGCTGCAGCTGGCCTCATTCAATCTTCAGAGAGCACTAGAGCCCCATGACCACGACCTCCCACCAAGTCCCCCTCAAGACAGATGTGCTCCAACCCCCTAGGATCATGGCAAGTGTCAGTCGGAAGATGGCTGGCAGGTTTTCTAGTCCACCCCATGCATTCATTTTACTTTTGCTTTTAATTAAATTCAAAACAGTACCCCAAAAATGCAGGTCTGTCTTCACCACCATTCACCTCTCCCCCTAAATCACAGCTTCTCTCACTCACTTTTCCAGTTGACCACCGTTGCCAAGACGCAGAGCATCCTTCCAGCCCTTTTTCTACTCATTTGCATATAGATGTGCACGTATTTATTGCATAAGCAGGTTCATACCATATGTATTGTTCTGTGACTTGCCCTTTTTTTTGTTTAGCAACGTGTCTTGAAGAACTTTGCATATTGGCTCATATAGATTAGCTCACTGCTTTTTTTTTTTTTTTTTTTGCGGTACACGGGCCTCTCACTGCTGCGGCCTCTCCCGCTGCAGAGCACAGGCTCCAGACGCACAGGCTCAGCGGCCATGGCTCACGGGCCCAGCCGCTCCGCGGCATGTGGGATCCTCCCGGACCGGGGCACGAACCCGTGTCCCCTGCATCGGCAGGCGGACTCTCAACCACTGCGCCACCAGGGAAGCCCCTAGCTCACTGCTTTTAACTGATGGAGAGCGCTCCTCAGTCGGTCAGCAGAAACAGCTTAAAAAGTTGTGACCCCCAAATCAGACAAAGCCAGGAAAGACATCAGAATTCAATCCCCCTCCTTCAATTTTTATACAGGAAAAAATCAAACATACAAAATAGTGAAAAGACTGGTATAGGAAACACACACATACACTCCACTAGATTCAACAACTGTTACCACTTTCATTGGCTGTCATTTTAATATCTGCTAGAGTTGTTTGGTTCTAAGTTGAGAGGTATATGGAAAGAAGCAGGATTCATTAAGTCCCAAGGTCTTAAGAATTAGGAAGAAAAGACATTTACAAATTGTAAGAGCCAAAGAAATATAAAACCTTCTCAGGTGCGTGGAAGGTGCACATTTCTATGAGCAGAAGAATTAGTAACCTAGGGATGTGGGCTAGAAGGCTACCCCTTCTTGAAATTCTGGAGTGACTGGCATAAGCATAAATGATATTTAGTGAGCTCCACCCAGCTGCATTTTTCTGGTAGCTATGCATCTCTGACATACTTAGGCAAAGTATGGGATGATATATGTATTTATCCCCAAAGACAAGGGATGATATATGTATTTCCTTGATGAGTGAAAAGAAGAATCACTCTTTTTGCCTGCAAATTCTGATGGTCTGAAATGGTCTGAAATCTTTTTCTTAAAGTTTACTAAGAAAGTAATCATCTGCCTAGAGGGTGGGCATCCTTTGATGCAAAGGAAAACTTAAAATCAAATATAGAAATGGAATATTATACAGGAATAAAATTGGATGAAATATAGCTATACTCAAGAAGCTGAATAAATCTTAGAAACATAATTTGCAGTGAAAAACAGCTGGTTGCAGAAGACTACATACAGTGTGATTCTATTCTTATAAAGCTCAAAAACTAGCAAATCCAAACAATATATCGTTTAGGAAGATGTACATGTCTTGGTAAAAAAAAATTTTTTTCATGAATGCATAAATTAGGATAGTGATTACCTTGAAATGGATGGGGGGGTGAGTAGGATTTGCAACCATGTGGCATAATCAAAAACACTGGTAATGTTCTATCTTTTTTAAAAAAATTTTTTGGCTGCATTGGGTCTTCGTTGCCGTGCATGGGCTTTCTCTAGTTGCGTAGAGCGGGAGCTACTCTTTGTTGCAGTGTGTGGGCTTCTCATTGTGGTGGCTTCTCTTACGGCAGAGCATGGGCTCTAGTGCATGGGTTTCAGTAGTTGTGGCACGTGGGTTCAGTAGTTGTGGCTCGTGGGCCCTAGAGCACAGGCTCAGTAGTTGTGGCTCACGGGCTTAGTTGCTCCGTGGCATGTGGGATCTTCCCAGACCAGGGCTTGAACCCGTGTCCCCTGCATTGGCAGGCAGATTCTTAACCATTGCGCCACCAGGGAAGTCCAGGTAATGTTCTATTGATTAACAGTGTGGTGGATTCCTGTATTCATTTTATTATATGCTCCCAAGCTTACATAGATGGTACTTATATTATTTTGTATGTATCAAATATAACATAATAAAATTTTGTAGGTGAAAATAAAAGCTAGACTTACAAGATAGAATAATAAAAATGTGTAAAATTAAAGCCTAAAGAAGAATTAGGGTTTGGGATCTGTAACTTTAATTAACTGGATACTCATTTTGGAACCAAAGCAAACCTCTGAATAGTTCATACAAAAAGCTACCCTGAAAGGTACCAAAATACATTTAGCACATCATCCAGATGTACCATTGTTTATCTAGCCATTCTTTTAGTGGCATTTAATTTTAATTTTTTGCTATTCTAACACAGAGGAATAAGCATTCTTAAATATATTTCTTTCAATATGTGTGTAAATATTTGTGGGGTATCTAGGTATCTAGAAATGGAGCTGCCAGGTCAAAGAGTGAAAGACTGAAGTTTACACTCAAGGAAATTAAATATAAATTTGTGGCCTGGGTGGTGGGGCATTGCAGAGAGAATTGGAGGAAGATGGCCAAAAGGTAAACTTCCAGTTATATTATTATAAGATATTATAAGAAATATTATAGCATAAATAAATACTAGGGATGTAATGTACAACATGCTAACTATAGCTAACACTGCTGTATGATATACAGAAAAGTTAAAAGGGTAAATCCTAAGAATTCTCATCACAAGGAGAACACTTTTTTTCCCTTTTTATTGTATCAATATTCACGATGGATATCAATATCCATGATGATGGATTTTAGCTGAACCTATTGTGGTAACCATTTCCCAATATGTGTAAATGAAACCATCATGCTCTATGCCTTAAACTTATACAGTCATGTATGATGATTATTCCTCAATAAAACTGGAAAAAATACAAAACTCAGGATCATACAGGCAGCAAGTAGCAAAGTCAAAACTAGAAACAAGGCTCTTTCTGGGGCTCGATAATGCACCTATTGCCCGTAAAGAAAACACCTATCTCACCAAGGCAAGTGCCCCACTTTAGACTGTGATTTGACCCTTTCCCCATCCTGTCTGTCCAGTCTACAGGTGAAGCACAGTATTGATTTCAGAACCTCAGGACACAGAATACAAGAGCTCCCTGTCACGAGAGGCAGCAGAATAGGGCTTTGTCTCCCGGGAAGGCAAGACGGTTTCTATGGGACTGACTTGGTGTCAGTGGTGGGAAGGGAACCTCTGCTGAGTTCTGAGTCAGAACCCAGAGTTCTTGTCCCATTTTTCAGAGTACTGTCCCTGTGGTCCATGGAAGTGTCTTTTTTTATTTCTAAGAGAAGATTTTGCAATGTTTAGTCTTCAGAGTGGAAATATTTATTAGTGAATATGCTGAAAATGCTGTTTTGCTGATTACAGGAAAGCACAAAGGCATACATAAAGCCTATAACCAGAACGAAAAGAGTGGGTGGGAAAGACAAAGAGAATGTCAGTTACCAGCTGTGCCAGCCAGAGTCCCTTTCTTCCCACCTGACACATTCAAAGAAAATCCAGAATCCAAGTCTTCTCTGAAATGTTCATTTCATTTCAGATACAAAAAGAAATTAAACAGGTGTTTTATTTTGTGTGTGTCTGTATATGTGTGTGTGTGTGTGTGTATGGCACCCAAACACATGTAGTAGCAACCCCAACTCCATACAGTAGATTAAATCAGTGGCATGTGATTAAAATATTTTAAAAATTTCCCTAAAATTTTACTAACTTAGGGACTATCAAGTTTCCCCAAATATCTCACCATTTTGAATCAGGCCCCAAACAAGAAATACATGTTGTATTTTATTGGTATCACTTAAGTCTTTTGATCTATATGTTTCTTACCCCATCATTTTTAATGCCTTGCTACTTTTTGAGGAAACTGGGCCATTTGTCTTTTCGAGTTTCTCACATTCTGCATTTTGTTGATCATGCCCCCTAGTAGCATTAACACATTCCTCTATTCCAGTAGTTCCTCTAAACTGGTAGTTGGATCTAGAGCTTGATCAGATTCAGGTTTGCTCTTTTTTGGCAAGAATGTGTCATTTGCAGTGTTGCGTATTTCTATCATATTGCACATAATGTCTGGTGATCTTTTCTATGAGATTAGTGGCCATTGATGACCATTGCCTTGATCCATTATTTTATAGGGTTTTGGAAAATACTGATATTCTTATTTATTTGCTAGAATAATTTCCTCATCAACTATTTAGTTACCCTGAGATACAGGTTGTACAGGTCTTAGCTTGGGTTTCCCAGGAAGCAGAGTTCTTGAGACATGGGCTTTATTGGAAGCATGGTCCTAGGGAAAGAAGTGAGGGGTGGGGGAAGCCGAGAGAGCCAATTCAAGCCTGGTAGGCTGCGGCTTCAAGCACCCGATTGGTTGATTCTTTGTGACTTGATTTCTGAGAAGTGATATAGACTGAGTTTCAGGACACTTCGTCCTGGGAGAAAAGGAAGGAATATTTATTTATCAGCTTCTATCCCCCACTGGTCTTAGGTTAGACCACGAAACATTAACCCACGCACCCTTCAGGGTGGTGTATGCATAGGCACCTAGATAGTTTCCATGGATCTCCACACTGGCATTAACAGGGAAGTGCTGGGGTAGAAGGTAGGAGATGAGGTTATTTGGGTTGTTCCTGTATGAAGGTGGAAAGATCCCACGTAGAACTTACTGCTGCAGCAGTGGCTGCAATAAGAGACAGGTGAGGCAAAGAAGATCTGAAGTGGTACATATGAAGTGTTAGATACAGTCCAGAAGAGGCAGGTAAAATGTGTAATTCTCTCTTGCAATTTACCAGCTTTCAAAATAATGAATTAGTTCTACTGCATCTGCAAAGGTAACCAATCAGGTTTTTTTTAACCCCATTTTTAAGTATCCTTGTGAATCATGGAGACATACATATTTGATATGTCTCAATTCATTGCAGTTACTTTCCTTACTGATGCTCAAATTTATCCCACTTTAGCCAGTGGGTGCTTCTACAGGTTGGCTTCTGCTTCCATTTCATGTGAACCTATTAGTTTTTGATAGCTTCCTTGCTTTCTGAATTGACAAGATGCTCCAGTCTTATTTTGGGTACTTCTTACCTTTAAACTAAAATAAATCACTTCTCCAAGTAGGTCTAGTTCCTTTTAGGGAAAAATGCTATTTAGAGACTACAATCTGGGATCTAAGAGTGCTTACTCCTACTAGGTTGGTCACTGTTTGGTGGACATTTTGAGTAAAAGACCTTGGAAAAACATTTTTTAAGTATATCATGAGTTCTAAATGATAATTTCAATTCAAATTTAATATCGCTTAACTTGATTTTGTATTTATCTCTTTTATTCTGAAAAACATTGATTCTTAAAAACACTAACATAAATTACTAATAACATTGTGATTACTGAAAAGCTGTTTCTGTTTTGTTTTTTAACATTCTCTTCATCCTTAGGGTATATTCCTAAGGGATGTAGGGTCAAATAATTGTGTTTTAAAGTCACCTCACATAATTTCCCTTTATGTAGTTAAGCCAACAATTTGATACTACATTCATTAGTTGCATTTTGCTTTTTAAATTTTTGATTTAATTTTTCATAATTATGTAAAATTGACATCATTCCAAAGTCAAAACTACAAAATCAGATATAGTCAGAGAAGTCTAGCCTCTATCCTTGTACCTTCCATCTTGTTTCATCTCTCCCAAATAAGTAACCATTTAATTTAATAATTTATCTTTCCATTTAAAAAATACATAAGCAAATGTATCTATGTGTTCCTGCTTTCTTAGATAAACAGTAAGACACTATTTACACCTTTATTCCTCTTGCCAGCACTATGTTTCTGACAAACTACTGCTCATCTTTTTAAAAACTGTACTGTCCTCTAGGCTCAATCTACTCACTTCTTGGAATAACTTGTTGATATGTACTCCCCCCCGCCAAAGTCTAAATTAAATGAACTTTAGTTTTACTTATTCCATTACTTCTGCCAAACGTTTGTGTCAGGGAAGAGGGAAGGGGGGCTTGGCAATCATAAACAAAGCTGTCTTGAATGAATGAGGGTATGATCTTCCCAGGATTTTTTTTTTTGTAGTAAAATACACAACATAAAATTGACCATTCAAACCATTTTTAAGCACACAATTCAGGAGCATTAAGTACATTCACATAGTTGTGCAACCAACACCGCCATCCATCTCTACAACTTTTTCATCATCCCAAGTGGAAACTCTGCACCCATTAAACAATAAGTCCCCATAACCTTCCCAGGATTTTTTAACAAGACTAAATGGAAGAGGCACCTGCTTGCCAGTTGCACGCTTGGGTCCTAGGAGGATTCTGCCCTCCCAGCGGAGCAGAGATTCCCGTGGTGACTAAGCCAGCCCTCGGGTTAACGCTCCCGCCCTCACCTATTGTCCCAGCGGGAGGAACCGGTATTTCCGGATTGGGGCCTCAGACCCTGTGATCCGGCTAAGGGTGAGGTTGGTGGAGGAGGGGAACGGAAGCTGATCATATAAGTTAACTTTCCACCAAAATAATTAACTTGCCTTCCCATCCCACCCACCTCCCACCCCACCGCCAATACCACCAGTCAAACACCCACAACGGTCCACAACGATCCTCCCGTAGTTTTTGAAAAGGGAACGACGCTCACCCCTTCCTTGCTCACACCCCTGGAAGGGATCGAAAAGCCGACCAGGTCACGAAGAAAGAAGGCAACACAGCGAATTCCGCTTGCCCTTCGGGGTGAAGAAAGCTCACCGGCAGTTTTGCAGAGAAGGAAAGAGGCAGGGGAGTGGGCGCGCGGGCTGGAGTGACCAAGCGGT
The DNA here is from genome assembly GCF_949774975.1 of Lagenorhynchus albirostris. Classification (NCBI taxonomy): domain Eukaryota; kingdom Metazoa; phylum Chordata; class Mammalia; order Artiodactyla; family Delphinidae; genus Lagenorhynchus; species Lagenorhynchus albirostris. The sequence continues at coordinate 50,265,138 of NC_083101.1, read as the reverse complement.
CCCTGCGGCCGCAGCCCCTACCCCAACGCTGGGTGGCGTGTGTGAGCCACCCTCTGTCCTTCCCAGTACCCCAAAGTAGCACTGCAATAAACTACATTTCTCCTCCGGCTCGCGCGCTAGGCACCCTCGGGGGCTCGAAATAAGCAGGTGACAGCCGCTGCCCACCCTCGTCTCCTCCAGGCCGCCGCTCTCTGGCTCACCGCCGCCCCGATCCCCCTGCCCCCACCCTGGATTTTTTTTTTTCTTTCTCCCAAACCTCCAAACAGGAAATAGCTTGAGTCACAATAATACACAGGAGCAGCGGCCGAGGCCACTCGCGCCCGCCCATTCGCTGGGCCGCCTCCAGCACTCCGGCTCCGCGAGGCGCCGCCGGCGACGCGCGCGGGGAGCGCAGTGAACACCGGCCCAGCAGCCGGCGCCGCGTCGGAGGCTCCCAGGCGCCCGTCAGAGCCGCCTTCGCCCTGCCCCCGACTCCGCCGACTGCGGCCGCCACCCGCCTCCAGGCGAGTACTCTCCTCCCGGTCCCTCGCTGGCCACTGAGCGCCCGCAGGCGTCCCGGCCCTGCCCTCCGCGAGGCCGGAGAAAAGCCGCCCCAGGCGCAGCCTCCACGCTCCGGCAGCGCCCGGGATATCTCCCTCCGGTCCCGACTCTGGCGGGGGAGGGCTTTGCGGGCTGCGGCGGGGCGCTTGCTCCCTGGTCCTTCATGAGGGCGGAGGTGGGGGGCAGCGTGAGTAAATGCTCTGTCACCCCATGCCCCAGTGGATTCGGGCTGGACTTTATTGGGCATTGATTATTTTCCCTTTCTGGGGATGCTTAACTGACTTTTGCCTCCCCATCTTGGGGACCATTCTGGAAGTGGGTTTGGGCGCGCAGCTGGGGCAGCTACAGGTGACTGGGAGCCACCTTCTTTTTCCTACCTGGCCTGGAGCCTTCTCCCCCAAGGGACGGGAGCTGTTTCACTTTCTGTTGAGCTTCTCTTGAACCAGATTCAAAGGGCCTCTGAGTTTCTGTCGGCGCAGTCAGCGTTTGCAGTATCTGGAGGGGGCAGGATCTGGTGGCTTGGATTTACGCGGGCCGAGAGAGGCGCTGGCTAGTTGAGAGCAGGTGGGCGCCGCCTGGGCTGCCGGCGGAGTCTCAGCCGCGGAGCCTGGAAAGTGCGCACACCTGAGAACCCCGGAGATGCCTGTCAGCCCACGCAGCCCGGAAGCCGAGATCTGTGCTCCCAGCTCGGCAGAGTTTGAGGGAACTTTTTTTTTTTTTTTTTGCACTTTCTGACCCATTTGTAAGGAAGGGGCCGAGCTTCTCAACATGCTGGGTGTTGTCAGTCTTCAAGGACTACATTGTGAGGTTCTTCTATAGGGAACTCAGTCAAAACTGAGTTGGACATCTTTATGTTGGATAAAGGCCACTGAATTCCAGGCATTCTTCGAGGCTGAGAAGGGTGTTTTCAAGACTGTTTTGAAGTCGGCTTGAGGGCTTTCTGCGAAACTGCCGCTGTCAATTATCCTTATCAGCTGCGGCTGCTTGCTAGTCCCGGGGTGAGTGCGTTCTCTTAGAAGGCTCCATTCAGTCAGGCCTTCTATGCAAGTTTCTCAGCGCACTTTTACAAACCGTGGTTGGGAGGTAAGTTAAGTCCTTAGCCAATTCTTCTGAAACACATGATCAACCCTCCACGTTTCCCGGTGAGGGGACCGTGGTTCTAAAGGGTTAGATTGATAGGGTGACTGTCTTTACGTCAAACGCGCTGGGGCCTTGCGGCTTTGAGTGAGGTTCAAGGTCCAGCAACAGCGATATCACCTGAGGGCCTGTTAAAAATACAGGACTTCACGCCTGCCAATGCAGGGGACACGGGTTTGTGCCCCGGTCCGGGAAGATCCCACATGCCGCGGAGCGGCTGGGCCCGTGAGCCATGGCCGCTGAGCCTGCGCGTCCGGAGCCTGTGCTCCACAACGGGAGAGGCCAAAACAGTGAGAGGCCCGCGTACCGCCAAAAAAAATAATAATAATAATTTAAAAAAATACCATCTGACCTACCCAGAACTGCTCAATCAAGGTCCCCAGGGGACCCTTCGCATATTAAGGCTTGAGACTGGCAGAGGGTTATGTTGGGGTGAAGTTTTTTGTCCAGTTTGAAGAAGTGATTTACATTTCCCTACATGTCCACCCAGTCCTACATTTGAACCTTCGTTTTGCCAGACCAGGACAAACACACTACAGCTTTATGGGTCACAGCACCTCCACCCCAGGTGCCAGGCTCCTTAAGCCTTTGGGTTTTTTGTTTCTAGATACTTTGATTCTTTCATCGTTATTATTGTGATAAAATACACACAACATAAAATTTGTCATTTTAACCATTTTTTTTCTTTTTTTCCTGCCCCTCTAGGCGTCTTGTGGGATCTTATTTCCCCCACCAGGGATTGAACCCAGGCCCTCAGTAATAAAAGCGCAGAGTCCTAACCACCATTTTTTTTTTTTTTTTTTTTTTTTTGTGGTACGCGGGCCTCTCACTATTGTGGCCTCTCCCGTTGCGGAGCACAGGCTCCAGACGCTCTTCCCAGCCCCTGAGTTTCCGGATACTGTTAATGACATTTTCTGTAGGGTACAGAAAAGGTTGAACAGGAATGTGAAGTAAAACTAAAATCATCTTCTCAGAATATGAATAAACGTTTGGAAATTCCTGGGTCACTGGCCTGGTGGACTTGGCATTTTAACTCCAGATTCTTAAAGTGCATGTGCTTTCTTTTAATGGAGACAACCTGAAACTATGAGGGCTTCCTCTTTGGTCTGGTTGAAAAGGAATGGAACTACCCAGGGCTCAAACTGCACTAATTAACTAGGTGCAGATGACTGGTAAAATCTCTGTGCTTCTTTTAACTGGCTTTATTTTAGGGGTCGTGTTTACATTGAGTTTAGCATTTTGTTTTTGTTTTTTAATACTGATCCAAACTCATTGTTGAAAGTAGTTGAAAGAAAGCTTAAGAAAAAGTGTTGTTGCTGACATATATATAGGAGGAAGAAAGATTTGAAATAATTTTCTAAAAGACCCCAATCTATTTTGTTACTGCTTTAATGTTAAGTGAGTCTAATGGTCCAAGAACATTATTTCTGGTTGTAAAACTGTATAATTTAGAAAAGCTTTGTTGTTGTTGTTTCAATTGAAGTATAGTTGATTTACAATGCATTAATTTCAGGTGTACAGCAAAGTGATTCACTTACACACATATGTATATCCTTAAGATTCTTTCCCATTATAGGTTATTACAAGACATTGAATACAGTTCACTGTGCCATACAGTAGGTCTTTGTTGTTTATTTATTTTGTAGATAGTAGTGTGTATCTGTTAATCCCAAACTCCTAATTTATAGAAAGCTTTGTAATACTGAAAGTAATCTGCTTGCATCTGCTCAAAATTATCCAGGTTGTGGTTTGAGGACATGCTTTTCAGTGAGAACAGAAATGTGAATTGGCAAGCTAATGAAAATGGTTTCATTCATGATCTAACAAAGGCATTGTTATAGAACAAGAATGTGGTTCAGAATACATAAGTGATCAGAGATATTGGGAAGATTTAATAAGTAGCTGAATAGTGGCAGATCCTTAAAATTCTTCCCAAATTCTTTTTTCTCTAAGACCCTTGACTTTTCTTGTCTTATGACTTTCATCAGAATGAGGCTGTCACCTTGTAGGAAGGAACTTAGAGCTCCCTTTGATTGAAAAGTCCCTTTGAAATGATGAATGAAGATAATTCAGATAGGCAAGATTTGGCAGAAAATTCTCCTTTTTCACGAGATTCTTGCATTCACAAAATTTCAGAATGTTATTATTTTTTTTTTAATTATGGTAAGGCAAAGAGAAAATGTTTCCCCTCCTCCACTGTGTTCTCTTCGAAATAGCAATATAGTTCAGTGTTTTATTTGGTGAACAAATGCTATTTTGTAGTCCACACAGGAGAAAACATTCCTAGAAAGTGTTTGGTGAATGGATTTATCAGTAATTCAGTGATGCCTGGAGAATCACTTGGGGAGTTTAGTAAAAATGGAACCTCTCCAACTACTCCAGACCTTCTCTGAGTGAGACTCCGTGCATTGGAATTTGTAGGTTTTAATAACACCTTGGGTGATTCCGATATATAATTAGGTTTGGGAGTCACACACACACATGCAAACTAAGATATTGAGAAATTAATCTGAAAGTACAAGAGAACACAATTTTATATTAAACATGAAATAAAATTAATGATGAATTCTTCCTTAAAATTAGGTAGTCATTGTTTCAGTTTGGCAAATTGAATAAACACTTTTTGATGTTGGTCTTCATTCTTGAGATCTGAGGTTCAGAATCCTGAATGTCCAGAAAAACCCACTGGTCTCCCTAAGGTATCAAGGTATTAGACTATTTGATCCAGCATCAATGAACTTTTGTCGAGTGCCCATTTTGAATGGGCATTTTCATATATATTCTCAATGAATCTTTACAATGACTGAGAGAGGTGTTTCTTTTTTTATAATATTACAGGTGAGAAGACTGAAGCCAACCTGGGTCTTCCTACTCTAGAATATGGTCTTTTCCATGGTCCTTCCATGTAGAATAATAAATCCCTGCCTACTAACTCCCTTTCACCTCCAAGAAACTATGTATTCATTAATTCTTTTTTAAAAAAATTTATTTATTTATGTCTGTGTTGGGTCCTCAGTGTTGTGCGCGGTCTTTCTTTAGATACGGTGAGTGGGGTCTACTCTTCATTGTGGTGCACAGGCTTCTCATTGTGGCTTCTCTTGTTGCAGAGCCCCGGGCTCTAGGCGCGCAGGCTTCAGTAGTTGTGGCACGTGGGCTCAGTAGTTGTGGCTTGCGGGCTCTAGAGTGCAGGCTCAGTAGTTGTGGTACATGGGCTTAATTGCTCCGCGGCATGTGGGAATCTTCCCAGAGCAGGGGTTGAACCTGTGTCACCTGCATTGGCATGCGGATTCTTAACCACTGCGCCGCCAGGGAAGTCCTCATTAATTCTTCATTCAAATCTTTTGGAACATCAGGTACTAGCTGCTCTAGGCTTTGAAGCAAATAAAAAATGAGCCCAAACTGAAATAAATTCCAAAAGAGCAAAGGAGTCAACAGCAAAGTGTTCTTTCCATGGTACCACAAGACCGCTCATGAGTGATCAATTAGACTATACGTGGCTTGAATGTAGCATTAGCATAGCTAGTCCAGCTCCCAGAAAAAGCATTGGGCATTCTCCTTACTGAGACCGGTCAGCAGTACCATCTCTGCATATCAACCTGATGGTATTTACGAGGCACCCCAAGATGCTACACAGTGTGGAAGGAAGGGCACAGAATTCAGGTGCAAAAGAACTGATACTTACCCTGACCAGCTGACTGAGCAGGAATAAACCTCATAAACTTGGAGCCACCGTGTTCCTAAATGTAAAATTAGGGAAATAATTATCTCCCCCTAAGATTATAGTAAGGACTCAGAAAGACCTTTTTTATAAAAATGCTTGTAAACTGTAAAATGATAATAAAAATGTCTTACCTTCATGTGGGAGAAATTTACAACGCAAAGGAGACAGAAGAAGCCACACATCTGAGGTACCTCACACATTTTACTTAACCGAGTTTGTTTGTAATTCTCTTCTAGCTTCTAGGTCATTCTTTAAAAAACAGTCTTATTGAGATGTAATTCACGTGCCATACAGTTCACCTATAAAGTGTGCAATTCATTGATTTTGAGTATATTCACAGAGTTGTGCAACCATCACCAGAATCAATTTCAGGACCTTTTTGTTGCCCTAAAACGAACACCACCCCTTCGTGAAGCCCTTCCACCCCTTAGCTGGCACCTTCTAATCCCCTGCTTCCCCCACCTTAAGCAACCACTAATCTACTTTCTGTCTATAGATTTGCCTATTCTGGACATTTGATATAAATGGAATTATACAATATGTAGTCCTATATTTCTGGCTTCTTTCATTTAGCATAATGTTTTCAAGGTTTATCTACATTGCAGCATGTATCAGAGTTTTCTTCTTTTTATTGCCAAATAATGTTCCATTGTGTTTATCACATTTTGTTTATCCGTTCATCTGTTGATTGACATTTGGGTTGTTTCTACTTTTTGCCTATTATGAATAATACTGCTGTGAACATTCATGTTTTTATGTGGGCATATTTTTTCATGTCTTTGGGGTACATACCTACAAGTGAAAAACATATCTAACTCTATATTTAACATTTTCAGGAACTGCCAGACTTTTCCAGAGTAGGTGCACCAGTTTACTATCTCATCAGCAATGTGTGAGAGTTTCAATTTCTACACATCCAAATCAGTCTTTTTTATTTTAGCCATCCTAGTTGGTGTGAAGTAGTTTTTTTTGTGTGTGTTTTTTTTTTGCGTTACGTGGGCCTCTCACCGCTGTGGCCTCCCCCGTTGCGGAGCACAGGCTCCGGACGCGCAGGCTCAGCGGCCATGGCTCACGGGCCCAGCCGCTCCGCGGCATGTGGGATCTTCCCGGACCGGGGCACGAACCCGTGTCCCCTGCATCGGCAGGTGGACTCTCAACCACTGCACCACCAGGGAAGCCCGTGAAGTAATTTTAATTCACACTCCTCTGATGCCTTATGATGTTAAACATTTTTTCATGAGCTTATTTATTAAGCCATTCTTTCCTGACCTTTTTATAAATCCTCTTCTAGGGGAACACTAGATAGAGGAAGAGGAAAATCAATTTTGAATAAATTCCCTAGTTTCAATGGTTTAGAAAAATACTAAAAATGTAAATTGAGCCCTTTGCTCTTTTAAAATTTATTTTGGTTTTGGCTCATCTTTTTATTTGCCTTGGGGCCTAGTACATGTAGTACTGATGTTCCAAAGGGTTTGAGTGAAGAATTAATACATAGATTCTTGGAGGCGAAGGGGAGTAAGTAGGCAGGGACTTTTCTTCTATATGCTGATTTAATGCGCACCAAAAAACCGTGCACCTCTCAAATGTTAATACACCAAAAAATATGCTTATGCTGATGGTGGACATTTTATTATTTATTTGTTTGTTTGACTGCACAGGGTCTTAGTTGCGGCACGCGGGATCTTCATTGCTCCGTGCGGGATCTTTTAGTTGTGGCATGTGAACACTTAGTTGCGGCATGTGGGACCTAGTTCCCTGACCAGGGATCGAACCCGGGTCCCCTGCATTGGGAGCACAGAGTCTTAGCCACCTGACCACCAGGGAAGTCCCGATGGTGGATATTTTAAACACTTGAACGAAAATATCATTTGATATTTTGTTGGTTAACATCTGTCCATTCTACTTATTAAAATATGTAAGAATATACTTTACAAATCATATTAATAAATTGTTGATATCTTTTATTAGGGTACTCTCTTTTTTTTTTTTTTTGCGGTACGGGAGCCTCTCACTGTTGTTGCCTCTCCTATTGCGGAGCACAGGCTCCGGGCGCGCAGGCTCAGCGGCCATGGCTCACGGGCCCAGCCGCTCCGTGGCATGTGGGATCCTCCCAGACCGGGGCACGAACCCATGTCCCCTGCATTGGCAGGCGGACTGTCAACACTGCGCCACCAGGGAAGCCCTATTAGGGTACTCTTGATTTTATTTTCAAGTACCCCCAACAGGAGGGTAGGCTGATGGACATTTTGATGTGAGTTTGTACATTTTTGTTCTTTCCCAAGCTGCATGGCAGTGTTTTTTCTCTATAGCCGTATGGAGAATCATCTTCATGTTCTACAGTTACAAATCAATCCTGAATTTTTAAAATACCTATTAGCATTTTTAGAGGCCCACTCTATTGAACTTGGGTTGTGCTGTTTGGATCTTGTATTACTGGCAACTGTAGGGAGCAGTAAGAGAAACAGGGAAATCATCTGGATTTAGAAAACGAAAATCACTTCCATTTGAAAATTAAGACAGCCTTAGAATAAGCAAATGAAAGTGTGTGGTTCAGTGGTCCTAACACATTGGGCTGTGTCTGAATCACCTAGAAGCTTGTTAAGACCCACATTACTGACCCCCTGAGTTTGGTTTCTGAGTCAGTCAGTCTGGGGTGGGGGCCAGAGAATCTGCATCTCTAGCAAGTACCCAGGTGGTGCTGATGCTGCTGGTCTGGGGGCCTCACTTAGAGAACCAGTGGATTGGAGGCATTTGGAAGGGTAGGACCGGAGCAAGAGTGAGGGAGGGGACGAGGCTAGAGGTGAGCTCACGGATCCCGTGTGTACAGGAGCTCAGTAGAGCTGAGGAAGCAGATATGACCCAGGCTGGGCTGGGAACTGGGACATAGGGATTCTGTGGGGAGGGGTGGCTGGAAGAGAAGCCTCTGAGATGGGGGAGAGGTGGGGAGAGAATTCTGAGGAGACAAAGGCCAGTGAGGCCCCCCACTGTAAACAGGGGACTGAGGACACGCCTCTTCAGGACACGCCTCCATGTAAACAGGGGACTGAGGACACGCCTCTTCAGGACACGCCTCCATGTAAACAGGGGACTGAGGACACGCCTCTTCACCAGTTCTAGGAAGGCCAGCGTTACCAGGTAGTGGGATAGGTTGCTTGGGGGCAGGGCCAAGTGTGGACTTGCCTTCATAAGATAAGGCGTCCTTAGGCCACAGTCCTGGAGTCGTGACTGGCCCTCTCCCTCTTGCCTCTTACCATGAATCATAGTCAACCTAGAACCCGAGGAGCTTTGTAAGCCAGAGCAGGAGTCCTTTGTGCAAGTAGTGGCCGTCGAGTTTTAGTTTTCTTCCTTTCACACCTTTGCCTGCTCTGCTTAATGGCTTAAAAAATCTGTGCTACCAGGTGTCTAGTCTCCTTAGCATAACTTGGCATAAGCCTATTCTGAGGGTGGGTTCTGACAGTCAATGCTGTGAAGGTCAGAAGGTTTGCTACAGAAAAGAAATCCAGGAAGGGTGGCGGCCCACTGCTATTGGGTCCTGTGAAGTTGAGCTGTGTCCCACCCTCCCTGCAGTTTCACAGACGTGAGACAAACATCTCCTAATTTTATTTCATATTTTTCTGAAAGGAATCCTCATTGTACCTGAGGATATAAAGCACTTCTCTTGGGCTTTGGAACAAGGCCAAAACCTGCCCCGCAGTGTTCTGTGTTACCATCTGGGGGCACCTGCTGTCAGCAGAGGGAGAGGGCTTAGCATCAGTGGGTGTTATCCCTGCCCAGCTCTGCCTGTGACTTGCTGCTGAGCTCAGGAGCTGAGTAACCACCGCCTACTTTAGACTCACGTTTGTGTCCTCTATCCCACTCGGCGAGTTGCACAATTTTACATGCCTGTGGGCCCAGGGTGTGCAATTCCTCTGGTAATGGTCAGAACTGCACAGGAGGTATTTCTCAGTCCTGCTTCTGGGAGAGATTGTATCTCGGGATACTTAAGGTCACCTCCAGTTTCAGTGATTCACTAGGAAGACTCACAGGCTTAGCATATGGTCATAGCCACCTCTATGATTATTACAGTGAAGGCAAAAGTACACGATCACAATCTGAGAACACCGGGCGCAAGCTTCCAAGTATCTTCTCCCAGTAGAGCTACGCGGGACAGGCTTAATTCCGATAGACCACATGTGTGAAATGTTGCCAGCCAGGGAAGTTCATTAAAGACTCAGTACCCAGGGTATTTTTTCCGGGGACTTATTATTGTTGGCATCCTCTGCAGAGCATGTACCAAAAGTTCAGATGCCCAGAAGGAAAGCAGATGTTTAGCCTAAACCACATTATTTGTGTACAGAGTTTAGGGACAGTGGACAACTTTAATCAGTCCTGAGAACGGTGGGAGATGCCTCAGACCCAAGTTCCCTGACACCGTTCAAGGGCCAGTCTTGGAAGCAGGCCTCTCAAAGGATGTTAAGGCTTTTGTGCTCAGATGGGGACAAGGATGGAAAGCAAGGACGGTGGCAGAAGCCCTTGCACTTGGAGGAGGGGTCCGTCCATGCAGCTTCAGAGGCTGGTTCTGTAGGAGTTTTTCTCCCTTTGACCAAAGCGGCAGAGGGTAGAAGTGAACTTGGGTTTTGCACTTAGATCTTGGCTTTAGGAGGGTAATAGGGACTCCTTCACTTCAGGGACAGAGAAGGGTGAGAGGGCACATTGGCAAAGAGTTCAAAGCCCTGTTCATTCATGTGTTCATTCATTCTCAGCATGCCCCATTGATGCCATACTCTGCCAGGCCCTGTAGCAGCTGCTAGGGGTACTGCTGTGATGGGATCCTAGAGGGAGACAAATCAGTAAAGAGGCAATTCCATTTCATTATGATGGGGACATACCAAGGGCCCCAGGGCACCTACCCAGGCTTAGTGGGTGTCAGAAAGTATGAATTTTGTCATCAGACCAACCTGGGTAGGAATCCCACCTCCACTACTTCTTACCAGTGTGGCCCCGGGAAAGTTAACCTGGGCATTTGGTGCCTGAGTTTCTTCATCTGAAAACAGGGAGAATTTCCACCCACCTCTTAAGGTCCTTGTGAGAATTAAACAAGGTAATGCCTGTGGGGAGCCCTTAGCTCGGTGGCTGGCACAGAGGACGTGTTCACTATGTAATGGTTCAGCCACATCTAGGCAAGGGGAAGGGTGTGTTAGCAGGAGGGGGTGGCATCTGCCATACCTGCTGTGTGCAGAGCCTAAGGTCAGAAGGCATCTCTAGCCCTGAGTTCACAGGTGCACCTCAGGCTTCCTTCCTGCCAGCTCATCCTACTAAGCGATCTGAGAACATTCTTCGCTGTTTTGCTTTGCTGACTCTTGGGGATATTTTTTCCTCTGCCTGGGATGCCTCAGCTGCTTTTGTCCGCCTCAGGAATGCCTACTCATATTATTAAGACCTAACTCAAGTACATTTTCTGTGAAGACTTTCCCAAGCCAAGCCCCTTGGGCAGGATTGTCGACTCTTTCCTTTGTCCCACCCCTGTTCCATGGTCATGTTCCTCCCTACTGCAGTGTGCTGGGTTGCAGTTACTTGTTGCTCCATTCGACTGGATGGCTCTGGAGGGCGGGGACAGTTTCGTATTTTTCGTAGGTACAACATCCATGAGAGTGTTGGATAGGGAGCAGTTCAGTGGTTGTCCCAGGAGTGAATGAATGAATGGAGTATCGGGTTGGACTTAGAAAACCCAACAAGAGATGGATGCAATGTCAGCCAAATAGGTATCTGCCTTCAGAGCAGAGCTTACAGTCTAGTGGGGGAGATAGATAGTACACAGGTATAATGAGAGAAGCGACACAAGGGAAACAGAGTCTGGCCCAGCAGCAGGTGCAAGGGGAGCGGGAACAGAGAGAAAGGGGCGGTCCAAATGTTGATGCCCTGGGCAGTGTGAGGTTATCTTCTGGATATCTTCTGGAGCGTGGGTGGCGTTGGAGGCTGGAAGGACTGCTCAGCAGGGAGCCACCCCAGGAGAGCCAAGAGTCCTCCCGTTGGGGATGGAGAGGTGGATCAAAGGATAGCAGCACCTCAGCTGCCAAAGGGCAGGAGATCTAAGTGGACACTTGGAAGGTTGAAGTGGTCCACTTGGGAGCATGGAAAACTGGGGTTGAGGAACACAGGGTTGATTGAGGAAGCGGCTCCCGGTGAGCTGAACAACCTGTGGGCTGGATCTCCAACTTATTCTGCTCAGGCTTCCATAACAAATTACTGCAGCCTGGGGGGCTTAAACAACAGACATTTGTTTCTCACATTTCTGGCAGCTGGAAGTCCGAGATCGGGGGGCCAGCATGGTCCGGTTCTGGGTGAGGGTTGTCTTCCTAGCTTGAAAAAGGCAACCTTCTCACTGTGTGCTCCCATGGCCTTTCTTAAGTGCATGCGTGTGGAGAGAGAGCCATCTCTCTCCATCTTCTTATGAGGGCGCTTATCCCATCATGAGGATCCTACCTTCATGACATAACCTAAACCTAATTTACCTCCCAACACCCCACCTCCGATTACGGTCATGCTAGGGGTTAGGGCTTCGATTGATGCATTTTGGGAGAACACAAACATTTAGTCCATAATAACCTGGGCCAATAAATATTTGCTGAGTAAATAATAATCATGGCTAGCACTTAGATAGCACCTCAGATGGTTAAGGCCCTAAGTGTTTTGCATATACTTATTCAATTTAACTTTCACACAACTTTAATAGGTAGGTGCCATTTTTATCCCCTATATACAGATGAGGAAACTGAGGCCCTGGAGAGGTATAGAGGCTTGATCAGGTCACACAGCTAATTAAATGTGAAGCTGGTATTCAAACCCAGGCAGTCTGGTTCTAGAGAGCAGGGTTTTAACCATTACACCCTATTGCCTCTTAGGAAGTAAACCCTAATATTATTGGGTATCTATCATACGCTGATGCCTGAGAGAGGAGAGATGCTGCAGATACAAGGTTGAGTACGACATCATATCTACCTTCTAGGCCATCATAGAATGCTGAGAGAGACAGAGCTGTGATTTTTGAAGACAACTGAGATATATTGAGGCCGACAAGGAACTTTGTTTCACCTTTCTTTTGTAACTGTAGTACATAGCACCATTGGCAGAGGCAAGTGTTTTGCTATTTCAGATGTATCTGGTGGCTGAAGTGCTCACAAAATTATATATATATTGTTTAGGGAATAGTGGGCTGACTCATCAAATTAAAACTGACTATTTTTACTAGAGTTTCTAAAGTACTGATAATAATTAAATGATGGTAACACATATCCTAAAATTTATAACACTATCAAGATACAATTTGAGAAAAAGTAGAACCACTTATACGAAAAAGTTTTTTTAACTAAAAATAAATATAGATAATTTAGAAATATTTTACAGGAAAATTTAAAACAAAATGACTTTAAAAACCTTGTGGTGTTTCAGCATCTTGACTATTAGGGAAGCTCGTGTATATGTGGAAACTCAGTAAACCCAGGAGGTAACTAACTCACTTTTATTGTCTGGATGGGGGTGTCCAGGGGAAAGCCCAGCCCATGAGGAGGAGAAGGACAGTCACCCCTAGGTGGGAAGCCAGCTTGGTGATGGTTGTGGAGAGGCAGAGCTTCCTGGAGAACGAGAAGGAAGAGGATGTCTTCTTGCCACAAACTCCACATTCGGATCCACTGGAAGTAGCAGATTTGGGAAAAAGGAGGTGAGGGAAGAGGAAAGCCTGCAGTCAAGAGGGGGTTAGAGGGTAGGGGTGAGATATCCTTCTGTCTCAGAGGAAGCAGCACTTCTTCTAGGGATCAGGAAGCAGATGTTCTGTCTGAATCCTCAGCTGCGTGGAGGTCCACTCAAGAAGGCGCTAGAACAGAGTAGGAAAGGGTCAGACCTGAGCTTGAATATCGGCTCTGCCACGTAGGAGCCGTGTGATCTAGGGCATGTTTCTCAACTCTAAGCCTTAGTTTTCTCTTTGTAAAAGGGAGTCAATAATATTGCCTTCTCCCTGAATTGCTGTGGTTCAAGTTTCATTGCTCTTACGGTTATTTTTTTGTCTCAAGTCTGCACCCTTCTGTCTTGAGGGGGTTTTGTCTAGCCTCCCACACTCCTCCAATGATCATAAGCTCCTTTTGAAGGAATAGAATTTGGCTTGAGAAGAACACGGGGTCACTGTAGCTTTTCTTCCAGGTCTCCAGCTACTCACCGTCACAGCTCAGCCTGTTGTTTGCTTCAGACCTTTCCTCCTCTGGCTCTGCCTCAACAGGCAATATCCCAACAGGCTGCATTTCTTTCTTGTGAAGGAGTCATATCATCTCATTTCCTCTCTCCTGAAGGTTTGGGGCTGCACTTTCACTCGAGGCTTGTTCAATCTGACATCACTAAGATGACCTGTTAAGTCTGCTTTTCTGTTCTCTTCTTCTGCAACATTGGTGTAAATTGATTTTTCTCTCCATCTTGGGTGGTGAGATGCATGCTTGGTTTTGGAACATTAGTCAGTTTCCTCCTGGATCTTCATGCCCGGTCATCAACATTATTGCCATCCCCTGATTCCAATTTATTACCCCGTTCTCTTCTCCAAGAGAAGGTAATTTTTTAAAAAAAATTTATTGAGATATAGTTGATTTACAATGCTGTGTTATTTATATATACATGTATGTATGTATATATACTTTTAAAGATTCTTTTCCATTATAGGTTATTATAAGATACTGAGTATAGTTCCCTGTGCTATACAGTAGGTCCTTGTTTTTTATCTATTTTATATACTTTATAGTAGTGTAAATATGTTAATCCCAAACTCCTAAATTATCCCTCTCCTCCCCCCACTCCCACTTCCCCTTTGGTAACCATAAGTTTGTTTTCTGTGTCTGTGAAGGGAAGCTGATCTTCAGTCGTCAGTCCCACCAGACACTTGATCTAACTCCCCACACAAGCCCTAGAGTGCCGTCTGGAGATCCCAAGTCTTTCCCAGTTGCTGTAATAGTTTTATATGGGATTTAACTTCTTCCTCTTTTATTTTATTGGATTCAGCTTCCAGAGAACAGATCCTTCTCACAGTATCAGACATTGGCTCATCTTGAACATGATGCATTTTCTTTTCCCAGTTGATTTGCTATAAAGCACATAGGCTGGACCAAATCACAGGCTGGACATGTCCAGGCAACTAGCTTCTTCTGGGCTTTTATCTTTTTCATCTCAGTGGATGAGGACTTTCCTTTTTTTTCTTTTTTCCAAGTTTAGGTAGCATTATGGATTGAATTGTATCCCCCCCCCACCCAAATTCACATGTTGAAGTCCTAACCCCAGTACTTCAGAATGTGACCTTATTTGGAGATAAGGTCTTAACAGAAGTAATCAAGTAAAACTGAGTTCATTAGGGTGGGCCCTAATCTAGTATCACTTGTGTCCTTATAAGAAGAGGAAATTTGGACACAGACACGTACAGAGTGAAGATGATGTAAAGACATAGGGAGAAGGTGGCCATCTATAAGCCAAGTAGAGAGCCCTGCCTCATGGGCCTCAGAACTTTGATCTTGGACTTCCAGCCTCCAGAACTGTGAGATAATAGATTTCTGTTATTTATGGCACCAGTCTGTGGTACTTTGTTACGTCAGCCCTCGCAAACTAATACAGTCAGAATAAGAAATTCTGCCTGGAACCAAGAGAGATGTTAACACAGCAGCTGTCATGCACACTCCACCATCTCCCACTGATGTCCCAGGAGAGCGAGACGGGTTCACATCATCAGGTTCTTCTGCCTTGAACTCTGAAGTGTCTCCTGGGTTTGCCAAAAGTACAGCTTTGGGGCAGAATGAGGCTCCTCCAGGGGGGCCCCGCGCTGAGGCTCTGTGGCCAGCTCGGCCACAACACTGTGATCACTAAACAGGCTCTGCCTGGAACCAAACCTGTGTCTGACACCCAGGCAGACCACCGCTGAGGTGGATTGGGGTGGAAGCCAAACCCACCAACACTGCCCCAGACTCCTTCTTAACCTTTAATTAATCTTCTCCTTCCATGGCCCAGAGGACCCACGCTATCCTCTGCACATGCCTAAACACATAATTTAAATTCATTGTGGTTCTACTTTTTTTTTCTTTTTTTAAAATTAATTAAATTATTTATTTTTGGCTGTGTTGGGTCTTCGTTGCTGCGCATGGGCTTTCTCTAGTTGCAGCGAGCGGGGGTTACTCTTCATTGTGGTGAGTGGGCTTCTCACTGCGGTGGCTGCAGAGCATGGGCTCTAGGCGTGCGGGCATCAGTAGTTGTGGCTTGCAGGCTCTAGAGCTCAGCCTCAGTAGTTGTGGTGCACGGGCTTAGTTGCTCTGCGGCAGCATGTGAGATCTGCCTGGACCAGGGCTCGAACCCACGTCTCCTGCATTGGCAGGCGGATTCGTAACCACTGCACCACCAGGGAAGCCCTGTGGTTCCACTGTTGAGAGATTAAACAGAAAGTATTTGAGAGAGAGCAGAAGTAACCTAGCCAGGTCTAGGTGGTTCAACCAAGAAGAGCTTTCTGGAGAAAATGAAGACGTAACTAGCAAGTAAAAGAAAATAACACACACACGTGACATATATTTTATGCTGGACATTACATGTGCTAAGTGCTTTACAAGTAAAAACTGATTTAGTTTTTTTTTTTAATTTTCCCTGTTCATTTCTTTTTTTTCCCCTCCAGTTTTATTGAGGTATAATTGACATACAGCACTGTATAAGTTTAATGTATACAGCATAATGTTTTGACTTAGATACATCATGAAATGATTATTACAAGTTTAATGAACATCTGTCATTTCATATAGATACAAAATTAAAGAAGTAGAAAACAAAATCTTTTGTGATGAGTGCTTTTAGAATATACTCTCTTAATGACTTTCATATGTAACATACAGCAGTGTTAATTATATTTATCATGTTGTACATTACATCCCTAGTACTTATTTATCTTATAACTGGAAGTTTGACCTTTTGACCACCTTCATCCATTTCCCCCTCCCTCTACCCCCACCTCTGGTAACCACATATCTGATTTCTTTTCCTATGAGTTTTTGTTTGTTTGTTTTTGAAGTATAACTGACCTACAGTGCTATGCTAGCTCCTGGTATACAACATAGTGATTTGGTATTTCTGTACATTTCAAACTGAACACCACAATATGTCTAATTATGATATGTCACCATACAAAGATATTACACAGTTATTAACTATTCCCCATACTGTACATTTCATACCCATGACTCATTTATTTTGCAACCTGAAGTGTGTGCGCCTGATTTAGTTTTTAAAACAGCCCTATGAGGTCAGTGTTATTATTAGCCCCACTTTACAGATGATGAAATTGAGGCAAAGAAACATTAAGTGACTTGTCCAAGGTCACACAGCTAGTTAGTGGTAGAGCTGGACTTCAGTCCTGGGCAGTGTCGTGCCACAGTTCATGCTAAGGAGGTTGGGGTTGGGTGTCAGCAGGTGGGATGTGGGATTATGTGAACTACTTCTCTCTAGCCACTGGCCACAGACTGCTGGATCTCAACACTTCACACCTTGTGTAGTCCCTACCAAGTTCCAGAGACTCTGTCCCTTTCCCAAAGTTGCAGAGCAGAGGTGACTGATATCCCCTAACCCAATGAATGGCCAAGCCCTTTGTGACTTAAACCAGCTCCTGTCAGTGTTCTAAATTCTGTGCAATGCCACTGCTCATCTGCTCCCAGGCGAGAGACCTGCCAGAATCCTACAGCTCTACGTTCAGAGTAGGAATGTAACATGAACACAGTTTCTACCAACAGTAATAAGGAGTGAATTTCCCTCACATAAGGAGTTGAAAGTTTTTTATTTCTTAGGAATGAGGGTACTTATAGAATTACTATGTATTCAAGTTATTTGGGAGGTACAGTCAAGTGATTTTAATTTTGGCTTTTAATTATTCAGTAGCAGAGATTAAAAATTTGTGAAATATGGTAAGGGAGAACTTCCCCAGTTGGTGAGTACCACCTGAGCTGGGCCCCTTTCCTCTGCTCCCTGTAGCAGGCCCGGAGACCCTACTTTCTCTTTTTGATGGTTTCCATCATTCACTTCAGCCCCTAGGTTCCTGTACCCTTCAGTCAGTCTCCCTATTTTCCCCACAAAATCACTCATCCTTGGGCTTTTCTGTAGCTGCAGGGGAGGGTCAGAAGTTTGTAAGTACTCCTTGTGCTTGCCTGCAAAGAAATGAGGAGTAAGGGAGGTTTCTTACAGAGGTATTAGGAATGGAAAAAGAAGGACAGACGGGAGAGATGGAAGGAAGGGAGGGAGATGATATCCACTGACTACAAATACATCATCTCATTTATTATTTAAAGCCACCTCTGCAGTGTGGTCTTCTTGCAGCTTTACAGATAAAGAAATAGGTTCAGAAGGGTCAAGTAACTTGTTCAAGGTCACATGGTGTTAAACAGCAGAGGTGGGATTCAAATCAAGTCTTCCCATTTAAACTCAGCTCTCTTTCCCTGTGTCACGGGTTTGGTATGACTGGGCACCCCAGCGATGGGTGAGGATGGCTTCAAGGTCTCATGCCAGGAGAGCCAGGAAAAGGCAAGAAGCAACTGCTGCTGGGGGCTGGGCAGTGGGTTCCTTCAGGTAGATATTGGGTTGGATGGGAGGACAGGGTTGAAAGGACAGATTTGGTGACATCCAGTTGAAGGTAATAGTATAAACCCAGTAGTGAGTGCATTTTGAGACTGGCGATGAAGAGAGAAAACTAGTATGAGATGACCGGGGGTTGGCGGGGGTGGGGGGGAGAAATGGGGGGGTGTTAAATCTAGGAGATCCGCAACTAATCTTGAACTCTTTGTAATTCTCCTACACCACGTAGTCTGTTTTTCTTACAGTGTTCTAGTGGCTCATCTGAGTAGCCAACATGTAAAGATGTATTCTATATGAAGCTACTGGGGACGGGGTGTGGGGATGAAATTATGCCTAAAGTCATATAATTTATCTTATGTGCAGTGGAGTTAAAAAAAAAAAAAGGACTGTTTCCCCGACTCTTGTACTTTTAGTTAAGGCTTTTTTCAGCTCTCTGAAAAGCAGACCACACCCTGTATAACAGCCTGTTTGGGACATTAGTTCATTTCCATTTTTATACTTCTAAACACAGGAACAGTTAGAATACCCCGTGAAGAAGGATGTCCACTGTTTTCCTCCCACAGAAATAAGTAGAAATAATCAGTTCAAAGAGAAGGTCAGTCTTATCTGTGAATTTTTATATTCAATTTTGATTATTCAGAAAGAGAACTTGAGCATCCTGACTTAAAAGTTTTATGGATCATGTATATTTAACAATTTTTTAAAAATAAATAAGTGATTTTTAAATCAGATAGTTGTAGTTATAAAGAATTTCTAGAACTCTAGAAATTGGAATTAACCAAGTAAATGAATATTTCCGAAGATGTTATAGAATTACAAAGAAAATAGCCTTATAATTACATATCTGGATGGAGTATTTTGGTTAGATTAATTTTTTCTGTATTATTGTCCTCATGTACTATTATGAGGGAGTTCATACAAAGATGACAGTTTTTAAAAATGAATAAATAAATTAGAAAACTGAACAATCTTATTTGTGGAAGAAAAGCAAATTCTTTCTAATTACTTGCTAAAGCAGAATTTTTTTCCTAGTGAAAGACCCAATTTTAATCTTGTGTGACATCATCATAGATAAGAATCACTTTGTAAGAATTATTACGTTAAATGCATCAGAAATTCCTACAGAAAATGAAACTCTAATATATGCCTTTTATAAAGTATTGTCACTTTCACTGTAGTAAAACAGCTTCCAACGGATAACAAGTTGAGCTTGATTTTTGTTGTTGGTAACTCAGACTTCATTTCTTGTGTGAGAGGGTTGTGTCATTTCTTGTTTGAGAGGGTTGTGTAGTCATTGTTATCACACATCATTAGAAATACAATTTGTTAGAACAAAGACTGTTGTATAAGTATCATTACATCGTCCTGTATGATTAAATGAGGGCTGTATTGGAGCTTTTTCTGGCAGTGGCAGCTGTAGCCAACCAAGTTCAGCCTATAAAAGAATTCCTGTGACTAACTGGTACTAATTGTTTGTAGAACAACCAGTGGGAGTAGTATCACGCATGCTATGGAAATGGAATATTCCAAGATCAAATGGTTTGTCCCTTGTTTTCACCACTTACTTGTGGTCAGATTATATTACAGTATCCATGGGAGATTCATTCCAGGACCCCCAAGGATACCAAAACCCAGAGATGCTCAAGTCCCTTATATAAAATGGCATAGTATTTGCTTACAACCTACACACATTCTCCTGTATACTTTAAATCATCTCTCAATTACTTATAATATCTAATATAGTGTAAATGCTACATAAATAGCTGTAAATACAATGTAGTTGCTATGGAACTAGTTGTGAGTACTATGTAAATAAACAGTTGCCAGAGCTAGGCGAACTCAAGTTTTGCTTTTTGAAACTTTCTGGAATCCTCCCCCCCAACGTTGGTTTTATCTGTGGATAGTAATCCCCAAATGTGGAGGGCCGACTGTAATTATATAATCGGGCCAAGTGAAGCGGGGGCTTTTAGTCTGTTGCTGGTTTGGGAAGATAACTTGGTGTTCATCTGTTCAGGCCTCTAATAAAGAGGGAAGTTGAGGCTTAGAGAGCAGTTGAAGTGTTAAGTTACCGACCTTGAAACTTTTTTTGCTCACACACACACACCCCACCAGATTTTTAAGCATACTCTATAATATATATGAGTATATTACTTTATAAATTATATACTTTGGGGACTTTGGGAACTAAGATCCTGCATACCTCGAGGCGCAGCCAAAAAAAAAAAAGATATACTTTTATGTAATTTAAAATATACAGTAAGTTCCCTACATATGAACCTTCACATTGTGAACTTTCAAAGATGCGAATGTTCATTCCCATGCCCAGTCAGGTAAGTTCGTTCCCGTGTCTAGCGTACATTGTCACATGCAGCTCGCCCTCCGTCTCCTATCGCTGACGATCCCTCAGCTCTACCATCTCCCACCTCCTCTCCCTCCTCCTGTCAGTAACTCTTCTTGCCTGTTCACTTGATGCCAGCCCCTGTATGCCAGCTGTTGTACTGTACTACTGTACTTTTCAAGGTACTGTACTGTAAGATTAAAAATGTTTTCTTTATTTTTTGTTTGTTTTTTATGTATTAGTTGTGTGAAAAGTATTATAAACCTATTACAGTACAGTACTATATAGCCGATTATGTTAGTTGGGTACCTAGGCTAACTCTGCTGGACTTATGAAGAAATTGGACTTACAAATGCGCTCTTGGAACGGAACTCGTTCATATGTAGGGGACTTAACTGTATTAGTCCCTAAAGTAAACATTACAAATATTTAATAACATAAATGCTTAAACTAAAATTTTAATAGAGAAGAGACAAAAAAGAAATAGATGGTTTAATATTTTCTTCCCACACCCCAAAGATTGTTGGTATATGCACCCTACTTTGGAGACCACTGATTTAGGTCCCTTAAGTTAAAAAAAAAAAAGAAAAAGAAAAAAGAAACTTGCTGTTAAGGAAAGAGAGAGACTGTGGAAGAAGAGTTCAAGATTTGGGGGGATGTGGAAGGGTTTGCGACACTTATTCACTGTGAATATCTAGGTTAGTCAGAAGTATTACAGGACGACTCTCTTTGATTTTACTTCCCTTCTGTATATGAGTTTGTTTAGACAAGGAGCACTACAACTCGTATTGCAGTAAAAAGAGAAGAAGAGAAAATAGCTTGAAGAAGTGGTCAGGGAGGCGTATAAATCAGAACCCTTTCAGAGTGACAAAAACTCAACTAAAACTAAATTTCACAAAAATCAATTTATTATCTTAATAAAAGTGTACCTAGGATCTCCTAGGATGACAGTTATCTTAGGCATAGCTGGATCGAGAAACTCAAATGATGTCATCACATTTCCCCTGGTCCTGTTTCTCAGCAGCTAGTGGAGAGCCCTTTCCACCTGGTGGGCAACATGATTGCTAGCAGCCCTAACCTCCTATCAGCCCTGGTTACCAACTCCAGTGGAGAGAGGGCATTTCTCTCTGAATGTCTTATTTTCAGCCCAGGGAGGGCTGGTCTACCCAGGCTGGGTCATGTGGACTCTGACCCATTAGGTGGGCCATATGATGGACCATCCACCTTTACCCCATGAAAAGAGGGTAAGAAAAGTCCTTACAGCTGAGAGGAGACATTTATAAAAAAGGGAGAGGGGTTTGATTCTGAATATCTCCAAATAGTTATTATTTCCATGCTAGCAGAGCTCACCTCTGTTGGGTTTTAGAGGTATTTAAAAAGATATTTAAAAAAAAACCAGAATTGTTTCTCTATTAATTAATCTTTGCTTTGCAGTTGACTCAAGCAAAAAGTTTATAGCATTTAGAAATGCATTGCCATAAATGACAACTGGAACTCCTTTTTCAGTGTCAAGAGCAGCCTTGAGAGAGGTATTTATAGAAGGAGCAGATCTGCTTCTGATTTTAGTTCACCCAGAGGCATGCAGGCATTTTGGACCAATTACTATTTTATTACTAGACCTTGAGATAAATCACATCCTGTGCCGTTAGTACTTGAAGGATTAGTGGCTTCAAGGATTTATGTGTGGATTAATTGGGGATTGTACGTTAGATTGCCGTGTTTAAAACCACCGTCATCCTGCAAATCATTTTCATTAGTGCTTTATTCAAAATTCTCTAGCCTTATATAATACTGACGTTGCAGGGAAGTTTCTTTATTTATTCGTGGTTTGGCCATGGCCTCTCCCCCATGCCTTACCCCCTACAGTGGAGTGTAATAGCTCTGCCTAGGGGTATGCTGAGCATCTAAAAGCAGAGCAGCTTCTGGTATTGCAAAGATTACTTCATCTGCTTCAGCGGAACAGTGCCCAAAATTTACTTGACCTTGTACTGAAAGAGACAACATGAGGTACAAGAAATATATGGCTATTCTGGAAGCAGCAGTTGGTATCAGCCCACTTAACAAAAGAGAACTTCTACCTGAGAGCAGAAGACACGTGAACCTTTGGCAGCACCCCGGGTAAGCAGCGGAGACCAGAAGATGCTTTGTGTGTTTCTGGGGCCTAGATGGAAGAAAGTGTCATCCCTGTCATAAGGGTGATAGATGTTGAGTTCTTCGCTGAGAACTTGTTTCTTTCTTTGCTTTTCTTTTTGTGTAGTTAGCCTCCCATTTATTTGTTTAGTTCTTATCAGCATTTTAAATAACATTGCTCCCCAAAGCAATTTATACACTTTATCTCATTTATCATATTCATTTTCTAAGCACACTACCTTTTTATGGCTAAAGTTAAATTCCATTTCAAGTTCCATCTGAGCTGATTCCAAATTTGTGTCATCTCAGCAAATGAGAACTTGTTTCTTCCTGGCAGATATGGCCTTCCCAGACTGAATTAAAATAGTCAGTAATGAAATTCATGGAAATAATACTCTAAGAAAATTCCTGGTCTAGCAGTCAAGAAGATGAAGTAATGGGTGTGTCTAGAGCCCATTTTTACATTCAGATATTTTAATTTCATGATTTTGAAATTTTTTTTACACGGTCTATAAACTTAGCAGTTCTTAAAGATGAAGTAAATTGTGACTTATTTTTTTTTCCTACAATGCAAGTATTTTTCTGACTGAAATGTACATGCAGACTATGTTTCAGGTAAACACTTCTCTTGAAACAGAAGTCTTTGCTTCACATCTCTTTTTACAGCCCCACTGATTTACCATGTTGAAGAAGCGTTTCTGAATGGTTAAGAGGCCTCAATCCTGACTTTATTCTCTGAAGTCCTTCATCCATGTCTTTTATATGTTGAGAAGTGTAACTGAAGGTGTCTGTATGGTACACAGTATTTTTTTTTTTTAAGAAGATGTTGGGGGTAGGAGTTTATTAATTAGTTTATTTATTTTTGCTGTGTTGCGGCTTCGTTTCCGTGCGAGGGCTTTCTCTAGTTGTGGCAAGCGGGGGCCACTCTTCATCGAGGTGCGCGTGCCTCTCACTGTGGCGGCCTCTCGTTGCGGAGCACAGGCTCCAGACGCACAGGCTCAGTAGTTGTGGCTCACGGGCCTAGTTGCTCCGTGGCACGTGGGATCCTTCCAGACCAGGGCTCGAACCCATGTCCCCTGCATTAGCAGGCAGACTCCCAACCACTGCTCCACCAGGGAAGCCCCGGTACACAGTATTTTTAAAGACCAAATTCAATTTTTAAACCGAACAAGCCACACATTGCCACTCAAGGACCAGCTTGAGGCATCTGTATAGCTAATGATATTTCTTTTTAAAAAATAGGAAGTCACTAGCTCATTTTATCATATAAACAACAGATATTCAGAAAAATAAGGAAGAAAAAAATCATCCGTAGTCCCATCTTCCTGAAAGGATTACTACAATCATTTAGGTCAGTAGTTCTCAAGGGAGGGGGTGCAGTGGCAGGAATTGTCCCCTAAAGGATATTTGGCAATGTCTGGTCACAGTTCTGGTTGTTCCAGCCCTTGGGGGTTGGGTGTGGAATTGGTATCTAGTGGGTAGAGGCCAGGGATGCTGCCCAACATCCTACAATGGACAGGACGGCCCCCGCCCCCCACAATAAAGAATCATCCAGTAAAAAAATGTCCATGCTACTGCTGTTGAGACGCTTGATTTAGGTAGATTCTCTTCGAATCTAAAAGGTAGTTTTTATTGGAAATAAATTAGGTATTTCTTTGGGAAGTTTCAGAGATGCTTTAGAATGGAATCCCGAGGCGGCATGATGACAAGGATGACTTTGCTGTTGTCTTGAAAGTCAAAGGAAGTGAGTATATGTGTAGAGGGTGCAAGAGGTATAGAGTGACCCTAGGAGAGGCATTGTGGGTCAGTGTTTAGTGATGACTATGGAAAACATGTTGTAATGACCAAAATGTGATTCCTCAAGTAGCCGCTAGAGATTGGGCATACCTTAGCCCGGCCCTTTGTCCCAGAATGGCAGAAATTTAGAGCTGGGAGGACCTTTTGTAAGGGGTGGCAAACAAGTGTCATAAGTCAGGCCAAAGCCTGCTGATGGGTGGATGACTTAGAGGGTCAAGTCAGGGAGGATCCCCAGGCCACGTATGGAATATTGTGAATAATGAGGGATGTTTGTTCTGGACATATAATTTGGAGAATTGGGAAGCTGCAATACACATGGCTTATATCTTTACCATTCCTTAATTCTAATTTGGTCTTCGAATTTTACAAGTGTGAAACAGCCTCATCTGAAGTCATCATGATCAAGGGCTTGGCCCTCACAGACAGCAGCTGGATGTTCTTAGTTTCTGGCTCAGTATCATTCATTAAGGGATTAACCCTAAACAAACACACATGTTTCAGATGTGTAAATTGATTGCCACATTCTTTATTTCTTTTTGGAGATAACCTTTTCCAGCCCTCAGGATGAGTAAGTACCCTAGGTAGAACCACCTCTGGTTCTCCTCAATTCCCAAGTCTAGCCAAACAGAAGTCAAATTATTCATTCCAAAGTGATCCTTAATAAGGGAAGTTGAGTGTTCCTTTTTTTTTTTTTCTTAAGAGAACATTCCTTTAAACCTGATGAAATAGCACTGCATCACAGGTCAAGATCTTCCCTATATCTGTAAAACTTTGAGTTCCTTGAATATATACATGGACAAAACAGTATTTTGCTGACTCTCATGTTTTGTTTGCTGACTCTCTTATCACCTCACACAGCCTTCCTGTGGACATATAAATATCCCTTGCTGACCTTGTAGTAAACTCTCCTTTCCTGGTATCCTAGGACGGATTATCTCCTACTGATTAATTTACTTAATGAGTTCTAAATCCTTCAGAGGCACCTTGATATCTTATTTCTCACCCTTTAATGTGCATATGAATCACTCTGTTAAATGCAGATTCTAATTCTGCAGATGTGTTGGGGCCTGAGAGTCTGCATTTTAATATGCTTCCAGGTGATACTGTCAGTTCAGGTGATGCCCACCCAGTGGATGGTCCAGATGCTGATGCTTCAGTCTTGAACCACACTTGGAGGAACAAGCATCTAGAGAGGCACTTTCCATGATATCCTACTTGTTCTCTCCTGACCTCAGAGTTCTCTGATCTTCCTGAAAACTTTTTGTCCCAATACCTTCCCTCCCTGCTGCTGTTAGACATCTCAGTGGTAAGAAGCTAGGTGGTTGGCTGTGCTGCTACAGAGGGAAATCTGCCCGCCAGCATTTGTACTGGAGATTTCTGTTGAGCTGGTTGACTGAATAGTGGGGCCAGTATTTCTTCCAAGAGTTCTATCCCTTTCATTCTTTTCAAGAAATATTCCAGTTGCTTCAACTTACATATAATACTGCATAGTATTTAAGAGCAGCTCCTTTTGTGTTTCAAAACATAATTGGAAGTCAGGTCATGATTGAGTTTTCAAACCTCGAGGAATTCTTTCACCACCAACCCCCTCCTCTCTTTAGTACTTTTGTCTTGCTGTCTGCAAACAGGCCTGTGCTGGGGCTTCTACTCTGCAAAATGTAATCACATGATAGGCCAAAACTGGCTGAACCAACCAATTGACTGTACGTTGCAAGTTTATTGAAGCACAGATTGGATGTCTTACACATGTGTCTATTGACCCTAATGCCCGGCAAATGACAGGTGCACAGCAAATATTTTGCCAGTGCTTGGTTTTAGCATAGACACAAATGAAAAAAAAATTTTTTTTAAAAGAATTGACATCCATTTACAAAACTACTGAGCCACTTATGGATTTCCCTTTTATTTTTTTATTTTTTTTTTTGTGGTACGCGGGCCTCTCAGTGTCGTGGCCTCTCCCGTTGCAGAGCACAGGCTCCAGACGCGCAGGCTCTGGACACACAGGCCCAGCGGCCGTGGCTCACGGACCTAGCCACTCCGCGGCATGTGGGATCCTCCCAGACCGGGGCACGAACCCGTGTCCCCTGCATCGGCAGGCGGACTCTCAACCACTGCGCCACCAGGGAAGCCCTGGATTTCCCTTTTAAAATTTTGTGAAGTTTTCCAGCACTAACTCATGTTACCTGACAAAATATTTGCATATTGAACACCAAGAGTATTATTTAGGTTTTTCTTCCAAGCTTATTACTGACAAGGTAGCCCTAGTCAATACTAGTGTATTTCAGAAATGGCTGATTGTTATTGGTGGTTCCTGTACATGTCAAAAACATCAGGCAGTATCATAAAAGAAAGTTAAAATCAGGATGTTCTCAAAATTCAGAAAACTGATTTAATTCAAAAGCAAGCCATTTCAATAAAAGCAGCAAACTCTCTTTGGAACTGACACCTGTAGGAAAATTTCATATTAAGGCCAAAAGCATAACCAAGCCCATCTTGATCTGCTGGGCATGTATTTATCGTGGGAAGTAATAATAGAAACCATATATGGGCTGGGCTGTAATCCTGTTGCTTGCTTTGTAGGATATCCAGATGGCTCTGCTTTAGCCTGGGCTCACATTTCCTGCTGATCCTTGGAGAAGGGAAATGTGTCCCCTGCCTGTACAAATAGAATGGACACTATCTCTTATTTCTGTTGCATTGTGTAGGGAGTGTTTTGCACAGATGCCACAATA
Source organism: Lagenorhynchus albirostris (assembly GCF_949774975.1). NCBI lineage: Eukaryota > Metazoa > Chordata > Mammalia > Artiodactyla > Delphinidae > Lagenorhynchus > Lagenorhynchus albirostris. Next base: position 50,238,143 of record NC_083101.1, on the reverse strand, counting down.
TCACTTTGTCTAGCAAATAGAAGAGTATGTCCAGAACTGGTGAGAAGCCACATTCCTCCTCCCACTGGTAGGGCTCTCTGCGATGCCCCACGTGAGGCTGCCAGGGCCCAGGCCCAGCCCAGAAATGAACTTGCCTCCTTGCGTTGTGTGAAAGGCACATGCAGGATTCAGAAAAATGTCCAGAAGGGGTTTTCTTGGATTTCCCTGGGATGAGGGGTAAAAAGAAAAACGTATTTGCCATCTTTTCTGATTCGTGGCAACCCACACATAAATATATAGAGACTAGCCAGTATTGTAATTATCTTTTAGTTGAAAATGTTTTCTCTATTGTATATTTTAAAATGGTAAATTTTATATTAAGTGTATTTTACCGCAATTTTAAAAAAGTTTTCTCTAGATGTTTTCTCACCTGCTGGGTACTTTTTTTTTAACCTGAAAAGTAAATTCTTATAAGAGCTTGGTCCTCAGGTGGATTCATGGTGCCCAACTTCACGTGATTACTCATTTTTTTCCACTTTTTGAAGACTGGAAACATTAGGGGCAGCAATTTCACTCAGAGATATATTTCCAAGAGAAATGAAAACTAGGTCCATATACACATTTGTGCATAATAGCTAAAAAGTAGAAACAACAAACCAAATGTCCATCATCTGTAAAGTAGATAAGTATGATATATCCATACAGTGGAGTGAAGCTCTGACACAGGCTACAATGCAGATGCAACTTGGAAGCCTTAATGCTAAGTGAAAGAAGCCAGTCACAAAAGGTCACGTATTGTATGAGTTCATTTGTATGGAATCTCCAGAAGGGGTAACTATATAGAAACCCAAATTAGATTGGTGGTTGCCTAGGGCTAGGGTGGGGGAAGGGAGGGAATTGGAGGATTAGGCAGTGATATCTAAGGGGTCCTGGGTTTCTTTCTTGAAGTAATGAAAATATTCTAACATAGATTGTGGTTATGGTTGCACAAGTCTGGGAATATATTAAAAGCCATACTATAAATGGGTAAATTGTACAGAATGTGAACTTCAGTGCATTTCGAAGATCTTGCCAAGCTGGGCATGACTGTGCCGGATTTTTAACAACACTGTCTTTTTCAGGGTGCGAAGTACCACATTATTATCATCTCCCTGTGAGTGGGATTGGCACCCCAGCTGCACCTCCGGGCACAAGTGCTCCAGGAAACACAGACTAGTGCCGGTTGACAGCCTGCTTTACCAGGTACTTGCTTTTTTTGTCTCTCATCAGCCTAGTTACTGGCTTTCCGCCACCAAAAGTGTGATGTAAATTATGTCACATCCTGGAAGTCAAGGCCACCATTTTTGATGTTGCTGATAGTGAAACTGTTTAATATCCAGGAAAATTTAATTGTAATGGCCTATTTCCCAAAGAACAGAAAGATCTTACCCGCATTTATGATCTGAATGGATAGGTAATTTTGGGCGAATGCCAGCTGAGGTGCTTCCTGCTAAAGCATGTAAGTCCAATCCCCGTAGTTCAGAATAAATGCCTAGCAAGGTATTTTGATGTCTAGGGTTATAGGTCATTTTGGTAGGTCACGTTTGTTCTATTAGCTTTGAGGTAGCTGAATTATATAACAGTGGTAAGCACTTTGCTGAAAATAAAAAAGACATCAGTCACACTGGCTTCTAGAGATTAATTATGTACAGGCTTTTAGCAAAATAGGTGAGTATTACCTATTTACTGATTCAATTTTAAGTACGAATTAAATGGGATTTACAAGGTATTAAATTTTATTTTGACAGATGCTGGGATGTATTTGTTCTTAGTTACACTTACCACTGATTATAGGCGTGACCATGGATGGCTGGAATGGGGTTAGAATTTTTTCCGTGTGCTTGTTTCATAATTCCTGTCTGTTGAAGCTCGAGGACCCTGCTGGGGTGGATTCCAACTGCATGTCAGCATTGGAGTTTAGTGGAGTGTGAATAGCAGCTGTTCAAATCCTAGGGTTCCTGCCTTCCGACTCTGTGATCTTGGCACATCTTAATATCTGAGAGCCCCAGATCTGTAAAAAGGGAGGGTTAGGGAATTCCCTGGTGGTCCAGTGGGTAGGACGCTGCGCTTTCACTGCTGAGGGCATGGGTTCAATCCCTGGTCAGGGAACTAAGATCCCCCAAGCCGTGCAGAGCAGCCAAAAAAAAAAGGGAGTGTTAACCTGAAGCTGAATGAGTTAACATACAGCAAGCACTGGGCAAAAACCAAGGCCTTTCTTGGAGTCTAGTTGTCCAAATGGGGACACTTGCGTGGGGAAGTCCTTAGTGTCCACTGAACTGACAGGGCTGGGAGTGGATTTTGTTTACTGAGATGTTCTCTGTGGAGCTCGTAAAGGTTCCAAACATAAGACAGATGCTTGCCCAGACCCCGGAAGTGGTTTTCCTGAAAGTAGATTTCTAGGTAGGATCTGTTGCTTTAGTCAAATGACTTACAGGGGCGGCATGGAGTATGGCAGAGGGGCTGGAGCCGGCATTGTCTTTGGAGGGAAGGATCTTTCTGACTCAGGCAAGCCCTTTCTGATAAATATCTCCCTGGTCTGATTCCCTACACTAGTGACCACATTCCCTTCAACATCAGTTTGTTTTCCCAAGTCAGCGTCTTATTCCAAAGCTCTTTCATGTGTAAACACTGAAGCTTGGGTTTCTGGGTAAATTAGCCTCAGGTGAGCTTGTGTGGTGAGGTTCTTTTTTTCCCCACATGGCTATAGTTTCAAATCCAGCAAACATTTATTAAGAGCCTTTTATTTGCCAGGCACTGGGCAAGGTGTTTTCACCCATCTTGTTTATCCTCAGAACATTCCTGAGGAGCTATTGCCAGCTCCCTCTTGCAAAAAGGAAACTGAGATTCAAAGATTTTAAATGGTTTCCCCAAGATCGCATAGCCTCTGATTCCTAAGTTCAGTGAGATTCCTATAGTAGCAGCTGTTTTCTATACTAACTTTACAGAGCTTGAAGACTTAACTCCTAAACTAGGATAGTAACAGGCTTTTCTCAAGGGCCAGTTCCGATCGATTGATAGTGGCTGCCTGGAGCGAAGGAATCCTAGATGCTGTCCACGTTTGTTGAGTAAGAATGTTGTGATCCATAAGCAATGTCTGGTATGGGCGGAGGAGGGTCCCTGTAGAGCACACTCTTGACCTGAGGTTTCTGATCGTCAGCTTCTACCTGCGGCTGTCCTCCTTTACAGTCTTGGAGGCTCTGGAGAGCACTATTTGCCTGGCACTTGTTTGTTGCTACTTTAAGGGGCTTTGGTGTTCACTTTTCTGATGTGGCAAGATCACCTTTGCCTCTTTGCTCTCAGGAAGGATGCTAAGAGTCTGGGCAGAGACTCACTTCCTAGATACGGATTCTCACTGTTAGGTAATTTAGATACTTTAGAGTTATTACCAGCTCATCCCATAATATGGGCATAGAAAAGTGAGTTGAAGGTAAACATTAAAAACTTCTGTGCCCCTGGGAGCCCCTCTGCAGTGCCCTCTCCCCTGGGGGCGCCTCATCAGTAGGGGTACCTGGGGAGCTCACACCAGCAGCCCAGGCTCTTCATATGGAATTGAAGACACTCATCACAGTAGCTCTAACTTTAACTGCATCAAAATCACCTGGAGGGCTTGTTAAAACCACAGATTCCGGGGTCTCACCCCCCAGAATTGCAGCTTCAGTCAGTCTGGGGTGAGGCCCAGGAATTTGAATTTCTAACAAGTTCCCATTCAGGCTCATACTTCTGCTTTCCCAACCATGCTTTGAGAACCACTAACTTGGACGGTGCTTTTTTTTTTTTTTAATTAACTTTATGGCTGTGTTGGGTCTTCATCGCTGCAGACGGGCTTTCTCTAGTTGCGGCAAGCGGGGGCTACTCTTTGTTGCGGTGCGCAGGCTTCTCATTGTGGTGGCTTCTCTTGCTACGGATCACGGGCTCTAGGCATGTGGGCTTCAGTAGTTGTGGCTCACGGGCTCTAGAGCACAGGCTCAGTAGTTGTGGTGCACGGGCTTAGTTGCTCCATGGCATGTAGGATCTTCCCAGACCAGGGATCGAACCCGTGTCCCCTGCATTGGCAGGTGGATTCTTAACCACTGCGCCACCAGGAAAGTCCCTGGACAGTACTTTTAACAGCTGCTGTAGAGCATGGTTTGTTTATAGGTGGTGTGTGGCCAGTTTCCCTACCTGTGGTGAAGGGTTTCTTTCCACAAACATTTAATGAGCACCTCACACAGCACTGCCTGAGGGAGATTTAGAGGAACATAAAGGCTTGTCCATCTGGGAGTCTAATTTGGGATCATTAATTACATTGCTGTGTGAAAAGGGCTGCTCTCACCCTGTACTGTAAGCAGAAGGCCTGAGGCAGTGATTATGTGACAGGAGGCCTCCTGGGGGAGGTGATATTGGAGAGGAACCTGAGGAGGGAAAGTCGTTGGCCAGGTATGCAAAGAGGGGAAAAGAAATGCGGGGAGCCGGACTGTGCATCAGAGGCCTGGAGATGCTGCACTGAGTGAGAAGAAATGTTGTTTGTGGTGAGAATTCCATTGTAATTCTGATAGGAAGTGAAGTATCAACCTACAGTAATAAAGGTGGAAGCTTTTTGTTTATTGGGGTGCTTATTACAGTGTACTTGGTACTGCGCTGAGTGTTTTACCTGCATGTCTTCATTTAATTCTCATACCCACCCTATGAGGTGTAGGTCCAACTGTCATCTTGATTTGTATTAGTTTCCTAGGACTGCAGTAAAAATAAAATACCGCAGACTGGGTGGTGTAAACAACAGAAAGTATTGTCTCGCAGTTTGGGAGGCTAGAGGTCTGAAATCAAGTTGTTGGCAGGGTTGGTTCCTTCTGAGAGTTATGAGGGAAGGATCTGTTCCAGGCCTCTCTCCTTAGCTTGTCGGAGGTCGTCTTCCCTCTCTATGTGTCTGTCTCTGTGTCCAAATTTAACCTTTTTATAAGGATACCAGTCATACTTGATTAGGGCCCACCGTAAAGACCTCACTTCAACTTGATTACCTCTTTACAGACCCTGTCTCCAAATAGTATCATATTCTGAGGCAATGAGGGCTAGAACTTCAACATGTGAATTTGAGGAAACACGATACAACTCATTACACCATTTTACAGATACAGAAATGGAAGCTTAGAGGGTTTAGATAAGCTGACCAAATCACACAACCATTGGGTCCAACCATGTAAACTTGCCATTTTTATAGCTCAGAAACAGTTGAATAGTGGCGATGTCATACTTTAAACCTAAGAAGTAGCAGAACTGGGGCTTGTCGAAACCCAGGTCTGATTCACCTTGTGCTCTTTCGCCCAGTGCTTCAATTTGTTTACTAGCTTTTCCTTTTTTTCTGCTGTTTCCTCATTCACTGGGAAAAGCAGTGGTGTGGAGATTAGGATACCAAGCCACTAGCCTGTTTGTTTCTGGTTCTTGAGTTTCTGGATGAGATACTCTTATATTACAGTTTTCTATACTGCCTGTTTAAGGAGAGTGGTCGGAAATTGAGTATGTGAAATTTAAAATTCATTGCTAGTAAAATGTTAAATACCTATACATACACAGGTTATCTGAGTATAGATGTTCTATTCTTTTTTCTGTAAGAAGGGAATTACACCCCACCTTTTTTTTTTTTAACATCTTTCTTGGAGTAAAATTGCTTTACAATGGTGTGTTAGTTTCTGCTGTATAACAAAGTGAATCAGTCATACATAAACGTATATCCCCATATCTCCTCCCTCTTGTGTCTCCCTCCCACCTTCCCTATCCCACCCCTCTAGGTGGTCACAAAGCACCGAGCTGATCTCCCTGTGCTATGTGGCTGCTTCCCACTAGCTATCTGTTTTACATTTGGTAGTGTATATATGTCCACGCCACTCTCTCACTTTGGCCCAGCTTACCCTTCCCCCTCCCCATGTCCTCAAGTCCATTCTCTACGTCTGCGTCTTTATTCCTGTGCTGCCCCTAGGTTGATTAGAACCACATTTTTTTTAGATTCCATATATGTGTGTTAGCATATGGTATTTGTTTTTCTCTTTCTGACTTACTTCACTCTGTATGACTACTTCACTCTGTATGACAGTCCCTAGGTCCATCCACCTCACTACAAATAACTCAATTTCATTTCTTTTTATGGCTGAGCAATATTCCGTTGTATATATGTGCCACATCTTCTTTATCCATTCATCTGTCAATGGACACTTAGGTTGCTTCCATGGCCTGGCTATTGTAAATAGAGCTGCAATGAACATTTTGGTACATGACTCTTTTTGAATTACGGTTTTCTCAGGGTATATGCCCAGTAGTGGCATTGCTGGGTCATATGGTAGTTTTATTTTTAGTTTTTTAAGGAACCTCCAAACTGTTCTCCATAGTGGTTGTATCAATTTACATTCCCATCAACAGTGCAAGAGGGTTCCCTTTTCTCCACACGCTCTCCAGCATTTATTGTTCGTAGATTTTTTGATGATGGCTATTCTGACCAATGTGACGTGATACCTCATTGTAGTTTTGATTTGCATTTCTCTAATGATTACTGACGTTGAGCATCCTTTCATTTGTTTGTTGGCAATCTGTATATCTTCTTTGGAGAAACGTCTATTAGGTCTTCTGCCCATTTTTGGATTGGGTTGTTTGTTTTTTTGATATTGAGCTGCATGAGCTGCCTGTATATTTTGGAGATTAATCCTTTGTCAGTTGCTTCGTTTGCAAAAATTTTCTCCCATTCTGAGGGTTGTCTTTTCGTCTTGTTTATTTTTTCCTTTGCCATGCAAAAGCTTTTAAGCTTCATTAGGTCCCATTTGTTTATTTTTGTTTTTATTTCCACTACTCTAAGAGGTAGGTCAAAAAGGATGTTGCTGTGATTTATGTCATAGAGTGTTCTGCCTTTGTTTTCCTCTAAGAGTTTTATAGTGTCTGGCCTTACATTTTGAGTTTATTTTTGTGTATGGTGTTAACGAGTGTTCTAATTTCATTCTTTTACATGTAGCTGTCCAGTTTTCCCAGCATCACTTATTGAAGAGGCTGTCTTTTCTCCATTGTATATTCTTGCCTCCTTTGTTTATCTCTGGGCTTTCTATCCTATTCCAATGATCTGTATTTCTGTTTCTTTGCCAGTACCATACTGTCTTGATTACTGTAGCTTTGTAGTATAGTGTGAAGTCAGTGAAACCGATCCCTCCAGCTCTGTTTTTCTTTCTCAAGATTGCTTTGGCTATTCAGGGTCTTTTGTGTTTCCATACAAATTGTGAAATTTTTTGTTCTAGTTCTGTGAAAAATGCCATTGGTAGTTTGATAGGGATTGCATTGAATCTGTAGATTGCTTTGGGTAGTATAGTCATTTTCACAATGTTGATTCTTCCAATCCAAGAACATGGTATATCTCTCCATCTGTTGATATCATCTTTAATTTCTTTCAGCAGTGTCTTATAGTTTTCTGCATACAGGTCTTTTGTCTTCTTAGGTAGGTTTATTCCTAGGTATTTTATTCTTTTTGTTGCAGTGGTAAATGGGAGTGTTTCCTTAATTTCTCTTTCAGATTTTTCATCATTAGTGTATAGGAATGCAAGAGATTTCTGTGCATTAATTTTGTATCCTGCAACTTTGCCAAATCCATTGATTAGTTCTAGTAGTTTTCCAGTGGCATCTTTAGGATTCTCTATGTATACTATCATGTCATCTGCAAACAGTGACAGCTTTACTTCTTCTTTTCCAATTTGGATTCCTTTTATTTCTTTTTCTTCTCTGATTGCTGTGGCTAAAACTTCCAAAACTATGTTGAATAATAGTGGTGAGAGTGGACAACCTTTTCTTGTTCCTGATCTTAGTGGGAATGGTCAGTTTTTCACCATTGAGAACGATGTTGGCTGTGGGTTTGTCATATATGGCCTTTATTATGTTGAGGTAAGTTCCCTTTATGCCTACTTTCTGGAGAGTTTTTATCATAAATTTGTCAAAAGCTTTTTCTGCATGTATTGAGTTGATCATATGGTTTTTCTTCTTCAATTTGTTAATATGGTTTATCACATTGATTGGTTTGCATATATTGAAGAATCCTTGCATTCCTGGGATTAACCCCACTTGATCATGGTGTATGATCCTTTTAATGTGCTGTTGGATTTTTTTTTGTTAATGTTTTGTTGAGGATTTTTGCATCTATGTTCATCAGTGATATTGGTCTGTAGTTTTTTCGTGACATCTTTGTCTGGTTTTGGTATCAGGGTGATGATGGCCTCATAGAATAAGTTTGGGAGTGTTCCTCCCTCTGCTATATTTTGGCAGAGTTTGAGAAGGATAGGTGTTAGCTCTTCTCTAAACGTTTGATAGAATTCACCTGTGAAGCCATCTGGTCCTGGGCTTTTGTTTGTTGGAAGATTTTTAATCACAGTTTCAACTTCAGTGCTTGTGATTGGTCTGTTTATATTTTCTATTTCTTCCTGGTTCAGTCTCTGGAGGTTGTGCTTTTCTAAGAATTTGTCCATTTCTTCCAGATTGTCCATTTTATTGGCTCTTAGTTGCTTGTAGTAATCTCTCATGATCCTTTGTATTTCTGCAGTGTCAGTTGTTACTTCTCCTTTTTCATTTCTAATTCTATTGATTTGAGTCTTCTCCCTTTTTTTCTTGATGATTCTGGCTAGTGGTTTATCAATTTTGTTTATCTTCTCAAAGAACCAGCTTTTAGTTTTATTGATCTTAGCTATTGTTTCCTTCATTTCTTTTTCATTTATTTCTGATCTGATCTTTATGATTTCTTTCCTTCTGCTAACTTTGGGGGGGGGGTTGTTCTTCTTTCTCTAATTGCTTTAGGTATAAAGTTAGGTTGTTTATTTGAGATGTTTCTTGTTTCTTGAGGTAGGATTATATTGCTATAAACTTCCCTCTTAGAACTGCTTTTGCTGCATCCCATAGGTTTTGGGTTGTCATGTTTTCATTGTCATTTGTTTTTAGGTATTTTTTGATTTCCTCTTAGATTTCTTCAGTGATCTCTTGGTTATTTAGTATTGTATTGTTTAGCCTCCATGTGTTTTTATTTTTCACAGATTTTTTCCTGTAATTGATATCTAGTCTGATAGCATTGCAGTCAGAAAAGATACTTGATATGATTTCAGTTTTCTTAAATTTACCAAGGCTTGATTTGTGACCCAAGATATGATCTTTCCTGGAGAATGTTCCATGAGCACTTGAGAAGAATGTGTATTCTGTTGTTTTTGGAGGGAATGTCCTATAAATATCAATTAAGTCCATCTTGTTTAATGTGTCATTTAAAGCTTGTGTTTTCTTATTTATTTTCATTTTGGATGATCTGTCCATTGGTGACAGAGGGGTGTTAAAGTCCTTTACTATGATTGTGTTACTGTCCATTTCCCCTTTTATGGCTGTTAGTATTTGCTTTATGTATTGAGGTGCTCCTATGTTGGGTGCATAAATATTTACAATTGTTATATCTTCTTCTGGGATTGATCCTTTGATCATTATGTAGCGTCCTTCTTTGTCTATTGTAATAGTCTTTATTTTAAAGTCTATTTTGTCTCGTATGAGAATTGCTACTCCAGCTTTCTTTTGATTTCCATTTGCATGGAATATCTTTTTCCATCCCCTCACTTTCAGTCTGTACGTGTCCCTAGATCTGAAGTGGGTTTCTTGTAGACAGCATATATACAAGTCTTGTTTTTGTATACATTCAGCCAATCTGTGTTTTGGTTGGAGCATTTAATTCATTTACATTTAAGGTAGTTATCGATATGTGTGTTCCTATTACCATTTTCTTAATTGTTTTGGGTTTGTTATTGTAGGTCTTTTCCTCCTCTTGTGCTTCCTGCCTAGAGAGGTTACTTAATCATTTGTTGTAGAGCTGGTTTGGTGGTGCTGAATTCTCTTAGCTTTTGCTTGTCTGTAAATGTTTTAATTTCTCTGTCGAATCTGAATGAGATCCTTGCTGGGTAGAGTAATCTTAGTTGTAGGTTTTTCTCTTTCATCACTTTAAATATGTCCTTTCACTCCCTTCTGGCTTGCAGAGTTTCTGCTGAAAGATCAGCTGTTAAACTTATGGGGATTCCCTTGTATGTTATTTGTTGTTTTTCCCTTGCTGCTGTTAATATGTTTTCCTTGTATTTAATTTTTGATAGTTTGATTAATATGTGTCTTGGTGTGTTTCTCCTTGGATTTATCCTCTATGGGACTCTCTGTGCTTCCTGGACTTGATTGACTATTTCTTTTCCCATATTAGAGAAGTTTTCAACTATAATCTCTTCAAATATTTTTTCAGTCCCTTTCTTTTTCTCTTTTTCTTCTGGAACCACTATAATTCGAATGTTGGTGCCTTTAATGTTGTCCCGGAGGTCTGTGAGACTGTCCTAAATTCTTTTCATTCTTTTTTCTTTATTCTGCTCTGTGCTAGTTATTTCCAGTATTTTATCTTCCAGGTCACTTATCCGTTCTTCTGCCTCAGTTATTCTGCTATTGATTCCTTCTAGAGAATTTTTAATTTCCTTTATTGTGTTGTTCATCACTTTAGTTCTTCTATGTCCTTGTTAAACATTTCTTATATTTTCTCCATTCTGTTTCCAAGATTTTGGATGTCTTTACTATCATTGCTCTGAATTCTTTTTCAGGTAGACTGCCTATTTCTTCTTCATTTGTTTGGTCTGGTGGGTTTTTACCTTGCTCTTTCATCTGCTGTGTATTTCTCTGTCTTCTCATTTTGCTTTACTTACTGTGTTTGGGGTCTCCTTTTCACAGGCTGCAGTTTCGTAGTTCCTGTTGTTTTTGGTGTCTGCCCTCAGTGAGTAAGGTTGGTTCAGTGGGTTGTGTAGGCTTCCTGGTAGAGGGTACTGGTGCCTGTGTTCTGGTGGATGAGGTTGGATCTTGTCTTTCTGGTGGGCAGGACCACACCCGGTGGTGTGTTTTGGGGTGTCTGTGAACTTATTATGAGTTTAGGCAGCATCTCTGCTAATGAGTGGGGTTGTGTTCCTGTCTTGCTAGTTGTTTGGCATAGGGTGTCCAGCACTGTAGCTTGCCGGTCGTTGAGTGGAGATGGGTCTTAGCGTTGAGATGGAGATCTCTGGGAGAGCTTTCACCATTTGATATTACATGGGGCCGGGAGGTCTCTGGTGGTCCAATGTCGTGAACTGGGCTCTCCCACTTCAGAGGCTCAGGCCTGACACCTGGCTCAAGCACAAAAACTGTCAGCCACCCACCTGGTTGGTGGGAGGAGTCTTGGTCAAAAGCAGATTCTGGGGAATTCCCTGGCCCAGTGGTTAAGACTCCGTGCTTTCACTGCAGGGGGCACGAGTTCGATCCCTGATTGAGAAACTGTGGCAGGCACCTGACACTTGAGAGAGCAGAAGGGTTTAAAGTCAGAAGAAGTGGATGAAGTGATGCCTCAGTCACTTGCTGGTTGTGGAACCCAGGCACAGCCCAAATCTCCCTCAGCCTGTTTCTCACATTAATGGAAGTTTGGAAGAAGTTGATTCCAGTCCTCATGGATGAGTTTGAGGGGTTCAAGACTTCAGTGGAGGAAGTACCTCCACTCAGCCCAAGGGCTGTTACAACGTTGTTGGGCTTCGCCTGTCACTTGTGGCTGGTGCACCTCCTTCCTGGCCCTCAGCTGAGCTGGAAGCAGACACGAGATGTTCTATTCTTAATTTCCATCTCAAACCAGCCTAAATGTTTTAAGCAACGTGCACTTGTATTATAAATACATTTTCTTGGAATTATTTCAGCATTCTGAGATTCAGGCAACTTAATTGTCTAGCTATAGAGATCTCAGACAAATAGTTTTGTCAGTACCCAAAGAATAATTCCGTACTTTCTTCTCTAAGTATTTAAAATGAAAGAGCATTGCTCCAAATACGTAGATACAAAGACTTTGTCATTTTAGGAATTTAAGCAAACTTTCATTGTGACAAATTGGTGTACCATTGAAGTGGAAGAAAAATAAAAATATGAAGTGTTTATTTTTGAATGTGTTAGTTATAGTCTACCATGTTTTCCAAACAAAAATTAGAGTGCATTGTTCACTTATGAAATCAGCAAGACAGAGAGGTGGCCATTGGCCTATCACTGGAATCTGAGATGTCTGGACATTTTAAGTATAGCACATAGATGAGTAATATTCCATCTAGGTTCTGAAACATAAATTTAATTATACTCCTGCATGTTTTAGAGAGCCCAGAACCCAAAAATTCAAAGATGACTAGGGGCTTGTGAACCCAGAGCCCCACCTCTCTCTTACTTTTCACAGCCACATTTCTTAAATGGAATCTCTGTACTTATCACCCTTTTTCCTCCCCACCACCTGCCTCTCTCTTCAGCACTTCATCCTCCACCTACTCCAGACACTCAGGGATCCAGTAACTGGCTTTAGGTACCCTCTAGGCTAAGCACAGTACTGCCTAAGAAAATTTTCATGGACAAGGGCTCTTCCGTGGCTGAGATATGCAATTGAATTTTCAATCAGCAGTTACATTGTCTGTGTGTGTGCTGCCTTTATTGTGCTCCTGGTGCTGTGGCTGTGTGGGGAAGGCTGGAGTAAGCTTATTTTATGATTCCCATTATAATAAAATAATGCAGTTAGCTTCTGGTTGGGAGGAGTGTCATCACTGGAGCCCTGATTTTGGTACTTCACGTTTTCATTAGTTCAGTGGTTGGTGACAGTGATTTTCAGTTCAGCCAAAATTTTGATTCATTTAGAGGTAATGTGATTGTAGGGCGAGATTAGACAAAATACCCTGGACAGGAATTCCCTGTTGCTTGCTTCTCTCCATTACTCTAGGAATGTGGGAAATTACCTTGATGCAGTCTTAGCCTCCAAGGACACTGCCAGGCAAGCTCTCCCAGAGATTATGAGACAGAAAGGCTCAGACACCAAAGTCGGGTGTTGCAGTCACACGATTTATTCAATTTGAAAACATGCAGTGAGAAGCAAGGGAAAAGATTCGAACACTTTAACATAGTTAGGTTAGGATATTAATAGGGTGAAAGGTCCATACTCTGGAACCTGTGCTTGCAGTCTTTCTATGTCCTGTCTCTGTGCGGTGTCAGCTTTCCCCAGTGACGGTGTGGTCACAAAGACCAGACCTGTTGTTGAACAAGGGGTCTTAGCAGATAAAAGGTGTCTGAAGCCAGCATAGGCTTGCTCCATCGGAGGGATGCAGGGCAAATATACCTGGCCAATAGCTATAGCTCACTAGTAATTTGTCTGCATTTTGGGACAGAGTATACATGGGGCCAGAATTGGACATAATGGGTGTCACCAATGGGTGATCAATTTAGGATGATTTAGCTGTCAATATGGAGGCAACATGAGCTGGGCTTTATTATGTATCATTAATATTTTATTAGATAGGGAATATTTATTATTAACAATAATATAGTTATAAAATGTATTATTACATTATATTATATCTAAATAAATACAATTGTAAATTAGATATTATTACATTTATTAATATTTTATTCAATATGAATATTTACGATTTACTTTGTCCTTCCATCAGAACCCTTCTATTTATAAGTAACATTCTTATTTGTTTCATTCTTTTCATCTATATTTAACATAAAAAACACTCCATTTATTTTGTTTTTTAACATATCTTACACGTTACTAACATACTATGTACACTATAAACATCTTTTTTTAAAAAAAAATATTTATTTATTTAGGCTGCACCATGTCTTAGTTGCAGACTAAGTTGTGGACTTCTTAGTTGTAGCATGCGAACTCTTAGTTGTGGCATGCATGTGGGATCTACTTCCCTGACCAGGGATCAAACCTGGGCCCCCTGCATTGGGAGCGCAGAGTCTTACCCACTGGACCAGCAGGGAAGTCCTGTACACTATACACATCTTATGAATTGTGCCTGAGTCTTACAAACTACTTGTTTTCTCATTGTCTATGGAAAATCTTAAGAGTTTCATCCATCTGATTTTTACTTTGTCCTCTATACCAGTTTTTAAAAGAACTTTTAAGTATTTTTTCAGCAAATTATGGTATATTCATACAAATGGAATATTATGCAGCTAGAAAAATGATAATATAAATCTATATTGCCATGAAAAAATTAGTCAAACGATATTCCTATGTAGAAATAACAGGTAGCAAAAGAGCGTGTCTAGTATAGTCCCAGGTATATAATGTTATGTATGATATCTACATGCTTACCTGTGCATAGAGGTACCGGGAAGGATGCTCATCGAATTATTAACAGTAGTTTGCTCTGGATGATGACACTTTAGTTGCATTTTACTGTTTTTTGTGTGATCTATTGTATGGCTTGTATAAATAAACAAGTATCATTTATTTAAAAATAACTGAAATCCAAACATATGTGTATATATAAATACGTATGCAAATCAGCATACCAAGAGGATTATAAGATCAGACGCTTTCGTTTGTAAACCAAAGACGTTTTGCAAGTAGAGAATTATTTTCTGACCTTGGAAATGTTTTACCTCCCTTCAAAATGGTAACCTTCCTGTCTTGGGTCAGAGAATTGTAACCATGTCCCTTTAGCAGAATGTCCTAAACCTCCCTGATGATAAGGCTCACCCTGGTGGGTACCTGCTAAAAATGTAAATTTCCCCAGGGCCCTTCTCAGATCCACCTAATCAGTATCTCAGGGAGGGACCTGGGATGCCTCAGGTGATTCTTATCATCAGGAAAATTTAGGAAGCTGTTCTTACAGAAACAAATGCTACGAGCCATGTTTCAAGCTTTAGAGCCATGTTTCAAGCTTTATCGAATGCCTCTTGGAAGTGCCTTTCCCAGGCCCAGCTTCCTTTGTTTTAAGAGGCCTGCACTGTTTTGCGTGGCTGCCCTGGAAAACTGTCTGTTTGCAGCTCTTTTCTAAGGTCCCTTTCAGGTCTGAGGATTCTTTGACAGTCAAGGAGACACTTCAACAATTTCAATCTGTGTCTATCAGGGTACTGAGATCTTAGGGCTAGAGGATTCTGTTGATAATTTTTTTAAAAGAAATTCAGGTGTTGCCAGGGACCCCTCTGGTCTTCCTGGAGGACTTGTGTATCACGTGGACAGTCCCCTGGGCCTCTCTCACCTTGGATTCCCTCCCTTGCATGGGAGATGAGGGCATTTTTCCTTAAAAAGGAAAAGTATTACCTTATTAAAGTGTTTTTCTTAAGGAACTTATTCTGGGAGAGGGACCGCTGGAATTCTTAGCACCAGAATCATATTTGAATTGAGAATTCTAATTCCTGGCTCACCTAGCTGGAGTCAAATGACATTTGCGGCATTTACCTTTCTAATATTGTAGAGGAAGATGTTCACAAATATTCCCCAGCATTGTTTGTTCGGTTGTTGTGTCAGCAAAACCCCTCTTAAGTTCTGTTAAAAGGAGCCAAAAGGAAAACAACAATAATAACAACCAAAGACTTACCTCTACCCCAACTGTGTGCAATTGTTTTATTGCTGTAGAGGCGAGGGGCCAGAGAGCAGTGATGAGAATGGGCTTTGAGTCCAGTAGGTCTGGAGTCTTACCCACCATCTACTCCGTGACGACCTTGGGCAGGCTGTTTTCCTCCGGGAAGTTTGGTTTCCTCATCTTAAAGTAGGGCAATAATGCCAAATATACAGGGGCGATGCGAGGATTTACATTAAATCAGTTAAAGTAGTGTTTGAAAAATTTTGCGGCACACAATGTGCATTTAATCAATTACTTTCTATCCAGGTTTTTTTTGTTTTTTTGTTTTTTAATGGAGTAAGGTTAACAAGCGGCACCTGTCCCCGAAGAGTGTGGATTTTATATACTCTGCAATGTAAATAGTAGTGAAATAATAAAAAAAAATATCAAAACGCAGAGCACAGTGCCTCTAGGACCCAGGGCACCTTGCCAGGAAGGGAGGGTTCCCCCACAGGCAGAGTGCTCTCTCTAGCAGGGTCTGTCCAGATGAGACCATACCCCAGAAAGTGCTTTTAGGATCTCCAGGTTTGGAGTTGGATTATGCTTTATCTCAACTCCCTGTTCATCAGGCTGAGTACACCTTGCCTTGCCTGCCAGCCTGAGCACACCCAGACCAGCCCCATAAGTCTCCTAGAAGCCTGCCCACTGACAGCCTTGCACCCCAAGGTCAGCCCAGACCACAGCCACCTCCTTCCAGCCAGAACTGCCCCCCGTAACGCCAGTCTGGGGCCTCCTCAGACGTATAATCCATGCAGCTGACTCTGAGTTGCACAGCTAATTCTTTTGACAACTTTGTGGCCAGGTGAACCCATGGCCGAGTTCTTACCCAGGGCGGGGCGGGTATGGGGGATGCTGGGGTTTGGAGTTTGTGCCACTGGCAGGGAGAGGAGAGGCGAATAGAAGCCAGCATCCATTTAGAACTGAGAACTTTCTCTCCCCGCTAAGTCTGATTCCTGACGTGTTCATCCTTTTTGCTCTTACGCTAACCCTTTTCATTGTAGTGATGATAGCAGCAATGCCAACATGTTACCAATGGTGGTAATAATGATGATGATGTTTAAAAAGAGGGGGCCCTTTCTTGGGCTGTTCTCCCTTCCTGCTGTTGTTCCTCTCTGGTCTTCACTTCCCCTAAACAAACCTGCTACCGCCCCCCCCACCCCTTTCATACCCCTGCGCTGGGCTCTCTGAAACCCTTGATTCACAGTAAATGAAACACTCAGCTGGACTCCACCTCCTTGCTTTAATTTAGACTTGGCTTTCTCCTGAGGGCATTGCTTCCTGATAACTACCTTGGGATGCTTCCTACTTTAGATGGAAAGAGAAATCTAAGCAGCAGCTGGCTCTGTGGTCCAGGCAGAGAAGCTCCAACAAAGGCTCTGGGGCAGAAATGAGCTTGGCAGGGTCTCAAGAGCAACAACTACAAAGAAAGGCCAGTGTAGCTCCAGGAAGTGAGGTTGGGAGTCTGCAGCCTGAGCTGTGCTTGGAGAACCCAGCAGGGTCCACTCATGTAGGACGTGGAGGCTGCCTTAGCTCAGGCTGCTATAACAGAACACCACGGAAAGGGTGGCTTAAACGACAGACATTTACTTCTCACAGTTCTGGTGGCTGAGAAGTCCAAGATCAAGGTGCTGGCAGACTTGGTTCTTAGTGAGGGCCCTCTTGCTGGCTTGTGGACGGCCACCTTGTCGCTGTGTGCTTACAGGGCCATTCCTAGGTGCACGCACGTGGAGTTAGCAAACTTTGAAAGTGAGCAAGCATAACATTAAATAACGAAAGGTGAAGGCATGAGGGGCAGAGCAAAACTTTGAATGCCTCTCTCCTAGATGTTCTTTTAGGGGCTGTGGGTGGCTGCTTGTGGAAGAAGGAGTTCTTTAAGTGAATATGCACAGTTATTGGTATGGTCCTTTGATTTGGAAAGTTA
The DNA here is from genome assembly GCF_949774975.1 of Lagenorhynchus albirostris. Classification (NCBI taxonomy): domain Eukaryota; kingdom Metazoa; phylum Chordata; class Mammalia; order Artiodactyla; family Delphinidae; genus Lagenorhynchus; species Lagenorhynchus albirostris. The sequence continues at coordinate 50,220,806 of NC_083101.1, read as the reverse complement.
AGGGGATGCCGGGCCTTGTCTCCTGAAAAGTACCCTTTCCTCAGGCAGAGTTTTAACTGTCAGCACTTCAGTCGTACATGTACTTGAGCAATTCTTGTGCCTTGTCATCGTTTGTTTACATGTCTTTCTCTTCATGCTGTGAGCAAGCCCCCTGTTTTATATTGCCTTTATCTTCTGTATACCTACCCCAGGGTACATGCTAGGCATTCAAGAAACACTTATTCACCAGCTTGGTGCTTTGTGATCGCCTGGAGGGGTTGGAGGGAGGGAGACGCAAGAGGGAAGAGATATGGGAACATATGTAAAAAATTAAAAAAAAAGAAACACTTATTGAAGAAGAGTGTCTTTATAATTCTAATCTACCATCCAGTGTGCAGGCCAATTAAATTGCTCAGTTAGCCTGGACCTTTTCATGTCAGGTTCCTTTGCTCCCATTTAATCATACTTTATAATCATGTTGTAAATATGTACGTAAGCTCGTGCGCGCGCGCGTGTGTGTGTATATCTCCAAATCTTAACATTCTTGAGGAAATCTAATTAAAAGTGTTTAGTTTATTACATTTATTTGAGGTCTTCTGACTACAATTTAAGGATCTTACACTGTAATACATAATGATAAGTATTGAAAATTATCTATTGCACAAACAATAACTACAATTTAAAAAGAAAAATACACACAATCCTATCCATTCATCAAACCATGTTCTCATATAGTTTCCAATTCTTTTCTTTTGTAATTTCTTGGTTATTGCCATCAGGATAGATACTTTTTTTTTTTTTTTTTTGGCTGCACTGCATGGCTTGCGGGATCTTAGTTCCCCAACCAAGGATCAAACCCGTGCCCCTTGTAATGAAAGTGTGGAGTCTTAACCACTGGACTGCCAGGAAAGTCCCAGACTTCTTTATATAATTTTAAATGATGGCTTGCTATGCCAATTAAGTTGATTTGCTGTAATTTAATAGCCCTCCATCCTTGGACATTGATGGTTTCCACCTTGTGTTATTATATATAGGCATACAATAAAGTGCTGTCCCACCTCCCAGTCACCCTCTGTCATCTAACTTCCAGTCCCATCTTGCCATTGAAACAGTGCTGGCCAGGATGAGCAGTGGTCCTCTTCCTGGTGAATGTCTTCTGTTGTTATCTTAGTTGAACTCCTCGAAGTTCCATGTTGGCTATTCTTCCCTTCTTGAATTTCATTCTTCTCTTGACTTTTTGGACACCTTGCACCAGAGGATTTTTTCCTTCCCCTTCTGGCAGTTCCTCTTTTATCTCTACTCTGAGGACTTAAGCTTGCCCCTTAAATATTGGCATTCCCAGGGATGGGTTCTATCCTTATTCTTCTTCTGCCTCAGTCTTCATCACTTCTCTGAAAAGTCTCTTTATCTCCCATGACTTCAGCTTTCTTGATACATTGGCGATTTCCAAATCTCTTCCTCCACCTCAAATCTCTCTACGCAAACACTCATCAATACCTGGCATATAGTAGATACTTGAGTGTCTCCACCTGGAGAACGCGTAGTCCTTAAAACCCAATCAGTCCTTAATCGAATTCACCATCCTTCCTCAAGCCCCTCTCAACATCTGCTCCCACTCCTGTGTTTCCTATTTTGGCAAAAGGCACCGTCATCGACTTAGTTAAGCCAGAAACCTAAGAGTCACCGTAGACTTACTTCCCTCTTCCTTACCTCGCATCTGGTCAGGCAGGCACTCAGTCTGCTGATTACACTTCCTTAATTTCTCTTGAAGTGGCTCCTTTTGTCTAACTTCATAGCCACATCATCTCTCACCTGCATTCCCACAAAAATCCATTTTTTTTTCTTTTTTTTTTTGCTGGTCTTGTCATTCTTACTGATGCCCCTCCCCACAACTGCCACCCAACTCATCCATCTTCCAAGAAGCTGACAGAGTGATCTTCATAAAATGCCAGTCTAATCCCTCTTCTATTGTGTCACAGTAGAACACTGCCCCTGCTTGTCTGGACAGCCTTACTTCCTGGCACCTCAAGAGCAAGCCCATGGTTTTCCTTCCTTGTTTCTCTGCTTGTTATTTATTGCCTTCATCTGGAAAGTTCTTGCCCCTCTTTTTGTCTCACAAACTCATTCCTACCTGTCCTTTAGAATGTGTAAGCTACCTCATTTCTGGAAAGCCTTCCCTAAACTCCATACCCCTAGTCTGGTGAGGAACACCTCTCCTGAAAGCCCCCAGACTACCCTGAGTCTGCCAGGAATGTCAACACTTACGTGGTTTCTTATAATTTACTGATTGTCTACTACAATAAACTGACTCTCTGAGGATAGAGCCTAAGTCTTTTTTTTTTTTTTTTTTTGCGGTACTCGGGCCTCTCACTGTTGTGGCCTCTCCCGTTGCGGGGCAACAGGCTCCGGACGCGCAGGCTCAGCGGCCATAGCTCATGGGCGTCGCTGCTCCGCGGCATGTGGGATCTTCCTGGACCGGGGCACGAACCCGTGTCCCCTGCATCGGCAGGCGGACTCTCAACCACTGCGCCACCAGGGAAGCCCAAGCCTAAGTCTTTTATGAGGGGGTTCAGACTTGACAGAAGGTGTTTGGTAATTACTTGTTGGATAGAAGGTCTTCAGAGAAAAAAATTCTAGGAGTGGGGTTCACATGTGCACGCCCACATGTGAAAAATATGTACTACTATAACTTGTTTTTCCAAAGAGTTGTATTGATTTATACTGCCACCAGCAATGCTACTGTATCAATTGAATCACTTTTTTTCAACATCTGAGTCAGAACTATGTATTGTGCCAAAATATTTGTATTTCTACTGTAAAAGTATGTCATCATTTGGAGTAGTGTGATGCAATAGAACTTTCTGCAATGATGGAAATATTCTATATCTACACTGTCCAATGTAACCACTAGCCACATGTGGCTACTGATTGAGCACTGGAAATGTGACTAATGTGACTAAGAAACTGAATTTTTTGTTTCCTTTAATTTCAGTTAATTTTTAAAAATAAATTTATCTATTTTATTTATTTATTTTTGGTTGCATTGGGTCTTCATTGCTGTGCGCGGGCTTTCTCTACTTGTGGCGAGTGGGGGCTACTCTTTCTTGCGGTGCAGGGGCTTCTCATCGCAGTAGCTTCTCTACTTGTGTAGCTCAGGCTCTAGGCGGTGGGCCTCAGCAGTTGTGGCACACGGGCTTAGTAGTTGTGGCTCGCGGGCTCTAGAGCGCAGGCTCAGTAGCTGTGGCGCACGGGGCTTAGTTGCTCCGCGGCACGTGGGATCTTCCCAGACCAGGGCTCAAACCCATGTCCCCTGCATTGGCAGGCGGATTCTTAACCACTGCACCACCAGGGAAGCCCTAATTTTAGTTAATTTAAATGTATTCAATACTCACATGTGGCAAGTGGTTATCATATTGGACTGTAGAATTCTAGAGAGGAAAAGGAAATCACTCAGCAGATATAATTGCTACATTCTGGGTTCCTTTGTTCCTCTTTAAATGCTTAGTGGTGTAAGCTCATGTCACTGAGGTGTGACCAGTTCACAAATGCTGCCATTGTTATTATTTGTCCGAACCGCCTAATTTGGGAAACATTTTTTAAAAATGGCTCTTTCATCAGGAGAGTAACACCTTACATCAGGAATACAGCCAAAACGTCTAATTCTGGAGACTTGAAGGAAAATGGGAAATGTTACTCACAGTGCTTTTTATTCAGAGGTAGGCACTTAGCCATTCCAAAGGAGGCCAGAAGCCTCACACTTTCAGAGAGGCATCTGCTGTACTTGTTTTTCCACATAAACTGCCAAACTTGTTTTGATTAGGCAGGAAGTGAAGCAACTTTTCAGGGAGAGAGCCCGGCATCTGTATCTTGTCAGCTGGTCAGATCAGACCTTTTACCTTTTACCTTCTTGTGAGTGTAGGCCGAGTTTCGCTTTTCAACTTAAGAGCAGGATGGGCCATACTTTTTTCTCTTACAACATGGTTTCCTTAAGATTTCAAATCCACCATTATATTTTTAATCAGTGTACCTGTTTTGATTCTCCAAATAATTTACATGCCCTTAAAATAAGGAAACGTTTATTTATCGTGCACAATTCTTTATACATAGAGGACTCTAAAACGAATAAATGTACTGAGTTGAATTCGATGAATCCTGCCTGATAAGCATTTGTGACCTACTTTTTTAAAGAAAGCCTTTGAAAAGCTGGTGATGGGAGAGGAGTTTTAATCGCTTTACTGGAGTTATTGGAAATGTGCCAAAGAGATAACCTGGAGTGCATTTTTCTCAAAAGTCGTGTTTTAAACGTAGGGGTATGTGTGTGTGTGTGTGTGTGTGTGTGTGTGTGTGTGTGTGTGTGTGTGTGTGTGTGTGTGTGTGTGTGTGTGTGTGTGTGTGTGTGTGTGTGTGTGTGTCCTCTAGGCAGGACAGAAAAAACTTTTCGGTTTCTGCAGACCTCTCCAGAAACGGTTCGTACACGATGCGCACGCGACCTTGAGGGACGAACCCGTGGAGAAACAGGCCGCCCAGGGCTCGCTGCTACACGCAAACTTGCGGCGCTCCCCCGGCGGGCGCCCGGAGCCGGACCTGCTGCTCGCAGAGCTCGCCGCGGAGCGAACCATCAGGTCCGCCGGTGGGGGGGTTGGGTGTCGGGGCCGCGGGACGCTCTGTCCTCAGGATCCCCCTGCTGCTGCCGCCCTCCTTCGTCCCCGGCCGGGAGTCGCGCGTGACACGGCCCTCTGCGGGCCCCTCGAGGGTGCGGCGCCGGCGAACCCTCCCCCGGGTCGCGCGGGGGTGGTAGCGGCCCGTTTGAGAGTTTCCCGGGCCAGGCGGCGGGCGCAGAGGCGCTGCCTCGGGCCGGGGGCGGGCCGACGCCGCGACGAGGGGGGAGGGACAAAGGGGTGGGTTCCCGCGGGCCGGCACCTGGCTAAAACCCGGCCGCGGGTCGGAGGACTGACCTGCCGCCCAGAGGAGAAGGAGGAGGTGGAGCCGGGTCCTGGACCTGCGCGACCACGCGGGACCCTCGCCTGAAGATGCCGGTGCGAGGAGACCGCGGGTTTCCACCCCGGCGGGAGATGTCAGGTTGGCTCCAAGTAAGTGCCCTCTTGCGTCCCGCTTGGTTGGGAGAAGGGTCGCGAGGACGGGGCATGGGAGCGCGTGGTGGGCTTCCCAGATGCGCATTAGGTGGCTGGGATTCTCCCATCCGGAGGTGGGGTTGAGGGCAGGGACTACTAGGTTTCACCGGACAGGGGTGGTGGCTCGTGGCCTCCAGGGCTCCTGGACCCTTTTCTCTGTTCTCTAAAGTCACTTGGATTTCAGGTTAAGTCGGAAGTAGGGAAGACTGTCTTGAACTCTGTCTTGGATTGGTGCTACTTCGGAGGCATCTCGTTGTTCCTGTTGTGTCGCCTGCCCTATGCCTTTGTGTTTTCCTTCTCGGTTTCAAACCGCACTCTCTACTTGATGCAAAATTACAGGCGTGTGTGTGTGAGACAAACTGACAACTCTCTGGAGACCAGAATCCTCTCTTTCCCTTTTAATCAGTTGCTTCTGCAATATAAGTAAAAATTATTTGCAATAGGGAATGGATATGTACTCTGGTATTATCTTACCTGTCACCAGTTCTTTTTCTTTTGTGTCTTCATTTGTAAAGTTTCTGCTTTACACAGTAGTTTATTTTAAGTTATAAATAATCAGGGTTTTGACTGCAGGGTTTTAACATTCTTGAAATGTGGATGAACTTGGGAGGGAATACTCCAGGGCTTAGTAATGGAAAGGAATACAGCCTCCCACCTCTATTTTAGCTTCAGTTCTTAGGCAGCGCTGCTTCCTTGGCAGCTGTCTGGGCTGAGTAATGGTTGTGGTTTCCCTGCAGTTCCCAGCGTAGACTCATCCCATCCTAGAAATTGCCCTCCCTCCCTCCTCCCTCCCTCCTCCCTCCCTCCTCCCTCCCTCCTCCCTCCCTCCTCCCTCCCTCCTCCCTCCCTCCTCCCTCCCTCCTCCCTCCCTCCTCCCTCCCTCCTCCCTCCCTCAGCTAGGGGAATCGCAGCAGAGAAGAGCCCCTTTTCCTCAGATCTCTAGGTGGTCTGAGCTGGGTGCGCTGACAGTCACCTTGGGAAAACAGGTCCACCTGTGTCAGGGTTATTCCTGGGAGAGACAGTCTACATGCAAACCTTGGAAGTGGACCATTTTCATTTTAAGTGAGGAGTTACTAGTAGTGATTGCATTTGTGGCAAAGTGCCATTTAATATCTTGCCTGAGAGAATGAAATATGGTTATTCAATAAATTTTCATGAACAACTTCACTTCAGTGTGGGAAATACAAATGTTAAGAGTGTGCCTCTACCACACTGTCTTGTTGGGGAAGAATGCAAATAATTAAGACTCTGATGCATTCCAATTAGAAGCAGGAACAGGATGCTGTAGTTTCCCCTCTCCGGGGAGACTAGAGAAGGAGGGTGCTTTAGTAAGGCAACAGTGGCTTTTGAGGTGTTTCTTGAGCTTTTTCAGAGCTGCTGTCAGAGATTGATGAAGGGAGATTGTTTTCCCCCTGAGTTGCTGCTGCAGCTTTTTCAGGACCACGCAGCTGATAACTTAATGAGCACCCACTTGTGCCGGTCCACTGTGAGCAGGTGGGGTACAAGATAAGCAAGACTCAACTTCTGCTGTCAAGAGTCTGTTCGATCTGAAAAGTTTAGATGTTTTTTAAGACTCTGCAAACTCTCTCTGCTGGGATACCTGCGGCTTACGGAGGGAGTATGCGATACAGATGCACACTCTGCAATACAGAAATGCAACAAAGTGTGGGTTTGTTCCGTGCACACTCCCTTCAGGGTTTCTTTTTGGGAAGAAAGTTTGCCTTTGAACAGATACCTTACAGGGTAAGCCAGTCTAGAAAATGGGGCTAATAACACGTCTCATAAGATGAGGACTGAGTGAAATGACATAAGGTGCCTGGCTAGTGGATGCTAAGTAGACAGTAGCTAGTAGTCATCCCTCAGTATCCTGGGATGGGGGGGAGAATGGTTCTGGGACCCCCCTCGGATACCAAAATCCAAGGATGCTCAAAGCCCTTTATATAAAATGGTGTAGTATTTTCCTATAACCTAAGGGCATCGTCCTGTACACTTTAAATCCTCTCTAGGTTACTTACAGTACCGGATACAATGGAAATATTATAGAAATAGTTGTAAATACAATGTAAATGCTGTGTAAATAGTTGCCGGTGTGTGGCAAATTCAAGTTTTGCTTTTTGGAACTTTCTGGAATTTTTTTCCCCCACTGTATATTTTTGATCCACAGTTGGTTGAATCCTTGCATATGGAGGGCCAACTGTAATAAGAACCAAAACAGGTGCTGAAAACTCTTAAGTGCTGGGCTCTGGGTTACTAAGCACAAAAAGGAGGTACCAGGTATGTTAGGGCAGTTGCTGAGGGAAAGAGCAAGAGATGCGCACACTCTCTTGAAAGGCTTTAAATGCCAGGAAGAGAACTTTAAGAAAAAGAAAAAGTCCCAGAAATCCCTAATGTATTAAAGACTTGACTTTTCCTATAAAGAAGTGAACCAGTTTCCCAGTAAACAGGGCTACCCCCCCACCCACCCTACACAGGGAATATTACTCTTTTGGGGACTCTCATATGCATAAGACCCAAAATTTTTTAGCATCACCCCCTGGGGAATTCCATTTGCAAGGGTTTCTGCCTACATTTGTTTAACTTTTAATCTGATTCTTTGTACATTGACAAAAGTTCACAGCCAGACATTGCTCTTATGCTGGAGAAGTGCCTGGGAATTCGAGGGAAATGATAAAATCCCTCCAGTGACTTTTTTTTTTTTTTTTTTTGAGGTACGTGGGCCTCTCACTGTTGTGGCCTCTCCCGTCGCGGAGCACAGGCTCCGGATGCGCAGGCTCAGCGGCCATGGCTCATGGGCCCAGCCACTCCACGGCATGTGGGATCCTCCCGGACCAGGGCATGAACCCGTGTCCCCTGCATCGGCAGGCAGACTCCCAACCACTGCACCACCAGGGAATCCCCCTACAGTGACTTTTGAGCTTAGCAAGGTTTTCTCTTTTGAAGGCTTTCTTTTTAGGAGACAGAAAAGTTTTTGAAACTAGGCGGGGCCACTGTAGTCCTGTGTACTGTCATATGTTCCGTAGTTAAAAGTTATGCAGATTTGGCTGGGGTGTGGCATGAGGTGTGGGAGGGGCTGGTGGGGTGAAGATTCAGGAAGGGTTAGTAATCACGCTGAAACTTTCAACATACCTCTACCAAGAATATGAGCCATCCGGGAATTCCTTGCCTAATCCCTAAAACAAATCCCATTGAGGAGCTGTGGCTGCAGATTAGTTTATCGAGGTTGAGAGCTGACACCCTATCAAATGCCTCATTGGTCAGACTCTAAGCAGTAATGGGGGCCAACAAGTGCTGGCTGGAATGGCCTTGGACCAGCCAGCCTTGGTATTGAGAGGCATTTTCCATTGAAAATTGGGTGGGTGCGACAGAATGATTATCCCATGTGTTTTACTGGTTGTTTCTTCATCCTAAATCCAAGGGGCAGGGTCAGAAACATACAGTCAGACAGAAGTCAGATTCAACACCTATTTAGTGGGTTAAAAACTTCTATGTTTTACATGGACTTTTTTTTTTAAATTTATTCATTTATTTATTTTTGGCTGTGTTGGATCTTTGTTGCTACGCATGGGCTTTCTCTAGTTGTGGTGAGCGGGGGCTATTCTTCACTGGGCTGCATGGACTTCTCATCGCGGTGGCTTCTCTTGTTGCAGAGCACAGGCTCTAGGTGCGTGGACTTAAGTAGTTGTGGTGCGCAGGCTCAGTAGTTGCGGCATGTGGGCTCTAGAGCAGAGGCTCAATAGTTGTGGTGCACGGGCTTACTTGCTTCGCGGCATGTGGGATCCTCCCGGACGAGGGCTTGAACCTGTGTCCCCTGCATTGGCAGGTGGATTCTTAACCACTGTGCCCCCAGGGAAATCCCTACATGGGCTTTTTTAAGGTTAAAAAAGAAATGTTCCCTAAAACGATTTAGAACCTACTTCGTCCCCACAAGAATTTTTATGACGACCCTTGTGAGAGAAAGCTCGTATAGCTAGCAAATTTATGAGGGCCTGAGGTGGCATTCCCATTAAAAATTTTGCAAAACCTGTATAACAGCAATAGAGAAAAGTTATCAGGCACTCAGTCCTAACATCCGGTATTGGCAATAGCTAGTTCCAGGTTTGAAGGTTACCTAGGAAAGCAGTCGATTAACTTTGTACACTGCCTATGGCACCGTGTGAGGAAGAGAGTTCTGAGTTGGAAAGTACCTGCTTCCGCTTTTGCAGCTTGATTAGCAAATGCCCTTCTTGGAACTTAGCATCTGACTGCTAGAACCTGGGCAGGCCTGCATGGGCCTTCCCATGACGGTGACTGTTTCATTCGGGTTTTTTAAGGGGGCTCGCGCCTCCATCATCCAAAGCTGTGTCAGTCTCGATAACCTGTGAACTCAAAAGGGAGACTCAGGACTGTCATATTGAAAAAATGCCTATTAAATTAAACATTTTCTCTGCCTTTTTTGCTGCCTTCAAAACAGTGTTGTTTCCAAAGTGTGCTGTGCAGACAGATTTACAGGTGGCACAGGGAGGGACATAGCCCATTCTTTAATTACTGTGCATGACCCTTGTAGTTCAGGACTAAAAAACATAAAGCCGGTCACCAAACTCATTTATTTCATGGATAGATTGCTTAGAATGAGGCAAAAATAAGTATGAAATAAAACGGTGAGTTCGACTTAAGAAAAATAGTAAATTATCAGGATGAGTGGTATGAGAATAAGGCCAAAACTGTGAAGACAGCCCTTGAAATCTGAGATTTGGAAAATACTCTCAAAATACGAGTGTGACGCTTAGGTATGGAGAGCTAGGTGTACCTCAACCACACCTTAAGGAAAGTCGGACACAGAATGGCCCAGAAAAGCCAGGAAAGTTGAATTTGATGGACTTTGTGTCTTAATATGTGCATCTTGCTCTTGTCCACCCAGTTCTCTTTTCTGTTGCTGCAGACAGTGTATTCGTGAAGCTATTTAATGTCTTCCCTAAGTCTCATTCCTTTCTTTGCTTCCCGCAAGCCATTCTGCAATTTTAAGGTCTGTTGGTGTGACATTTGTGGTAGGATAGAGTGAAAAGGGGGAAATGCTTTGGCACTCCTGGGGGACATCACTCTGTTACCAAGCGTATCTCAGTCACCATCCGGCAGCGCCTAAGAATACAGAGACCCAGGCAGCCTCACATGTACTGCATCTAACTCTTTAAAAAATGGAGCTTTTATTGGGTCTGCAGAATAGGCTTTAACAAGGATTGTTGTAGGAATTGGAAGTCTTGAGGTAGGAAAAAAGAAACCCTGCCGTGACCTGGAGAAATGAGCAATTGAAGTTCATGTTCATGATAGGTGAATAAAACCACAATAGAAAACACTTTGCTTCAGTCAGCAGAATCCCTAATTGTATGTGTGTGCATACTCTTTATGAGAAGTCCTAGGCTTTCAATTAGTAACTTTAGTCATTTAAAATCACTACAGATATTTGTTTAGTGCCCCTGCCAGATGGTTAAAGTTAAATCAGGTCTTTAACCTTAAAAACATAATGCAGCTTTTCTTAGTCACTTATACACCATTGTGTGTTGCAAACCATAGCAGTATAAATTTCTGTAATAATGAATGTTTATTTTTACTTTCAAACTAAATATTTAGCCTGATTAGAATATTCATAGATTAGAGGTTCTATTTGTGTTTCTCTTTCCCCATCATTGTGTGTGAGTGTTGAGGGGTTGGAGAGTTTGGAGGGTGGCAGGAACGGTAATAGTGGTGAAAGACCCTTGATAGATCCTTTGAGAGTAAGATATTTGTTGGGTGTTACATAGGAAGCTCTACTGACCCCAGAATTTCAAATTATACCATTAATTATGGCAAAGACTTCATGTCACATCCTTGAATACAAATGTTTACTGAATTTTACCCATATGCATATGTAAACATGGATTTCAGAGTTAATATGATAATTATTATTTGTATTGTAGACTTTACTCAGCCAACACAATATATACATTATGTTCACAAGAGAAAATGACATCATCTTTGAAAACTAATTATAGTATGCTTCATCTGACACCCGATATAAGCAAGGGACTAAATATATAGCTATATATTTATAGTTAGTGACAATATAGTTAGTGACAAGTCAGAGGCATTTAGAGAGAATATATGTAATACATTGTGGGAGAGAATTATTGGGATAGTTTGCTGGTCGGTAAGAGTTATTAGGCTGTAATTAATAGATAATGATTAGAATCCAGTTGTATCTTTGCCATTGTATGTGTTAGAAAAACCTTTGATAGAGATGAGAGGACACTGCAGATACTCTAGACTTTGTCACTTAGTTGAAGTTGAACCGGGGAAATACTGCATTCTAGTCATCAGTAGGATTTACTGACCTTCTAAGACTTGTAGCTTCTTGGAGCTTTGTTCTTCGGAGGAGGAAATAATGTTCCAAGTGTAGCTGTTTGTTTCCGTTCGCTGAGAGCCATTTCTTATAAGGGAAGTGTTCCAAGTCCTAGGCTGTGGGGTTCCTTCTCTGCCTCCTCTTGCCCGGAGCACCTGAGAGCCTGGGTGGCGGGGAGAAGGGGTGATGTACCTGTGTGAGGCAAGTAGCCCGTTCTCAATCCTAGGAAGGCTGTTGCCAAACATATCTAGCAAAGCAGAATGAAATTCTTTGAAGGAGTTAGTATTAGCAAAGCTCGTCCGGACTTCCCTGGTGGCGCAGTGGTTAAGAATCCACCTGCCAATGCAGGGGACACGGGTTCGAGCCCTGATCCAGGAAGATCCCACATGCCGTGGAGCAACTAGGCCTGTGCGCCGTAACTACTGAGCCTGCACTATAGAGCCCACGAGCCATAACTACTGAAGCCCGCGCGTCTAGAGCCCGTGCTCCACAAGAGCAGCCACCGCAATGAGAAGCTCACGCACTGCAATGAAGAGTAGCCCCCACTCCCCGCAGCTAGAGAAAGCCCGCGCACAGCAACGAAGACCCAACACAGCCAGAAATAAATAAAAGTAACGATTTTAAAAACCCGATCTTTAAAAAAAACAAAAAACTCGTCATTTCTGCTTTTGAAAAGAATGAATAGTTTAGAAGAAACTTCCTGGTGAGCTCATTTTTAGAAGTCCAGTTTCTCCCTTACCCTTCTTCACTCGGGCTGAATCATTTGCCTCCTGGCCTGTGACAGGTTAGCGTGCACATGCCAGTGTTTATTCGAGCCCTTATCACATCTGCCACATGCCAGTCATTTCCCGTCAGCCGTGAGCCCCTCCCTGGTCTGAGTCATCTTGGTCACCCCAGAAGCTGACAGGGCACCAAGCACATGCACTAAGTGTTGACCTCATTGGACTGACTTGATCAGAAGGCTTGTTGCATAAACTAGTAAGAATTGAAGACATCGAGAACTTAGAAAAGTGGATTCCTGACATTGATACAGTGAGTGGATGATAGTTTGTCCATAAGAAAAAAAAAGGTGTAGAATTTTATACAGACCCTTTCTTTAATGGTGTATAAGCTGTTCTACGAATTAGCTTGGTGACTTGAGCTAAGGCGTGTAATTCTAGTTCTCAGTTTCTTTATAGGGAAATGAATAATTATATTTGATCAACTCTGAAGTCTTTTACAGTGCTTAAGATTCTGAGTGTTTGGTATAAAGCCTAGAGAATATTCTAGGTAATTTCTGTTGGTTCATGCCATCTTTAAGTGCTTCCACACTCCTTAAACAACTTGTGTGTTTTCTTTCTCTCTGTTTTCTCTTTTAAGAAGAGAGCCAATGCATTCTCTCTGCAAAGCAACTTCCAAAGAGTGGCTGTCTTGTTTAGCTCATGAAGTGATGGAAAGATCTATTATTCAGTTGCAGCTTAAATAATGTACCAGCTCAGTGGGTGCTGAATTCTCTTCCTCACTCTGCAGCCCCAAGCCAGCAACTGCAGCCATCTCCCAGGGCTTCCTGAGAATCGTTCTTTCTCCTTCCTCTTTCCCTCCATCCTTCCTAGTAAAAGCTGCATCCTGGGAGCCTCCAGCACCCTTCCTTTCCCCATGGACTCCTCTCCCAGGGACCGCATTGCCTGTAACACGAGCACGGAAGGTAAGGCAGGCCTGCCACTGGGAAGCCTTTCTGATTTGTTCTTCACAAATGCGCTGAAGACGGGCCTCCTGGTGACTGTCGCAAGACCTCATTCACTGTTACTGACTGATGTGAAGTCACTCGCCAGCAGCCATGTTTCAGGGTTACCTCAGGCACATCAAAGTTTTTCTGCCTAAGTTCAGGGAGAGCACTTCGCCTGCCTCGGCCCGGTCTGTTTAGTGTCTGGGTGAGTTTTGAGAGGGGAGAGAGATTTGTGGCATCTCAGACACCCATTGAAATTTTCCAGAAATGGAACTGGAAACATTCGTGCTTTTCCTTCTGGCATTATTGTTAAGTGTCTAAAAACAGTCAGGTGGCGACACATTGCAATGAAGAGGCAATGAGTTCATTTTGAACATCGGTGGCCTTCTTTCTAGCAGAACCTAATTTGGATTTTAATCAAAGGTCTGGGAGAAGTATTTGGTCTGCTTATACTGCTTAAGCGCACAGTTTGCAGATGTCTTTGCTCAGGAGTCAGGAAGAGGCAGGAAAGGTAGACTCAATTTACCAAAGAACTGAGGTGAAAAACATTTGCGTGAAACTGAGAAAAATTTTCCTATGGGAACAGTGGTATCCTGGGTCTGTCCTCCAAAGCCTGCTTACTCACAATGGAGCTTTTTCTATATTATTATTTTTAATTTTTAAATTGAGGTATAATTTACAGACAGTAAAATGTACAACTCTCAAGTGGAGAGCTTGATTTCTTTTATTGTAGTAAAACACAATAAGAGCCACTATTTTAACCATTTTTTTTTCTTTTAACGTCTTTATTGGAGTATAATTGCTTTACAATGGTGTGTTGGTTTCTGCTGTATAACAAAGTGAATCAGCTATACGCGTACATATATCCCCCATCCCCTCCCTCCCAACCTTATTTTAACCATTCTAAGTGTGCCCTCAGTGGCATTTCATTGTGGCAATTAATTGCAGCCACCACCACTATCCAGTTGCAGAGCCAGATGAACTTCTACGTGAATGTATTCACCTGTGTGATTACCACCTAGATCAAAAAATAGAACTTTCCATCACTCCAGAAGGTTCTCTCGTCACTTTTCCGACTGTTCACCACCCCACCCACAAGGGAACCTCTCTTCTGACATCTCTCACCATCCTATAGCCTTGCTTCACCTTGAGAGGATCTGTATAAATGAAATCAGCATTTGGTGTCTGGTTTCTTTCCTCAGAGTAACCTTTGTGTTGTTACACAATTCAGTACTTTTCTTTTATTGCTGAGTAGTAAATACTCCGTTTGTATGAATTTACCAGTTTTGTTTATCCATTCTTTTGTTGACGGATATTTGGGTTGTAGTCGGGTTTTTGTTTTGTTTCTATAATGGACGAAGCTGCTATGAAAATCACCTGTAGCTTGTTCTGTGGGCTTACGCACCCACTTCTTTTGTGTAAATTCCTAGGAGTAGAATTGCTGGATCATGGGTTGGAGATAGGCTTACCTTTCACTCTGTGTGTTTAACTTTCATTTGGCGATGTTGAAGTCAGGCAGACCTGGGTGTGAATTCTTCTTGTCCTGCCGCTTACTTGCTTGGCCTTAGGCAATTTACTTTTCTCAGGTTCGGTTTTCTCAGCTGTGAAATGGACATTACAGACCCTCTGGGTCAGGGTTCCCTGAAGAAAACAGACATCATTCTAGCTAGTTCAAGGAGAATGAAACAATGGAGAGAATTAGGTGCCTACGGAGCAGAAGGGCCCATTGCTAGTCTCTGATTTGCCCCCTAGAAAGTTAGAAAGCTGCTGCTGCCCTGAGCCAGGACCTCCAAACAACCCTGTTACCGTCTCAGCCTCTGTAGCCCAGAGGAGGCTGAAATGATAGGGAGCTTGGAGGTAGCTGCAAAGCTCAGGTCTGGGAAATCAGTTTTTGCCTATGACTGCTGCTACAGGAGAATGAAAACAAATGGCATCTGCTTCCCTTCATCCTTTTAGATCTTAAATAAATAGTTGTACCTCATTGGTACCCTGTTGGCAAAGGGATTGGGGGCTTCTGGTCTCTGGGACTAAGGGAAGCTGAATGCCAGCAAACAAAAGGCATAGATGCCTCCTGGGGTTGCAGTGGCAATTTAATGGCAGTGGTTATAATTTACTTGTATCATCATTATTACTGAGGACTGCTTTCTATAATTCGTGTTCAGAATTATAGAAATCAGTCCTTTGACTTTATAATCACCTGCTGGAGTGTGGATGCTACCATAAGTCCTACCTGTCACATAAGGTATTGTTTCTCTGAAGGGCCTCAGATTCTCAACTGCTCTGTGATTCTTGGTACTTTTCTATATGAGTAAGCTTGAGAAATTATAGTTTGCTAGCCTACAAGTTAATACAGACTGAGAAGTGACTTGATTCTAAGAGCTGCTGCTTTTACGTATAACTTTATGAAACTTAATGAGTATTTTCTTTTTGAAGTCATTTTGATTTATTTTAATTTAAAAAAAATTTTATTGAGGGCTTCCCTGGTGGCGCAGTGGTTGAGAGTCCGCCTGCCGATGCAGGGGACACGGGTTCGTGCCCCGGTCCGGGAGGGTCCCACATGCCACGGAGTGGCTGGTCCCGTGAGCCATGGCCGCTGAGCCTGCGCGTCCAGAGCCTGTGCTCCGCAACGGGAGAGGCCACAACAGTGAGAGGCCCGCGTACCGCCAAAAAAAAAAAAAAAAAAAGTTGATTTACAATGTTGTGTGAGTTTCAGGTGTACAGCAAGGTGATTCTGTTATACATATATATAAATATATATACTCTTTTTTAATATTCTCTTCCTTATAGGTTATTATAAGATATTGAGTATTCCCTGTGCTATACAGTAGATCCTTGTTGGTTATCTGTTTTATATATAGTAGTGTGTATGTTTTAATCCCAAACTCCTAATTTATCCCTCCCCTGATTTGTTAGTTTTTAATAAAGTAAAAGGTGATATATAAATCCGGTTTATAGATGGGCTGAAGAGAATGTCCCCTTTACCCCCCTCTGTCTTCTTTATCTTTTGACAAGTTAAATGGTAAGAGATTCAATCTTTATCCTATTTTGTGCCTCAAATCTCATGCTGACAGCACGTTCTAGTCTACCAAAACATTGGCAATAGTGTCTGTCCTACTTCTACTTATTTGTGAAGTACGAGCCGTAACGTATTGTTCTTGAAACATTTAAAAATATAGCCTCAATTTTGGCAAAATCCTCCCTATAATGATGTCTCATGTGGAAAGAACTGAGTTTTTCTTATTTTAGAATGTCTGTGAATCTTCTCTCTCATTCGAATAATTTTCCCTATGACCCTGACTGATTAGGGACCTTACTATTATTGCTTTCAGGAAAGTAGCTAGAAGCAGACTGGCCAAGCAATTTATTGATTAATATTTTATTTTAGGCTTCTATCTACAGTGCTACTTCTGAAGACTCCTTTCAGAGAAATTTGAAGCGATAAGGAAAGCATATATTCTAAGGGCCAAGATAAGCATGAACAGTAACTTCATTTCAGCCACTTGTTTAGCAGAGTGAGCTGGTTCTGTGCGAAGCTTGCTTAAATTTGAATGTGCTAGAAATATATTGACAGAATCTCCTGTTTTATCTCTTTTTCGCCAGACTTATCCAGTCGGCCAGGACTAACAATGGATGTCCAAACAGTTTACAGTGGCTAATACAATGCACAAAGGTTTTCTTTGTTTGGAGAGTGGAAAATAGAGCTGAAGGGGAGCTTCTTAAGGGCACTGACCTAATTCACTCCTTCAACAAAAATGATTGGTTATAAACATGTAGGTATTTCTGATCCAGGTGCCTATAAATATTTCAGCTAGTAGTGTTACAGCCTGAGGAAGGGCCGTGTGGTGCTGCTTTGTGTATTTTTGTAAAATAGCTTTATTTTTATTTGACAATCTCCTTTAAAATTAAGGGGAAAAAAAAAAAGTCAAGTTCTGGCATGAGCTGATATTCCACAGAAGCTAGGGAATTAAGAAAGGCTGCTGGCATTGCATCATCACCCTCCTCAGTCCTTGAAACCTCATATTTGGGGACTGGTTAGTCATCTGCTTTTTAAAGATAAAGTTCCTCTATAAAATGTGGGGAAACAGAGCTTGGTTAAAATTAAAATTAGTTCGGGCATTGCTAAATTTTCTGAATTTCTTAAATTTCGTGGCTGTGATTTACTTTGTCCAGAAATCATACATCGGTGATGGTTTTGCTGTTTATTACCACAGAATATTTGCAGGCAGTATGCACTGTCTTAAAGAATCTCTCTCACTTATTAATAGAACAGGAGCCAAGGAGAGTACACATGTCACTGGGCGGGGGTGGGGCAAGGAAGCTCACTTGGCTTTAGCTGTAGTAATAAGCTCCAAGGAACAATGGCATTGTTGTTCTCAGTTGTCTTTGAGTGTGATTGGATGATCACATATAAATGTTGGCCTGATTGGATTATATCCCAGTAATGAACTGTCCTGAGAAAACAGCAGTCACATATCACTCCAGTCACCAGATTGGTCCTTTTGGCTTTATATACGGGAGAGTGATTTATGCAGCCAAGTGCCCTGGCAACTGGGGTGCTGTCATGTCCGTCTGTCTGTCTCTTTCATCTCTTCCAACTTGGGTATGTTGGCTCTATTTGTGTAGTCTGCTACATTGGATAGGTTATTATCTTCCTGAGAAGCCACATAAGCTTTTTGATTGGGTTGAGCTTAGTCAAAACGAATGCTTGGAAAACAGTGAACGGCCAAAAAAAAAAAAAAAAAGTCCTCAATTAGATGTAAACTTCAGTGCGTGTGTTTATCCTTTCGGAAGAGCAGTGTGTTTTTCACGAGGCCTGGATTCTGCCTAGTGTTGGGAGGAGGGTCACTTTTAATGTGGGGGGTTGATTGTGAGTTCTCAAGGGCAGGTCTGATTCTTGGCATTACCAGTCCAGGCATAGAATAGTTAGTTACTCATTAAATGAAGGAAGGTGAAAGGAAGAGAATGGAGACGGTAAGTCCTAAAAAACTGAAACGAGATTGGCCTGGGTATGTTTTCTCTTGCCTTGCTGTGTTCCCCCCCACCTGCCCCTCCCCCCAAAAAAGCACTTTGTAGGTAGCTTGGAAACTGTTTGAAGCTGCAACATTCCATTCCATTATTGGACCAACAAATGTAAAATATGCATTAATGGAGTTTGTAGAAGGGCTCTGAAGCTGTGTCCTTGATTTTTGCAAATAGGGGTGTGTTGGGGGTCGGCTCACTCAGCTCAGTTCCCAAGTGTCCATCAGAACTCCTGATGTCTCTGTAAAATGCCTAATTGTGAGGGGGCCCAGGACACAAAGTAAGATGCAGTCAGACCTTTCTGTAGTGAAGTGGTTGATGCAGTGTTAGACCCTTGGTACAGATCTCACTGAATCCTCCCAACCAATTGGGGGTAGGTGTTAAAACCCGACTTTTTTTTTTTTTTTTTTGCGCGGGCCTCTCACTGTGTGGCCTCTCCCGTTGCGGAGCACAGGCTCCGGACGCGCAGGCTCAGCGGCCATGGCTCACGGGTCCAGCTGCTCCGCGGCATGTGGGATCCTCCCGGACCGGGGCACAAACCCGCGTCCCCCGCATCGGCAGGTGGACTCTCAACCACTGCGCCACCAGGGAAGCCCCTAAAACCCGATTTTATAGGTGAGGACACCGAGGCTCAGAAATGTTAAGTAACTCGTCCAGCATCACATAGTTTGTACGACAGGAAGGGAATTTGAGCCAAGGTCCCTTTAATTTGAAACCTATAGGTGCTTTCAACTCCCAGCCTCTGCTTTTCAGAATCATATGAGCAGAGAAATAAGAGGCAGAAGCTAACGGCCCTCTGTTGATTTGAAGGATTTTACACATTATCACTGAAAGTATACAGAAATTTTTCCTTCAGGGGATCATGAGTCACAATGAAATATCAGTGTTTTTAAGAGATGTTTTCATTCTTCAGTGACCCATGTGTGTCCATTACCGTAGGATGCCCCAAAGATGCTAAAGTGTGTAAGACACAGCTTTATGGGGAAGTAGATTTCATAGACAACTAGTTAAAATCATAATTTTGTTATAGAAATATTAAGACTGTCTTGTCAAGTGAGAGAGAGTCCACTGTCTTCAAGTCCACAGCCTCTAGTTAGAAATGATTGTGTAATCCCATCCCACAGAAAACAATTGTAATTAATGTCAAGAAAAACTGGTTGTGGCTACAAAGCGTCTGGATTGTGGAATTCGAAAGAATGTTCATCTTTGATGTGCTGTGTTTGTGAACTTGCCTGTTAAGGATCAGAATTCCATCAGGAGTTTCATCAGGGTCAAAGTACATCTTTTAAAAAAACACCGAGAGGTGTAGGTTACCAGGCACTCACACTTTAGTGGGAAGTAAGTCATCTTTTTCTGATATCTAGCTGAGACTGAAAGCATTGATACAGTGAGAGTTTGGGTTGGGGGTAAAGGTAGAGAGGGAATTTGGGAGCCAGAACATTTTGCTGATGGAGCAGACGTTGTGTGTTGGGAGTTCACCTTTGAATGCTTTGGGGTAGGAGGACCTTGAAAGCCAGAGCAACCAGCAAGGGGTAGAAAGAGCTAGAAAGGCTCCAGATATAAACTTTGTTTCTTCCTGTTCCCCCTGGAGTCTTATTAA
Source organism: Lagenorhynchus albirostris (assembly GCF_949774975.1). Taxonomy (NCBI): domain Eukaryota; kingdom Metazoa; phylum Chordata; class Mammalia; order Artiodactyla; family Delphinidae; genus Lagenorhynchus; species Lagenorhynchus albirostris. The sequence continues at coordinate 50,201,019 of NC_083101.1, read as the reverse complement.
GGGTGCTTTTGTCTTTTCCTCATTGCCTCACTGCATGGCTTTCTTCTCCCAGGATCCAGAATTGATGAGTTTGATGAGCTTCCATGGACAGTCTAATAAGGTTGACACAATTAATGATTCTTGGTTCTAAGTTCAGCCCTGACACAAGCTGGATATATAGAATTCTGACCAGATTCTAATTCTGACCAGATTCTAAGTCAGACTTCATGGTGGGCAATGGAAACTTCTAGTGTTTTCACGTTCTCTTTAAATTTGTCTTGGGTTGTGGGTGCCGCACCCTTACTGTCTTTTTGTGAGGGTACACAGACAGCAGCCCAGCTTGAGGTCGGGAGCAAAGGTTTTTACTTCTCTGTGTCCAACACATCTCCTCATTCTTGCCCAATAGCGTGTTGATAACGCGCCTCCCTGTAGTTAATCATCCACTTGGAGGATTATCTGAAGCAAGATTCTGATCTCAGGCCAGTTTCCCCTGTGGTATGTGACTGGAAATTGTGAACAAGTTCAGATTTTTTAGGTAAAATATAACCAGAGAAGTTAAGTTGCTACCAAAACCAAGTGTACTTCACTTTGTTTTGTTTTGCTTTTTAAAAAGTTTTTGGCTGCATTGGGTCTTAATTGCGGCACGCGGGATCTTTCGTTGCAGCGCTTATGCTTCTCTCTAGTCGTGGCGTGCGGGTTTTCTCTCTCTAGTTGTGGTGCACAGGCTTCAGGGCGCGTGGGCTCCGTAGTTTGCGGCACGCGGGCTCTCTCTTTGAGGCGCTCGAGCTCAGTAGTTGTGGTGCGTGGGCTTAGCTGCCCCCGCGGCACATGGGATCTTAGTCCCCGACCAGGATGGAACACGTGTCCCCTGCACTGGAAGGTGGATTCTTTACCACTGGACCACCAGGGAAGTCCCGAGTTTACTTTGAATTGACCTAACTTTTGTATTATGTACCAACTAAAAACTTATGCCTTATTAATTAAAAAAAGAAAAGAGAGCTTCCCTGGTAGCGCAGTGGTTGAGAGTCCGCCTGCCGATGCAGGGGACACGGGTTCGTGCCCCGGTTCGGGAGGATCCCACGTGCCGAGGAGCGGCTGGGCCCGTGAGCCATGGCCGCTGAGCCTGCACGTCCGGAGCCTGTGCTCCGCAACGGGAGAGGCCACAACAGGGAGAGGCCCGCGTACCACAAAAATAAATAAAAAAAGAAGAAGAAAAGAAAGAAAGAAGCAAACAAAACAGGATTATCCCCAAATAGTGACTGGGTGCTGAGTATAATTCTGAGGCTTATTGAGGATAGAAGTGAAAACCAAGGTGAAGGAAAGCAGGAATCAAGAAGTGTGTGCAACTCCCTGTGTGCTGGCTGTGAGCACCTCGCTGGCTAAACGTGGTGCCTTGCTTGGCGAACAGACACCTGCACATCTATCACTAGTCAGTTATTAAATTTTGCATAAGTGTGGACTAGGGGTTGGCACACCATAGCCGGCTGCCTGGTTGGGTGGTTTTTTGGTTTTTTTCCTGCCTGGTAGCTAAGAATTGTTCTTACCTTTTTTTAATGGTTACATTTTAAGTTGCTATATAAGTATCTATTTAATATCCTCTACTTGCAAAGCCTAAAATATATACTATGTGGCCCTTTAAATAAATGTTTGCTGGGCACTAGTTTAGAACTTCCAGAAGCAGGATGCTTGGTTTCTAGGCAGTTTTTCTGCCATCTGGGTATAGGTATGTCAGATGCTGACTTATGAAAGGTTCTGGCTTTATGAGGACACTCTTGTCCAAGGTCCCCCTTGGCTATGGGAAAGCCAGATGCAGAGGAGTGTGGATCTTAGCACTGAAGGGCTGGTTTGCTTCTGGTTTCAGTCTCGGAAGGTGACTGGTAACAGGCCAGTCGAGAAATTATGAGTGTAGACTTCCTCTGGTTAAGCAGTAACTTAAGTACAAGAAAGTGTGGAGAAAGTATATGTCAAAGCTCATTTTGGTTTTAAGATGTTGAAAGGCCATAAAACTGAGATGTCCCTCTACGATAAAACATGTGTCTGTGTTTTGGATTTTCTTATTTATGCTCTGCATTTCCAGCTTTGGAACAGATAATGTTTGTCGCATTTCTAAGTTGTTGGCTATTTCATTTCCAAACAATTCATTCTTTCCTGTGGCCGGCGGGCGGGGGGTGGGGGGGGGACTTCAAAGATATGATAAACCACCGTCATGGTCAAAGTCGTGAAGAAATGTAACACAGAAGAGGAATTAATGTCGTTTTTCCAACTCAGGGGATTTGGAAAGGCTTGAGGCTGATAGATCAGTGACTGATACCCCAGTTCAGTACACATTCACTGCCATTGTTCTCTAGACTATTCCAGGCCTTTCTGTATCCTAAAAAAGGCAACCTTTGAGAGTGGGGACTGTGTTCTAAGTCGATAGGCCTTTGTTTTCAAAGCCTGAGTCATAGTAGATACTTAAATGCTGAATGACTAAATGCTATCTATTTCCAAAATCTTTTATTAAATGTGTATCATACTGCCTTTTTTAGAGTGAGATTAATTTAATATAGGAAGTACTCTTCATTTGTGTGAAACTTTCTGGTTTGTAAAAACTTCCACATAGGGCTTCCCTGGTGGCGCAGTGGTTGAGAGTCCGCCTGCCCATGCAGGGGACGCGGGTTCGTGCCCCGGTCCGGGAGGATCCCACATGCCGCGGAGCGGCTGGGCCCATGAGCCATGGCCACTGAGCCTGCGCGTCCGGAGCCTGTGCTCCGCAACGGGAGAGGCCACAACAGAGAGGCCCGCGTACCGCAAAAAAAAAAAACAAAAAAACCCCAAAAAAACTTCCACATCAAATTCCACTTGATCTTCTCAAGAACCCTGTGAGGTGGGTATTAACACCTGAGATGTTCAGCAAACTTAGAGGTTTTACAGCTGCTTAATGACAAACCAAGAACTCATCCACTGACAAACTAGAACAGCTGGAGAGAGCTCAGCGTGTTGTGCTGTTGTCTGGACCCTGGCCCCAGCCCTCCGGGGAAGCAGAAGCCTGAGTCTTCTGGCAAATGCAGTAGAAGTCCTTACCTGAATTTTCTTTCAATAGACAGGTTTTGGTTGTTGCCTTTCTTCAGACGAGCACTCTTTTTTTTTTTTTTGGCCGTGTCTCGGGTCTTGTGGGATCTTAGTTCCCTGACTAGGGATTGAAACTTGGGCCCTCAGCAGTGAAAGCACTGAGTCTTAACCACTGGACCTCCAGGGAATTCCCCCTGATGAGCAGTCTTGATGGTGCAGTTTGTTGCCTTGGTCCTTTGGCTTATTTTGGTGTCTGCATCCATTTCTCAGAATGCCTGGTAAACATTCCTGTTTCCTGCCCTGATAGCAGTTTCTTGCCCACTCCTAAATTATGTACTTGCACAGGTGGCTTTGGAACTTGGCTTAGAAATTATGGTTTGCTTTATTCTTTCCTCACAGTATAAGGGGATCTTGACTGGGGCTTAAACCCTTGGGTGGGCCCTGGGGTTCAGCTGCCCTGAGAAAGCCGTTACTGCCCTGGGAATTCAGTACACCTCTCCCTTACTTCCTTCTTCCCACCTCTTGTACCCAGTAATCTACTGGGGCTATTGACCTAGGCTTAGATTTCTTCCCTGCTTCTCAGTAAAATGAGGAATTTGGACTCAAATATATAAGACTACAAATCCACTTGTGCCATTGATCTGCCTCAGACTTTTACTTACTTTACTCATAAATGAGACCAAGATCCTTACCGAGACCCAGGCTCCCCCATCTGCCTCCCTCTTTGTGCCTCAGACGTGGTGGTGGTCTCTCGTCTTGTCCTCCCTCAGTGGGTTGCATTCCCTATTTCCACGGGGTCACTAAGAAGGAAAGCCTTCCCTAATGTCCCTGGAGAGGCCAGTTCTTCCTATTCTAGACCTTTCTGTACTTGCCCTTTAAAGCACGTGTCACAGTTTTAGTTCTACAGTTGCTGACAGGCTCCTTGATTTACAGTTGGGCCCCCATTAGCCTGTAAGCTCCATGAAGGCAGGACCTTGTTTATTTTCCTCACTGTTTAATCTCTAGTGCTCAGTACAAAGCCTGGCAGGAAAAAGGTGTTTAATAAATATTTATTGAATGAACCAGTGAATGAACTCCACATTCTACGTGAAACTCTAAATCCTGTAACTTTTTCTCCTGGAATATGTTCCACCATACCAATTAGGTCCTGCGATTAACAATTAGAAAGTGCTGTCTTCTACATTCCAGATGGTTTAAATTGCTTTGACTATCCCACAACCAGAGCAGGGTCAAAAACCTCATAGGATGTTAATTGATTGTAATATCTAGTAGCTTTTTAAAAAATATTAATGAGTGACAAACGAAAGTGTAATTTTCCTCTTTTAGTTTTCTCCCTCGAGTTGCAAATGTACCTTGCCTCTTATAAAAGCTATAATGGTGGGGTTTTATTGTAATTTTTAAAGTTTGTTTCTAATCTCCCCGAATTACGTTTTGAAGTTTTAAAGTTGAAACAGCAATCTTTTTTATTTCTGCATCATTGCGCCACCTAGTGGGTTATATGTCTGTTACTATGCGGTGGCCTTTTCTGATTTCCTAATAACCACAAATTCCACAAAAGGGAAATGTTGGGTGCCTTTTTATGCTTTAAGATCACATACAATTTCTGCCAACAATTTATGTTCCTAGGCATAGACAGGTTTTTTGAGAGGAGCTTAACATTGTTTAATTCAGAATTTAAAAAATAATATTGACTTATATCTGAAATTTCCCATGTCACCAATAAAGGAAAACAGTGGCAAAGAGTGGGGACAGGAGGGTGTCCTACACATTTTTTTATGGACTGTCCATTCAACTCAGTTTATATAATAATGCCATACAAGATACTAGATCAAAGAATGTGGTCTCTTTCTAAGTTTAGCAATAAGGCTGTTTCAAACATCTGAACTTTTTCTTTCAATTTTGTCATGAGAAGAAAAAATTAGAAGCCTAACTATTTAGGTACAACTTGCTTCCATTTCATCTGCTCTGTTTTCTTATTAAGTCAAAATCATTAGTAAAGCTTGCTGATGTGCATTTTCATTATTTTTAATAACTTGCTTGGGCTCCCACCTTTCATTGGTGTGGGAGCTGGATGTAGGAAACCTCACCTTTCCCCTTCCTGTCTCTAGTCTTTGCTGTCCCCTCCCCTGAATGGAGTGTATTCTTGAATAACCAGGTGGGTCTTCGTTTTCCTCCGTTGATTCCCTGAGATACAGTGCACACTCATTATTCTGAATGTACCGTGCAAGTACACATTCCATTGTCAAGTTTATGATATTTAAAATGTACAACAAATATACAACTCAACAACAACAACAAAAAACCCAGTCAAAAAATGGCAGAAGACCTAAATAGACATTTCTCCAAACAAGAAATACAGAAGGCCAATAGGCACATGAAAAGATTCTCAACATCGCTAATTATTAGAGAAATGCAAATCAAAACTACAATGAGGTATCACCTCACAACAGTCAGAATGGCCATCATTAAAATGTCTACAAATAGCAGATGCTGGAGGGGGTGTGGAGAAAGGGAACCCTCCTACACTGTTGGTGGGAATGTAGGTTGGTGCAGCCATTGTGGAAAACAGTATGGAGGTTCCTCAGAAAACTAAAAATATATAGAATTACTGTATGATCCAGCAATCCCACTCCTGGGCATATATCCAGACAAAACTATAATTCAAAAAGATACATGCACCCCTACGTTCATAGCAGCAGTATTCACAATAGCCAAGACACGGAAACAACCGAAACGTCCACAGACAGATGAATGGATAAAGAAGATGTGGTACATATGTACAGTAGAATACTACTCAGCCATTAAAAGAACAAATGCCATTTGCAGCAACATGGATGCAACTAGAGATTATCATACTAAGTGAAGTCAGTCAGAAAGGGAAAGATAAATACCCTATGATATCACTTACATGCAGAATCTAAAATATGACACAAACGAACCTATCTATGAAACAGAAACAGAATCACAGACATAAAGAACAGACGGGTGGTTGCACAGGGAGAGGGGGTTGAGGGAGGGATGGAGTGAGAGGGTGGGGTTAGCAGATGTAAGCTATTGTATATAGAATGGATAAACAGCAGGGTCTGACTGTATAGCACAGAGAACTTATATTCAGTATCCTATGATAGACCATAATGGGAAAGTAAATTTTAAAAAGTATATATATATGTATAACTGAATCACTTTGCTGTACAGCAGTAATTAACACAACACTGTAGACCAACTACTTCAATTAAAAAATTAAAAATAATAAAATGTATAACAAATACTTAGGCAGTTAAAGCCATAAATTGTAAACTTTTAAATCTCATCCATAGATTAACGATTTAATAGAAAATTATTGTGTCTCTTACTGAGAGCTAGTTAAATTAGTGTTTTCAAAGGGTCATTTGCTAAGTTTTATCGATGTGCCTACAGAAGGAGTTCAAAATACTCTTTGCTCCACAATCTCTTCCTTTTCTTGCAGGAAAAGTTTTAAAAGAATACCAGAAAGATCTTTAAAGTATGGAAACAAGCACTGCTTCTGTAAATAAGTAGTATTTTGTTCTCAAAATGACATTTGACTCATCTTGATACAGCACTGTAAATTGCTAGAACTTGATTTAAAAGTAATAGGTCAGGGCTTCCCTGGTGGCGCAGTGGTTGAGAGTCCGCCTGCCGATGCAGGGCACGTGGGTTCGTGCCCCGGTCCGGGAAGATCCCACATGCCGCGGAGCGGCTGGGCCCGTGAGCCATGGCCGCTGAGCCTGCGCGTCCGGAGCCTGTGCTCCGCAACGGGAGAGGCCACAACAGTGAGAGGCCCGCGTACCGCAAAAAAAAAATAAATAAATAAATAAAAGTAATAGGTCAGTACACATGAAAAGGCTTAGAAATGAGTATGCTCTTTACTTCAGAAATACTGCAAATTATGGGGGGAGTGGCTACATGCACAACAGTGGCTGCCATAGTATTTGTTATGTAGCAAAAAATTGGAAACAGCATTAAAGGATTGCTAGGGATATGGCTAATTATTTACTAAATGTGGCTGTTTACAGTTAATTTAAATTAAAAGTTAGACATTCAGTTGTTTAATTGAAGTAGCCACATTTCAAGTGCTCAGTAGCCGCAAGTGGCTAGTGGTTACCATATCGGACAGAACAGCTACAGAAAGAACACTGTCATCATGGTGCAAAGTTCTGTTGGCGACCCGTGCTTCTCCATCTTTAATGTGCACATTAATCGCAGGGGGGCTCTTGTTAAGATGCATATTATTAGCCACAGGTCCAAGGAAGGGCTTGAGATTCAGCATTTCTATGAGGCTCTCAGGTGTTGGCAATACAGTATCTAAAGGCGAGGTTCTTTATGTGCCTGCATTTATTCCCCAATTCTCAGGGGAAAGGCATGTCTTTGAGGCTCAGGACTCTGTCTATAGGCTTCCTAATTTTCTGGGGATTAACCAGGCACACTGAAATATGGCAGAAGCGTCATGTTGCTCCTTTTTTTAAAAAAAAAATTATTTTATTTATTTATTTTTGGCTGCATTGGGTCTTTGCTGCTGCACACAGGCTTTCTCTAGTTGCCGCGAGCGGGGGCTACTCTTGGTTGCCGTGCGCGGGCTTCTCATTGCGGTGGCTTCTCTTGTTGCAGAGCACGGGCTCTAGGCGCGTAGCCTTCAGTAGTTGTAGCTTGCAGGCTCAGTAGTCGTGGCTCATGGGCTCTAGAGCACAGGCTCAGCAGTTGTGGCGCACGGGCTTAGTTACTCCGCGGCATGTGGGATCTTCCCCGACCAGGGCTGGAAACCATGCCCCCTGCATTGGCAGGCGGATGCTTAAACCACTGCGCCACCAGGGAAGCCCCATGTTGCTCCTTTCTGTGTGAGCTATCCTCTGATGGTGCCTTGGGTCTGGGAGGGACAGTTGACCTTGGGTATTTAATACAGGGCCAATCCTGCTGGCAGGATTTAGCTGAGCACACTAATTGGTTTTCTAACCTGCCTATTGACAAAGCAGTTTATATACCTTGGTACCAGCATGGGTAGTGGTTTGTACATGTTTGTTTTTTTAAGTAAAGCTATATTTTAAAGTTTATGGGCTTAGATTTAAAATCATAGAGTAGACAGGGCTGTGTCTGTGTTGCCAAATGAGCTCCTTTTTTGGCTTATTAATGGCTTCTTTGTGATTACAAATAAGAATGGCCTGTTAAATTGTAATTATACTTTGTAACTTAGTGTAGCAGAACTGTGAACATAGAGGTCTTAAATGTTATTATCTGTTGATGGTGTGTTTTTGTTTTTGCCTCATATCTTACTAAAATTGAACTTGTGCAGATCCGGATTCAGATCATGACCATCCACTTACTAGCTGTGGAGTTGTGTGCAAGTCCCTTAATATCTCAGGATATGTACATATATGTATATATATAAAAACATATATATATATATATATATATGTATATAAAAATGGGTTCCAGGACCCAAGGTGGATACCAAATTTCAGGGATGCTCAAGTAAGTCCCTTATATAAAATGCCATAGTATTTGCACATAACCCAGGCAGTTCCTCCTGTATACTTTCAGTTATCACTAGATTACTTATAATATCTAATAATATAATGTAAATGCTATGTAAATAGTTGCTTGCATGTGGCAAATTGAAGTTTTTTTTGTTTTGTTTTTGTTTTTTTATTACAGTATTCATATTTTATTTTTCTTTAGTGAAAAGATACTGGAAGTACAGAAATATAGCATCACTGTGAAGAAATCCTTTTTTTTAATTTTTATTTTATATTGGGGTATAGTTAATTTACAATGTTGTGTTAGTTTCAGGTGTACAGCAAAGTGGTTGTACATATACACATACATATATCCATTCTTTTTCAGATTCTTTTCCCATGTAGGTTATTACAGAATATTGAGTAGAGTTCCCTGTGCTATAGAGTAGGTCCTTGTTGATTATCTATTTTATATATAGTCATGTTTATATGTTAATCCCAAACTCCTAATTTATCCCTCCCCCCCCCCAAAGTTTTGCTTTTTGGAACTTTCTGAAATTTTTTTTTTTAATATATTTTCAATCCATGGTTGGTTGAATCTGCAGAACCTGCAGATACAGAGGCCAACTGTAATATGCATTCAGGTTCCTCCATGTCTTTTCATGGCTCCATAGCTCATTTCTTTTTAGCACTGAATAATATTTCCTTCGTCTGGAGGTGCCACAGTTTATTTATCCACTCACCTACAAGAGGGACGTCTTGGTTGCTTCCAAGTTTGGGCAGTTATGAATAAAGCTGCTAAAAACCACATGCAGATTTTCGTGTGAACATAAACTTTCATCTCCTTTGGTTAAATACCAAGGAACATGATTGCTAGATCGTATGGTAAGAGTATGTTTAGTTTTTTTAAGAGCCTACCAAACTCTTTCACAGTGGCTGCACCATTTTGCATTCTCACAAACAGTGAACGAGAGGTCCCATTGGTCCACATCCTCATCAGCATTTGATGTTGTCATTGTTCAGATTTGGATCATTCTAATACGTATGTAGTGGTGTCTCATTGTTACTTAAATTTGCATTTCCTCGACGACGTGGAGCATCTTTTCATATGATTATTTGGCATGTGTATATCTTCTTGGTGAGGTATCTGTTGAAGTCTTTGGCTCATTTTTTAATCCAATAGTTTGTTTCCTTATTGTTGAGTTTTAGGAGTTCTTTTGTATATTTTGGATAACAGTCCTTTATCAGATGTGTGTTTTGCAAATATTTTCTCCCAGTCAGTGGTCTGTCTTCTCATTCTCTTGACATTGTCTTTCACAGAGAAGAAGTTTTTAATTTTAATTGAAGCTTCTTAATTCCTTGTTTTGTGGATCATCAGGCCTTTATGTTTTCATATGTAAAAAGGGAGGAATTTTATAGTTTTTGGAAGGATCAATGGTCAAGAGCCATAAAGCATTTAGCACAGTGTCTGGCACGTTGTGACGTTCAGTTAATAATGGTGTATGTCATGCCCCCTCATTTAATCGTGTTTTCACAGGGGCACAGCCGTTAGGGAACTTATACCTAACTGGTTATTGAAAGAGCCAGAAATGAAACAAAATAAAGTCCGACCCTATTCCCTTCCTGCACTCCCTTCTTACCAAGTCACTGAGGAAGAGTTACTGAGCTGGATTGACTGAATCCAGGCCAACTGCTTGAAAGTGACCATCATGCTTTTTAAGATGTTCTGAGTTGTCAGAGTGATTGGATCCGTTGCAGGTCTGGTGCCCAAGCACCAACAACTATGGCTTTTTTTTTTTTTTTTTGGTTGGTTGGTTGGTTTCAAGGCCAGGGACCAGTCATCACTCATGGGTAGGTTCTGAAAGGCACAATCGCTGTATAGTGAAAGAGGCAATGTACTTCAGTTGAAAGGATACAGGTTTTGTAGCCACACTGACAAGGGTTAGAATCTATCTTCTGCCACCTTTAACTTGTATAACCTCAAACAAGTTACTTTATTTCTCTGACTTCAGTCTTCTTTTCTGTAAAATGAGTCCAATAATTATGATAATGATAATAGCTGAAAGTGGCAGAGCATTGGTTGTGTGTGCAGCACCACCCTGAGTTCTGTATATGAACTACCTGATTAAATTCTCACAGCAACTCTAGGGGAGTGGGTCTTGTGACTACCACTGCTTTACAGATGGGGGAAACTGAGGCAAGGAGAAGTTAAGTAATGGAAGTGGTGGAGCAAGGATTAGAATCCCCACTTTCTGGGAATTCCCTGGCAGTCCAGTGGTTAGGCCTCCGCCGTCTCACTGCTGAGAGGGTCCAGCTTCAATCCCTGGTAGATCCCGTAAGCCACTAAGATCCCGTAAGCCGCTAAGATCCCGTAAGCGCAGCCAAAAAAGAAAAAAAAGAATCCCCACTTTCTGACTGCAGAATCCATGATGCATTCTTTAAATTAAAAAAAAAAAAGCTGTATTGATATAGTTCACATATAGTTCACAAAATAAAAGTATACAATTCAGTGGTTTTTAGTATATTTACAGAGTTGTGCGACCAACACCATATCAATTTTAGAACATCTTTATCACCCCAAAGAGGAAACCCTGTACGCATTTAGCCAGTCACCCCGCATTTCTCCCCGTATCCCCCTGTTCCTAGGCAACCACTAGTCTATGTTTGGTTTCTATGGATTTGCCTCTTCTGGACATTTTACATAAATGCAATCATAATATTTTGTGATTTCTCAAAATAGTATGCCTCTGGCTTCTTTAATAATGTTTTCAAGGTTTATCCTTGTTGGAGCATGTATTGGTATTTCTTTCCTTAATAGGCTGAATAATAGTCGATTCTATGCATATACCACACTTCGTTTACCCATTTATTATTTGATGGACATTTGAATGGTTTCCACTTTTCTGCTGTGATAAGTAGTGCTGCTGTGAACGTCTGTGTACAGGTGTTTGTGTGGACATATATTTTCATTTCCCTTGGCTTCCATATGTGTTCTTATTGTAGTTAATCATACTCTGGGAGAGTATGATTTCTTCTGGGAGAAAGAAAACAGTTTCTTACTTGGGAGTGGTCACCTTGCATTGCTGCTGCAGAGCTAATGGTGGAGACCTTTACGGAGAGTGGTAATTGTGTGACCGCAATGGGCAAGGCTCTTTACAAGCATTACTCCATTCAGTCCTCACAACAATTATAATAGGGTAGGGATTTTGAGCCCATTTTATAGACGAGGCAACTGAGCCTCAACAAGCAAACTGCTCAAGGTCACAGAGCTTGTAGAGTGTGTGAGAGATGAACTTGGACCCAGGCATGTGCAGTGACCTACAGGGCTATTCCCACCGTGTTATGTGGCTGCCATTGTCAGGGGTATTTATGACAACCCCACCTCCCCATTGAAGGTTTACTGGCCTGGATTTTACAGTGTTTTTGTGGGAGTTTTGCTTCATTTCACCCTGTGAAACAGATGATGATATACTTGTTTTCACCAAGTGGCAATGGAATTGAGTGGGTGCCCAAGGTCATGGATCAGTTGGGAGGGGCAGAGTCTTGGCTGGAAGTGTCTTCCTGGGAGTCTGGGTTCATTGCTTTGTGCCTTTCAGCACAGCTGCTTTCAAAACTGCAGATTGCATCCCTAGGAATACTGTCATCCTCTCCCAGTTCTCTATTATTTCCTTAAATATGCACTGAAATTTTACCTTAGGTAGATAAGCTGGTACCCATCAGCAATAACTCCAGAATCTAATCCTGTGAATTCTGTTGAGCTATCAAGAATCCCTCTTTAAACTTCTGTGTGTAGCTTTTTTCTTTAACCCTGGTCACACCCAGGCTGTGTCCGCTGTGAGTTGTGTGCTATAAGCACACCGTGCGCACTAGTTGTTCCCTGTCAGCGCTCACCTTCGTGAGTTGTGAAGGGAGGGTAAGGAGCTAGTGGTGACATTGTAATCGCATTTGAACATGAAATACTTATGGAATAAACTATGAAAGATTTTTTTTTTTGGGAAACCAAGAATTACATAAGGGGTTGTTTAACTCACTGCTTACTAGTTTACTGCTACCAGGAAGGGTTTGGTTTTGAAGAGACACAGGCAGGTGCCTTGAAGCCAAAGACTTGGTTTATAATTTTAAAAACTACTCATTTTAGGAAGAGCAGTTTTTTGACTTTTCTAGGGAAAAGGGGTTCCTGTGTACTTATTTGACGGGTGTTTCACAACTGGGTCTGGTGAAGAGAATTTTGACTAATTCACAGCCATTAAAATAAGACCAATTTCCTGGGGGAAGGGTGGGGGGAGGGTGAAACACAAAAGCCCTGTGATCAGCTAGAGGTAGGTGGCCTATGGTTTGCCCACCCATCCTGAGGCTGGCTGGCTGTTTGTTTATACTCTCTCTTGAGATGCCTTCTAAAATGACATACTGGACACAGCATAAAAACACCATAGGGGGCTTCCCTGGTGGCGCAGTGGTTGAGAGTCCGCCTGCCGATGCTGGGGACACGGGTTCGTGCCCCGGTCCGGGAAGATCCCACGTGCCGCAGAGCGGCTGGGCTCGTGAGCCATGGCCACTGAGCCTGCTCGTCCGGAGCCTGTGCTCCGCAATGGGAGAGGCCACAACAGTGAGAGGCCCGCATACCAAAAACAAAAGAAAAACAAAAACACCATAGGAATCCTGGTGCAGGTAACCATTAGCCCAGTTTATCCTGGTGGTGGTCTCCCAAGATTTCATGTCTGCTGTATAGAGCCTCCTGGGAACCTTGATGATTTCACTCTGTGCTCCTTATGTCTTACTTGCTTTCTTCCTCTCTCCTTTTATTTCCTTCCTTATGAGGTGTCCACATAATATTTATTAAGGGCTTAGTGTGTGCAAAGCACACATCACATTCTACACGTAGAAAAGGAATCAAATCTGGGGTGGGGCTCCAGCCTCACATCCGTATCTGACAGCGTTAACTGTGAATTACGGCTTCAGCTTTCCTGTTTGTAGAATGGAGACAGTCGTAGCTAACTCACAGGGTTGTGGGCATCAGTGACAAACTGAGAGCCATGGGCGAGGTGCCTGCTGAGTGTTAATGGCTTCCTTCCGTTCCAGTTCCCATAGCTGTCTGGTCTCCTGTTTCCAGGATGGCTGTGTGTTTTAAGACTCCCAAGCTGTAATTAAGTTATTTAACACATCTGTCCGTGCTGAGGACGTAGCATCCCATGTGTGTTATTAAACAGCTTACTTCCCAGCCACACCGAGTGCTTGCAGTGTCTTGCACACACCTTACAGATTATCCCTCCTGCTCTGCAGTTCCCTCCCCAAGTCATCCACCCACCCGACAAGTTAGTCATCTTTCAGCCCTGAGCTCGTGTAGAACGCAGGAGGGCCTCCCCTGCCACTGGGGCACACTTCCATCCACTGCAGACCTCCCATCCCGGTTAATAACACGCATTCATGCCATCAATTTCACATTGTATATACCTGCCATTACTTCAGGGGTCGCCTTGCTCCAGCCCCATGTAGCCTTTTTTCTTTCATGATTATAAGCTTGTTTCTCACCTCATGACCTTTGCATCTGCTGTTCCCTCTCCTTGGAGAGAGGTCCAGGTTTTCTTATGATTCATTCTTTGCAGTGTCGCATCCCATGGCATTTACTGCTACTGGAGATTATAATATATGTTTACTTGTCTGTTGTCTCCGTTAAAATCCTCCCGGTGAGGGGAGGACACTGGGTTGTATTCCCCCCAGCATCTACAGCAGTGTCTGACGCGTGCTGGGTTCTTGGGGAACATTCACTGAATGAATGAGCCTTGTATATTCGTCTGCTGTTGTAGTTGCATTGACTTGTGATTACTGTTTATGTGTCCCAGTTCCCCACTGGACTGTGACTGCCTGAAGGTGATGATGTAGGGTAATTTTTCTTTTATCCACAGGGCGGGTGTCTAGTTGCTCGGTAGATGTTTCTCGAATATGTGACTATGGAAGTTAGGAATCTTGGAAAAGGTAAATCCCTAAACTATTGAGATCTTCTCATGGCGGCAGCTGTTCACCACAAAGTGTCCTTTTGATGCCACTGGTAGAATAGCTGCTCATCAGAACAGGCTGCAGGGGTTCTGATGGCCTTTTCACTAGCGGCCCCTCCTGCCTTTCTTTTTTCAGGGTCTTTGCCCTGTGCTGTTCTCTGGGTCCTGCACAACCCCACCCCATCCCCAATTGTATTCACTCTACAGACCTCATCTCAATGTCCCTTGCTCATGAGAAACACCTCCCACTCCCCACTCAGCCAGGTAGGTCAGGTGCTAGCTGCTGTCAGACTTCCTGAAGGCAGCGCTGTGTATGATTTGATCTTCATTTGATCCTCAAGGTCTGGCATATTGTACTTGGTAAACATTTGTTGAATGAATGAGTAAAGAATTAGTATATGTGCACACCTCCATTCATAGCAGCATTATTCACAATAGCCAAGAGGTGAGAGGAACCCAAGTGTCCATTGGTGGATGAATAAATAAAATATGGCATATGTATACAGTGGAATATTATTCAGCCTTAAAAAGGAAGGAAAGGCTGACACATGTTACAAGGATGAACCTTGAGGACATTATGCTAAATGAAATAAACCAGACCAAAAAAGTCAAATACTGTATGATTTCACTTACGTGAGATATTCAGAGTAAATTCATGGGAACAGAAAGTAGAATAGTGGTTGCCAGGGGCTGAGAGGAGAAGGAATGAGGAGTTGTTCAATGGGTATAGAGTTTCAGTTTTGCCAGATGAAGAAGTTCTGGAGATTGGCAACAAGAAAGTTCTGGAGATTCACAACAACGTGAACGGACCTAACACTACTGAACTGAACACTTAGAAATGGTTAAGATGATACATTTTATGTTATGCAGTTTTTTTAGCACAATTTTTAAAAAAGAGTGAGCGATGGCAGAGACTGTGACTTTTGGAAATCATAGAAGAAGAATCTGGAATTTGTAACTTGTGGGATGCCTATGAGTTCTGGGCAATATGCATAAATGTAAGGGAAAGAAGTGTTTATTTCCTCATCGGGGAAGCAGGAGTGTTTACTAAGGACAGTCACAGTAAAGGAGTGAGCTGCTTTGTGCCCTCTGTCCTTGCTTCTCTGCGCCTGGGGCCCTGGGCTGGTCCTGGCTGGTCAGCCGGGGTCGCGTCCTGAGAATCCCCTCGGCTTCTAAGGGTCCTGCTTCAGTGGGACTCCTTTGTCCTCCCTGCCCTGCCCAGTGTAAGATTTGAAACAAACTTTCATTCATTTCCTATCCTATTTTGCTGTCCCAACACTTCTGAAGGACTTACGCTTGTAGAGTCCAAGGGAAGGACGTGAACATGTTCAAGTGCCCGTTCAGCAGTGCCCTTTGTAGGGAAAGGTTGCCTCATCCCAGGCTGACATTCGCCCTCCAAGGTGTAGGTGTGTTATCCCCATTTCGTGAAGGAGACAGATTATCCCAGGCCCACAGCTAAGTGACGGAACAGAGATTGCCCCCAGATCGTCTGCCTTTAAAACTCACGTCCTTGCGTCTGCTTCAAGTTGCTTCCTATATGGTCTGCATCTCGTGGTCCACGTTTATTTCACATCTCAACCTTAAATAAGTCAGGGGGCTCACTCTCACTCGCTCTGGCCCATTGGTGTCACATACACTGTGGTAGTGAAAAGGACCCCCAGCTCCCTGAGACCATGCTTCCAAAATCCCAAGCCCAACTTTCAAACCCCCGGTATCCCATACAGTCTTTCTCAGCTGTTCAGAAACCCAAAATGTGCTGTTCCACCCCACCCCCACAAGTGGTAAAGACAGAGAGAGAAATGGATAGCAGGGCGCTTTGTTATTCTTTTATCTTCGAAATTTACAGAAAGGGGAGAGAGAGGAAGAAGCTCTGCTTCGTGAGCGTTCTGTCCCTGCGGTGGCTCTGAGCTGCACCAGCAGCCCAAGTACAGATTTATGTATCTCCAAGGATAAGCAACTTCTTATCTTCATGCCTTTTAATTTTCTAGGTAACAGTAGCAATTCCATTCTTCTGAAACATTACCAGTAGCTGTTCAGCCAGTTTATGCTTTTCTTGTGTGTGTGTGTGTGTGTGTGTGTGTGTGTGTGTGTGTGTATCTATGTAAATAAAACTTCTCTACGTGTCTCTAGAATGCCCTACTTACTTAATAATTTCTACTTGGATATTGAATCATTCTGCATGTCTAAAAGGAATATTTACTCCAGTTCTCTGGTTCCCTGGCACAGGAGAGAGGGAGGAAAAGAAAGCTAAAAGAGCGGTGCAAATCCAGACTGCTTTCTTTTCTCCTCACAAGTGGTGCTTTTCAAAGCGTTTGGCGTCCCTGCTGTATGGATGTGTCACTGAGAGATGACAACAGGATTTGCTGGCAATGTGGGCCACTATTGTATCTGCCTTACGTAACCACGTGGAGTGATGGCAATGGGTGAGCAGCCTGGGATGTAGGCAGTGGTCTGGTTGCCTAACCTCCAGGGGCCATGAAGACCACTCAGGTCCTCCAGAGGATGTGGATCCAGGCTGTTAAAAAGTTGGGGAGATTGAAAGTCCATGTGAGTCCCTCTATAAGCTCTGCCCCTTTTCTTTCCTGACCTTTCTTTTGTGGGAAGTTGGGTGGGGGGAGCCTTCTCACAGTGGTTCCTTTTTCCTTTGCTTTATTTGTGCTTCTGGCAGCTTTCAGTAACAAATTGTGAGATGCAGATTGTAGTCATTGGTGGGTTTTTAAAATACTTGTATTATTTTTAGCAGACGTATGCAAAACTGATAGCCTCTTATGGGGTTTCTGAATCAAAGGCTACTGTTTTCCATGTGTTGGGAATCTGCAAGCGCGGTGTTGCTTCCTGGGGGTAACTTAATAGTTTGCCTATTAGATGTTTGTTTGTATTTGGGTAATTGTAATTTCTTGTTTGGGGAAAAAACTTTTTGCTTCCTTATCCTGCAGAAATGTATATTCTTATTCTTTTTAAAAATACTCTTATATCTCAGATTCTAAATGATAGAAAAAAAGCTTTTCCCTTGTTCTTTTTTTCCTTTTATAGTTTGAACATCTGTAGCACTATAACATGTGTAAGTGTTTACTTTTATGGTGGGTGGGATTTTTATCAAACATGTACCTTATGGGCAGATGTTGATCAATCTTTAGCTTTGGCTCTGACCCTCCATCACTGGGAAGCAACAATTTGTAGACAAAAAGCTTGAAGATTTCCTGTTGGGGCAGTGAAGACTTTTGGTGTTTGCCTTCTGGTTGGTTTTTAACACGTTTCCATATTCTTTATGTAAAATATGGGATTTACCTGTTTGGCCAAGATTTTTCAAAGGAAAGAACTTTATAACAACTAGAGAATATTTTTTAAAAGATCGAATAACTGTTTGTGTTTGTCCCTTTCTCATTCTGCATGTAAATACCTTACTGCTAACACAGTGTTTTATTTATGGTAAAAAAAAAAAAATTGGCCCCCTTTTATGTTCCTGTGTTGTCTAGGAATGAGTCATTACAATTTTGTGGGGGTGATTATTCACACTACTTACAGGAAAAGTGAAAGTGATGCGGGGAAGCGGAGGTCCTCCTGCTGCTGGAATGTTGACTCTTGGGGTGAAAAGGAGACTTGGCATCTTCTGCAGCCTGCGGCTCCCTCAGAGCTAGCCTCTCCTCCACCTCGCCTGCCTTCATGCATCTCTCAAATTAACTGCTACGATCCCCACCCTGCCCTCCTCCAGTACAAACGTTCACACTTTCTTCTGCTCTTTGGCTTTGCAAAGTCTGTACTGCATTAACAAATATTTGGTATGAGGTCCTTGGGCCAGGAATCATTGAGTACCCTTTGTTCACTCATGAACCCGCCCCACTTTCCCCTCTGCTTTTTGTTTTGTTTTTTTGGGAGGGCGGGGGCACGCGGACCTCTCACTGTTGTGGCCTCTCCCGTTGCGGAGCACAGGCTCCGGACGCGCAGGCTCAGCGGCCATGGCTCACGGGCCCAGCCGCTCCGCGGCATGTGGGATCTTCCCGGACCAGGGCACGAACCTGCGTCCCCTGCATCGGCAGGCGGGCTCTCAACCACTGCGCCACCACGGAAGCCCTCCCCTCTGCTTTTTAACTTACAAAATGTTCGGTACATATCAGAGAATTACGTGTCTAAATCATAAAGCATAATTATAAAATATACCCATGAGCCCATCACACATACCCATGAACCCTCCACCAGAATGGACCCAAGGTCCCTTCTCACTCCTCTGCCTCACCCCAGGTCACGTACACATACATACACACAAACATCTCTAAACAAAAGATTGGTTTTGTTTGGGTTTTTTTCATTGTAATAGAAAACGCATAACATAAAACTTATCGTTTTAGTCATTCTTAAGTGTACAAGGCTATATTAAGAATATTCACATTTTTATGAAAGTGTTTGCTCTTTGAATTATATAAAACTGATAGCACACTCTCTAAATTCTTCTGGGATGTTTTTCACTCCATATTATGTTTGAGATGCATCTGTGTTGTAGATGTGTGGCTCTAGTTTATTTTCACTGCAGTATAACATTGCATTTTAATAGTATATCACAATTTATTTGTCACTTTTGCTCTTGAGAGACCGTTTGGGTTGTCTCCAGGTTTGGGCTGTTCAAACATTGCTGCTGTGAATACTCTCTATGTGGATCTATGTGCACATATTGGCACATTGTTCTCGGGCCCCTGCGCAGGAGAGGAATCACTGCGTTGTGAATACGCGTACCTTTACTCTGATATATGTGTGCTTGTAAAGCTCTCCAAAGGCTAAGCAGCTCCCTGCCGGCATTCATGCAGTCTAAATATTGACAGCCATTCTCTGATCTCTGCACAGCCCAGCACAGGTTGGGTGGGGCCCAAGCCCGTTGGCCCAGTTCGAAAGGCCTGATCTCAGCTGTCAGCTGGGTTGCTGCATGCCAGTAGGCTGTCCCCGGCCATGTACCCGGAGCTGATTTTCTGGGGAATATGTGTGATTGTGTGGGGTGTCTGTGTTTCTGGAAAGATAGTATATAGTTGAGGCAGACTTTCAGTGATTGGCTTTTCGGGGCACACCTGTGGTTGGTAAGCTCTACATGGGCTTTGGCTGTTTTTTTTTACCAGTGTAGTCCAGGTGCCACAAACCACATGCTTGGCACATAATGGATACTCAGTAAATATCTTTGAGTGAGTGAATAAGTGAATGAATGAATTAATGAATAAAGGGTTTTCTCTGAGACTTTGTAAAAAATCACAGCTTTGTGGGCTAAATACAGCATGGTGTACTTTTAATTCTCAAAGGCACTATTAAAATTTATTTTACTCTAATTTCCTCACCTTTAAAATTAAGATTTAAAATTTATCACTTAATATATTCTTTTAATATTATATTTAAGTAGTCAGTGGTTTGTGTCACAACCCATTAACCCTAGGTAAGAAGAAGTCTCTTATAATCTGAGCAGTTTCATGACAAGTTGGTGAAGTCTTTGGCACCTGGCAAGGTCTGATTGATTAAAAATTTGATTCAGTCCTGTTGGCATGGTAGTGGTAAGGGATTCATCCTTTCTCTGCCAAATCGAATTTAAATTACTACTGCAGGCAGCACAGGAATGCTTAAAGACAGTATAATCTTATTAAGGAAGAACAGTGAATTTCAAAAGCCAGGTGCTTGGACAACATTTTGAAAATAAATTTTGTAGTAATGCATTTATTTTGCTAAATGATAAAAAATTTTAAATCCAAAATTTTTAATGGAGAGTTTGCTGTTTTTATTTTTGACATTTATTCTAAAAGCACTGAACTCATAAAAATATTCTCTGCCATACCACAACTCCTGGGGAGATTTAATATTTTTTGGTATTTACTCTTCCAGTCTTTTCCCTGTATGCTTATAATAATAAATATATCAGGGAAATAAAAAACAGAAACAAACTGATGTTTTGTGTCTTGATTTTTCCCCTCAATAGACATTTAAGTATAGATATGTATATATGTAACCAATCTGTTGTTGGACATTTCACTGATTATCTATTAAAAATTATAAGCAGCTGTAAACAAATTTATATGTATATCTTTGTGCACTTGTGCAAATATTTCTGTAGAATAAATTCCTAGAAGTGGAATTGATTGATCAAACGGTATGTAGATTTTACATTTTGAGACATATTAATAATTTGCCCCCTAGAGGGTTTATACCAATTTATATTCCCACTGCTTCTACCAACAGCAGGCAGACCTGAAAATATAAAACGAATTCTCGGGTTTCCCTGGTGGCGCAGTGGTTGAGAGTCCACATGCCGATGCAGGGGACGCGGGTTCATGCCCCGGTCCGGGAGCGGCTGGGCCCGTGAGCCATGGCTGCTGGGCCTGTGCGTCCGGAGCCTGTGCTCCGTAACGGGAGAGGCCACAACAGTGAGAGGCCTGCGTACAGCAAAAAAAAACAAAACAAAAAAACCAACGAATTCTCTCTTTCTAATTGAAAACACAGGCATCATAAAGAAAAAACTTTAAAAATGGACAGAAGTTAAATGAGTATTTCAGTGACTATGTATTTCATTGTGTTGATTCATTTAATCTAAATATCACTCTCTTTTTGGACATTGTGCTCCCCTCCACCCTATAGCACTGCCCAGTCCTAGGGGTCATTGTCATGGTACTGGTTCTTTTCTGATGACTTTTAAATACATTTTTGGGGCAGGGTACTGTGTGCTGTTTTTCTTAATATACGGGAGTATAGCTATATTCAAAGAGGAGTTGGCAACTGTATTTATTTTACCACAACTTACAGAGTAATGCACTTTGTTGAAATTTGTCAGCTTTAAGGTATAGTGAAGAGCAGAGAAGAAACTTGGAAAACATACATGCTAGTAAGGTCACTTCCGGGTGATAGTGGATTGGTTGTACAAAAGCCACTTTGAAAACCGAAGGTGCCAAGAAGTTAGGAGGTATTCTCTGGAAATGGAAAGAGATGCTCAGTTCTGATAGCTGGGTTTCTGCTTACTATTTCCCTTTAAGAAAAAATCCTTTTTTTGTTGTTTTAAATTTACTTATTTATGTATTTTTTTAAGTCACAATTTTTTTAAAAAATTAATTTATTTATTTTATTTATTTATTTTTGGCCGTGTTGGGTCCTTGCGGCTGCCCGTGGTCCTTCTCTAGTTGTGGAGAGCGGGGGCCACTCCCCATTGTGGTGCGCAGGCTTCTCATTGCGGTGGCCTCTCTTGTGGTGGAGCACGGGCTCCAGGCTTGTGGGCCTCAGCAGCCGTGGCACCCGGGCCCAGCTGCTCCGCGGCACGCGGGATCCTCCCCGACCAGGGCCCGAACCCGCGACCCCTGCATTGGCAGGCGGACTCCCAACCACTGCACTACCAGGAAAGCCCTATTTATGTTTTGTTTTGTTTTGTTTTGTTTTGTTTTTTTTGGCTGAGTTGGGTCTTCATATGGGCTTTCTCTAGTTGCGGTGAGCGGGGCCACTCTTTGTTGCGGTGCGCGGGCGTCTCATTATGGTGGCTTCTATTGTTGCGGAGCACAGGTTCTAGGCGCGCGGGCTCAGTAGTTGTAGTTCGCGGGCTCTGGAGCGCAGGCTCAGTAGCTGTGGCGCACGGGCTTAGTTGCTCCATAGCATGTGGGATCTTCCCCGACCAGGGATTGAACCCGTGTCCCCTGCATCGGCAGGCGAACTCTCAACCGCTGCACCACCAGGGAAGCCCTGAATTCTATTTTTAAATCTCTCAAGAGTTCTTGGAGCCAGATGGTATTAACCAGGAAAATGTCCCTAAAGTGAGTACATAGAGGAAGGAGGGAACTAAAAGACTATAAATTCCTCTCAATTTGAGTAATCAGTTATAGCTACTCAAGAGTGGCTGGCTCATCTTTCTTCTCTACATACAAACAAAATTGCCTTTTCCTAATCCCGTTCTATCAAAGGATAAATTATCTGCTCCAATATATCAGTTATTAGAATTGCCTTTTGTGCTAAACGTCTTCCCCCCCCCCCCAAGCCTAAGAGTTTGTTAACTGGGTAAAACAGGGGCACATTATCTGGACATGTTTTGATTCTTTTCTCTGTCATTAGTAGCAGTGCAGGAATGGCACAGTTGATTTTTTTTAAATTTTAATGTAAAGGAAATAGTTTTTCTTAAATTATTTGTATATAATAAGTACAGTAAGGCTTTTTATTCATATAATTAGATTCCTTTCCTTTGTGTCCTTATGTTTTAGATATTCTCTGTTTAAAAAAAATGTAGCGGGATCTACTTGTTTTTAGTCCATCTTGACCATCTGTCTTTATATTTATTGTGATTACTCTTCTATATTCTTCTATATTCATTTCTGCAGTCACAGTTTGTTTTGTATTTGCCCTGCTTTTTCTAAATTTCCCATATTGTCTCTTCTGCCTGCTTTTGGATTGACTTTTGTTTTGCTTTGTTTTCATTTTATTTTCCTCTCTGCTATCTTGGAACTTATATATGCCAGAAAATTTAACATGTGGGCTTTACCCAGTGAAATTCAAAATTAATCTACAGTTGAATAATTAAATCATGTTTAAGTCTTCTGGATTTACATGCTATGTTGCCCAGTGTTCTACTTCTGTCTTATTTGTTTAACTCTCACAAATCATACGTTATTATATTGATTAGTTGCATACAGCCAATACATGTCCAGGCTTACATTCCTTCTTGCGTCTTAGGTCTTCCTGCTGGGATTATTCCTTTCTTAAATTTATCCTTTGGAAGTTCTTTTATTGCTTGTGATAACCTTTCCCAATTTTTGTTTTAAAAAAATATGTCTTTCTGCCCCTAAATCAACAGATACTGTTTTAAAGATACTCTTCTACCGAGTTCAGCCTTTCATTATTGCTGTTTCAAAGTCGGCTCTTATTCTCTTTGCTCTTTTGTAACCTCTTCTACCTATATGCTCTCATCTCTGTATCTTTTTCTACAGTAAGATTACCATGAATTTCAAAGTGGTTTTCTTTCTTTTTGAATTTACCCTGCTTGTGATGTATAAGCCTTCTTGAACCTGAAAAATCATCAAGTCCTGAAGAGCTGTTGTGACTTTGAGTATTGCATCTCTCCCACACTCTCTTATCATCTCCTTCAGGAAATCTTAGAAACATTGTACGACTTTCTCACTCTTAATTTCTTTCAGGTGTCCCACTTTTTTAATGCTTTGTGCTGTATTCTGGGTAATTTCTTCACATCTTTCTTCTAATTCATTATTGCCTTCAACCATGTGTCATATGTGGTTTAATCCATTTTTTAAATTTAATACATTATTGACTGGGGGATTTTTGCAGAAACTAACTCCTGTGGCCATAATATGTCTCCCGTCAAAAATGTGTTAATTTTATTATATTTTTGTATTTCTAGAATTTTTTCTTTAGATTTGCTTGGTCATTTTTTTAAAAAATAAATTTATTTATTTATTTTTGGCTGTGTTGGGTCTTCATTGCTGCATGCAGACTTTCTCTAGTTGTGGCGAGTAGGGGCTACTGTTCGTTGCGGTGTGCGGGCTTCTCATTGTGGTGGCTTCTCTTGTTGTGGAGCATGGGCTCTAGGTGCGCGGGCTTCAGTAGTTGTGGCACACGGGCTTAGTTGCTCCATGGCATGTGGGATCTTCCCATACCAGGGCTGGAACCCGTATCCCCTGCATTGGCAGGCGGATGCTTAACCACTGCGCCACCAGGGAAGTCCGGCTTGGTTATTTTTGATGTTCTCTTGTGCTTTCATTATACTTTTAATTTCCCCTTTTAACTTCTTATGATAAACAAACATATGAAATATTATACATCCTTTTTTTGGTCTGTGGTTATATTTCCAATATTTATAGTCTTTGATTCTGCAGTTTTTTGTTTCTTTTAACTCTCACTTGCTTTGTGTGTGTGTTTAAATTGTGAACTCATGTTCCTCAAATGCTTATCGGAGGGATTCTCTGAAGCCTGTGTTTTAATGTGTTTCTAGGGGGGAATTTCATTCTTCTCCATGTACCTGGGTGGTGCTACCAATGCAGTACCACTTTGAGTGTGAGGGTTTGGGAGGGGGGAGGGTGTGGTCACATCTGTAATATGAATTTCAGCCTCAAACCTGAGTGAGTACAGGTCTATTGATACAGGAATTCTCCATGGAGATATTTTTAGTTATTTCCACTCTACCCAGAGCCAAGAATAAGGTAGGCAGGCGACTGTCCCTGCTGTCTCCATTGCCTGATAGTGTTTTTGCCCCAAATACATTCACTCTGATCTGATCTCCACCCTGTTTGGATCCTACAGTTTCTCTTTTCCCGGACTCCTGTTGAAATGCCTGCTTCAGTGCTGCCTTATTTCTCTGGCTTTGAGCTTTCTTGGCATTTCTTGCCTTTAAGGATTTCCCCTCAAAGGCAGCCTGCATTTAATGAATTATTATTATTGAATGATGTCCACTGTTTTCAGGTTTGTCTAGACATCTATTTTTTTTTATTTTTTTATTTTTTATATTTTTGCGGTACTCGGGCCTCTCACTGTTGTGGCCTCTCCCGTTGCGGAGCACAGGCTCCGGACGCGCAGGCTCAGCGGCCATGGCTCACAGGCCCAGCCGCTCCGCGGCATGTGGGATCCTCCCGGACTGGGGCACGAACCCGTGTCCCCAGCATCGGCAGGCGGACTCTCAACCACTGTGCCACCAGGGAAGCCCTAGACATCTATTTTAGAATACTGTCAGAAACTGAAGCCCAGTG
Source organism: Lagenorhynchus albirostris (assembly GCF_949774975.1). NCBI lineage: Eukaryota > Metazoa > Chordata > Mammalia > Artiodactyla > Delphinidae > Lagenorhynchus > Lagenorhynchus albirostris. The sequence continues at coordinate 50,175,837 of NC_083101.1, read as the reverse complement.
GTCTTTATGCTGGCATCATCATCTTTCACACCCACAATACTGGTGGAGAAAAGGCCAAGGGGTCCCACAGATTACACAATTTGGCAGTCTCTGTGATAAGGCCAAGGATTCCTTTAGACATAAAAATCCATAAAACTTGAGTTCCCTGGTGGTGCAGTGGTTAGGACTCAGCACTTTCACTGGCATGGCCCCCGGTTCGATCCCTGGTCAGGGAACTAAGATCCCACAAGCTGCACAGCGTGGGCATCCCCCCGCCCGCCCCCACACACAAAAATGCATGAAACTTGCCTAGGAGGTCACCTTTGACTGGAGGAAGGGAGATTTTTTTTTTTTTTTAAGGAATGAAAGTATATCTGTTTGCAGCTCTAGATAAGGGCTTTTATCATGACAGTGTTTTGGAGTGGTGATAGTAAAAAAGCTCAACACTTAGTATTCTAGTCGTTCTTTTTTTTTTTCTTTTTGCCATGCTGCACGGCATGTGGGATCTTAGCTCCCTGAGGAGTGATCGAACCCGTGGTCCCTGCATTTGATGTGCAGAGTCTTAACCACTGGACTGCCAGAGAAGTCCCTAATATTTCATTCTTTTTAGGGTACATCTCTCCCTATGTTTTTCTCTAATTTTCTAGTATTGTTAAGTTTGCCATTTCATTCAAGGAGAGTATATTTGAAAATATAATAGGTAGTATAATGTTCCTAAAAAATACCCACTCTTTGGTGTATAGAATGTGTGAGCTGGCCTTTCTATGGAGACATTTTGAATTATAGTTTTATTTCTAACATTGAAATGTTTGTGTTTTTAATCAAATTGGTTTTGATTTTTCTAAAACAGGCCCCAGGCATGGAGGAGTTGATATGGGAACAATACACTGTGACCCTACAGAAGGTGAGTACTACACATGTCATATCTGCTACAGTCTGTTCTTGAGTTTACAGATCATGGATCTTTTTTTTTAATTGAAGTATAGTTGATTTACAATGTTTCAGGTATACAGCAAAGTGATTCATTAAACACACACACACACACACACACACACACACACACACACAAACACTTTTTCAGATTCCTTTCCATTATAGGTTACTACAAGATATTGAATATAGTTCCCTGTGCTGTTCAGTAGGACCTTTATCTGTTTTATATATAGTTGTGTGTATCTGTTAATTCCAAATTCTTAATTTATCCCTCCCTCCCCTTTTCCCTTTGGTAACCATAAGTTTATTTTCTATGTCTGTGTATCTGTTTCAAGTTTGTAAATAAGTTCATTTGTATCATTTTTAGATTCCACATATAAGTGGTATCATATGATATTTGTCTTTCTCTGTCTGACTTACTTCATTTAGTGTGATAATCTCTAGGTCCATCCATGTAGCTGCAAATGGCATTATTTCATTCTTTTTTATGGCTGAGTAATATTCCATTGTATATGTATACCACAACAGATCATGGATCTTATTTATTTTTACACAAACACAGTTATTGCATTAACAAGGATTTGCATGTTGTTATTTTTTTGGCTAAGGTCTGTATAGTATAGAAAATTATAGAGGTTAATTAATGTATTGAGGTTAATTAATGTATTCACCTGTCTCCAGATAGAATAGTTTATGATAAAAGAGGGGAAAGGAAGGGAGGAATGGAAATAATCTGCTCCGTTTAAGGACGTTGAGGTAGCTTCTACAACTTTTGTAATTTTAATTATAGCATTTGTAACTTATTCCCTCAGTGAGTTTTAAGTCCAAACTGAAAAAACGTTTTTTTTAATTTAAAAAAAATGTTTTTTGGCTGTGCCGCACACATGAGGGGTCTTAGTTCCCTGACCAGGGAATGAACCCGTGCCCCTGCAGTGGAAGCTTGGAGTCCTAACCACTGGACCGCCGGGGAGTTCCCCAGACTAATTTTAAAATGTTAGTTTAGCACTCAGGAGACATGGGTTGTAGTCTTTGTCTCACTCCTGATTATATTAATAGGTTCCGAATTAATCAGATTTTAAACAACAGCCCCCTCCCCACAGTGGGGTTGAAAGTAGAAATAAGATCACATGGAAGTGTATTTTACTTAATTTTTAAAGGTATTTCACAGGTATTGCCCCTCTTGATTAAATTAATTAGGTAATACAAAGAGCTTCTAGTACTTGGAATCCAGCACATAATCACTGCTTAATAAATGTTAGCTCTGTTCCTTTTTATTCTGACAGCAGAGTTTGAGGTGCGCATGATAGGTGCTAGCCCCACTCGAAACAAGCGCAGCACCAAGAGTTTGTAAGTGACTTGCGTGCGGTTGAGTCAAGCTAGACATGCACTCGTGATCCCAAAGGCTTATTCCATCAAGCTGCCTTGGTCAGCATCTAACTTTTCCTGGGCCCTGCATGGCTCTTTCTCCACTCTGAGTCTCTCCAGTCTCTGTCACCTTTTAGATGGATTGTAAGTTCCTCAAAGGGAGAGTTTTCCTTTGACCATCACAACCATGAACTTCAACCCTTGACTTCAGTGCAAATTTGGTTCTTGAATAAATGTGTATTAAATCGATCCAGGTAGAAAAACACAGATTGGTGCTCAAGTGCTGAAACTTCTGGAGCAGTAATCATGATTTCTTCAGTTGAGAGGCTTCCCCCTTTAGGTCTTATTTTTCACCTCTTGTCATCTTCTGACTCTTCTGTCTGCCCTTCCACCACATACCATTTGAGTTTGGACCCCGAACTGGCAAAGGTGAGAAACATTTTTGGCCTGGTATAGAGGATGGAGCTCTCCCTGTGTAAAACCAGGTACCAGGGGATAGCACTGCCAAATTCAAAGCCGTGTGATTAATGAACAACAAGCCAGCTTGTCTGTGTTGCTGTTTGTTATTGATTGCCACAGTGGGCCCCACGTGGGAACTTATCTTGAGGTGAGGGTTCTTTCATTCTCTGAGAAGATTTTTACGTAATGAAACCTGTATTTAGTGTGATAGTCACATACATGCCCCTGTGATCTGGATGAAATCCGGGAGTTTAGCTTTTTTAAACACCGAAATGAGTTGGGATTCTCTATTATTTGGGTTCACTGTGATACATTTCTCTATTAATCTTGAATCTAATTAATCTGTATTTCCATCTTATATGCATGTAGAAAAGAATTTAATGCTTTGCTCTCTCATGAGATCTCAAAACTAAGTTCATCTTTGGATTTTATCTTTAAAATCCATTTCCTTCTTTTTGACCCTATATGAAAGTGAAACCACTAGCTCCCCTAACTTGGAAGTTAAAGGTATTCTTTAAAAATATGGTTTTAGCATAGATTCAGTTGTGACCAGCCCATCTGGCTCAGGCCTGGATATGAGAACAGGTATGATTGGTGAATCCAATAACACATCCTTATTTGGACAGAAGATGTAATTTCCCATCCCCTGCCAGCTTCTAGTGATAACTCCAGTCTGTGCTATCAATCTTGTCCAGCTTTCACAAGGCTGTTTCTTTTAGATAAGGAATTTCCCTTTATAAACCTGTCAGCTAACCATGATGACGCTGTACTCTGTTTCTCACTTGTTTCTCTAAGCCTTCTGTTCCTGAGCTGTCTCCGGTTATTGGTTTGACCTTTATTTTATCGAATGCTTGTAATAAATCCTGAAAACCACCTATAGAAGGATTTTATTTTAATTTTTCTCTTAACCCCAATGAACAGGATTCCAAGAGAGGATTTGGAATTGCAGTGTCCGGAGGCAGAGACAACCCACACTTTGAAAATGGGGAGACATCAATCGTCATTTCTGACGTGCTCCCGGGTGGGCCCGCCGATGGGCTGCTTCAGTGAGTGTCCTTACTCCCTGCCCCCAACCCCTGCCAGCCCACTGGTTGGCCCTAGACAGGGGGCTTTGAGTGGTGTGCACTTTTAAAATTCAAAAAGAAAAGAAAATTTTATATATGTATATTGAAAAGTCTTCAGGCAGTAATGGAGACCATAACGCACCATGTTTTAACAATCCCCAAACCTTTGGGAATATCCAGACTTTGAATAGAGGTAAGCAATAATTTCCACAGGAAGATGGTTATAACTATCTATCGTAACTATCATTCCTGGGTTTAGGAATCATTTATGAACATCGAGTGTAAAATTGGCATGCTCTTTTTTTCCCCTAATGCCTACCCACACTGTCTATATTTATTTTCATTTTTATTCGTTAAGAATGAGGATAGTCTGCTTAATGATTATCTAATTTGTAAGAGGGATGTAGAAATTGGAGAAATTTACCAGATGAAAACCCAAGTTTTCCAACTGCCAGGCTTCTGGTCTGAAGAGCAAATGCCATTGGAAAAGGTGCATGTCTGAGTCCCCTTAGGATAATTTCTCAGGGCAGAATCTAAAGTTAATTACACAGCTGCCTTGGCCACATGGCTCCAAAATTTAGCTTCTGTTGGCATTTCATCTCCATGGTCCTCTCCAAGTTAGTATTCTTTCATACAGAGAGCATGGTAGAATGTTTACATGATTTTTTTTTGATGAGACAAAGTAAGAGTTAGGGTTCTGTGACCTCAAAATTTCTTTAAGAATCTGAGGCGAGCTCTTGATTTCATCCCCTCCAAAACACAAGTGAATATCAACCTCCTTTGGGGAGATCTGTAGACTTGCTGAAGCGCACCGTTTACCATGGGTAAGGAGGCCCTGACACACAAGTTCCACTTGTGCTCAAACCTTGCTGCTATCCAGTGCCTCCTGGAGGGACGTGGGTTTGGGTCCTTCTCCCCAGGTGGTTTCCAGGAGACAGTGTCCACAGTGGGCTGAGTGGCTCCTGGGTTCCTTCCTCAGAAGAGCTCAGACCAAGTTGATGGATTAAGCCTCAGGAGTCATTAGACGCTGAGCCCTTTAAGAAGCATTTTGGGTCAATCCGCCACTTTTATTTGTTCCTAAATAAATGATTCAGAGGGATGAGATGGGAGTTCTTCACATTCCGTTTTTCTGTTTTATTTGCAGAGAAAATGACAGGGTGGTCATGGTTAACGGCACCCCCATGGAAGGCGTACTCCATTCATTTGCTGTTCAGCAGCTGAGGAAAAGTGGGAAGATCGCTGCCATTGTACGTTCTGGGTTTGTTTTCAGCTCGTCTCGGTAGGACTTTGTTTTTATGCCCAGAAGAAAATGACTACTTGCTCTTCAGCCCTATCTAGGGACCACTATTTCCATATCCTTAGTACTTTGGGAGAGTGATGTTAAGGGTGATGTAAAGATGTACGTGAGGGATGCCTCCCTGCCGTCTCCTTATCCTACTCCTGACTTAAGATCAGTGCTTCTCTTGTCTGAGTGAATTTGCCTTGAGCCAGGTTAAACAATTATTCCCTAAGAGAATTAAATAGATTGAGAACAATGGTAAAACAGCATTCATTTAGAGACTAAATTATGAGCTCAGAAACTCATTTGTAAAGGCCCTCACAGGATCTGTTCTATCTTCATAAACTCCTGTTTCTTAGGAGATACTGGCAATCTGTACCATTCACTCATTTATTAGCTCACTCAGTCATTCAGCAAACATTGGTTGAAAATGACCTGAAGCAGGTGTGAGCTGCAAGGAGTGTTCACTCCAGTGGGGCAAGTGGACACACTAAGCGAGAATTGGAACACAGTGTGTTAGGGGCAGTGCTGGGGGGGATGCATTGGGTGTGTGGTATTTAACTTTTTTTTCAACTTTATATTATGAAAATTTTCAAACAAAAAGAAAAGTTCAAAGATTAGTATAATCAACACATATATCTTCTACAATGTTAATATTCTGCCATATTCACTTGATTTTTCTTTATATATGTATATAAAGACATACTTGTGTTTTGTTTTGTTTTTTTTTTGTGGTACGTGGGCCTCTCACCGTTGGGGCCTCTCCCGTTGTGCAGCACAGGCTCCGGATGCACAGGCTCAGCGGCCATGGCTCACGGGCCCAGCCGCTCCGCGGCATGTGGGATCTTCCTGGACCGGGGCACGAACCCGTGTCCCCTGCATCGGCAGGCAGACTCTCAACCACTGCGCCACCAGGGAAGCCCAGACATACATATTTTTAGTGAACCATTTGAGGGGAAGTTGCAGACATGACAGTTTAATCCTTCTTACTTCTCAAGTCTCCTAAATAAGGACATTCATCTGCATAATTATACTACTATTATCCTATTTAAGAAAAGTAGCTACAGGCTCTATGGCAGGGCTAATGGCGGTCTCTGGGAGGGCTCACGAAAATGAGTACTTCCCAGAACTGCTGCTGCCAGTGCCCTTGTCCCCATGGTGAGCCTCAGCTGCCTGCCACCTCTGCAGGAGACCCTCCAACATTAGCAGGCAAGTGAAGATAAGACATTGTCAGCCAATCTAAAATACCTTTCCTTGGGAATTTTGGTCTTTCAGGCTACCAGTTTGGTTCTAACAATGTGTTATTCTAGGACTTTAAAAGAGGAGGGGCCTCGTTATCTATCATCTACAGCTGTGGCTGTTGCTGAACTTTTGAAAACAATGGCCTGCATTTTATTAGTCTACAAAGACAGCAAATGTAGTCTAAGAGCACTGAATTGAATACTACATGGTGAAATTCTTAACAAACCTATGGAAACGCCTAAACTTGCTATTCCATCAGGGATATATACTCTTCAGAATTATTTACTCTCTGTGGCACTGTCAAATCTAGACGCAGCTACTTATCAGGTCACATATCAGTTGAAAATTCTTAGGACTGCATTATTTTCTGTGTCGATGCTTAGTAAAAAAATTAGGTGTGTACCAGTGGCTCTCCCTAGTAATTTTGATGACAGGAGTTGCTTTTGTACAGTGGCTCTCAGATTCTCAAGCGCTTAATTCTTTTTCTTTTAATTTTTTATAAATTTATTTATTTAGTTTTGGCTGCGTTGGGTCTTCGTTGCTGCGCACGGGCTTTCTCTAGTTGCGGCGCGCGGGCTTTCTCTAGTTGCGGCGAGCGGGGGCTTCTCTTCGTTGTGGCGTGCAGGCTTCTCATCGCGGTGGCTTCTCTTGTTGTGGAGCACGGGCTCTAGGCACATGGGCTTCCGTAGTTGTGGCACGCGAGCTCAGTAGTTGTGGCTCGCGGGCTCTAGAGCGCAGGCTCAGTAGTTGTGGCGCACGGGCTTAGTTGCTCTGCGGCATGTGGGATCTTCCCGGACCAGGGGCTTGAACCCGTGTCCCCTGTATTGGCAGGTGGATTCTTAACCACTGAGCCGCCATCGAAGCCCCACAAGCGCTTAATTCTAAGGAACTTTCACCTGGCTCACAATTCGTAGGCCTCATGGCAGTTCGCACAGCATGTTTTTCAAGTGGCTTTACTGGGTTTTAGTTTGAGAAAATCTTAAAAGAAACCAAACAATCAGTGTGGGTAAGAAACATTCAGCTTGGTTTTGGGGGGAGTATATTTGGATTAATGGGTGTATATGTTTATGAAGGAGAACTGGAATCAAAGAATGGATTTTTTCAGGGGTATAACCAGCTGACATGGATAGTTGTTGTTCAGGCACTGGGAGGCCTTGTAATAGCTGCTGTGATTAAGTATGCGGATAACATTTTAAAAGGATTTGCAACCTCTTTGTGAATAGTATTATCAACACTGATATCTTATTTTTGACTACAAGATTTACCAACCAGTGTCTTTTCCCTTGGAGCCATCCTTGTAATAAGAGCTACTTTCCTATATGGTTATGATCCTAAACCTGCAGGAAATCCCACTAAAGCATAGTGGTAATACTATCTTTACCTGGTTTTTCACATTGGCGCACTGGGAGTCTCTACATTAATCCTGAACAGAGGACTTCTACAGATTCTAAGAAAAAATCACCATGCTGAGTCTGATTATAATGTTCAAATGGTTTGAAAATATACAAGTTTAGGGATAAAATACATGTATATGTAACAAAATGCCCATTGCATCTAGAAATCAAAACTTGAAAGTATTTCCAGGGAGTAGAATAATTATCAGAGGAAACTTGAAATCTGAGTTTAAAAAGATTTTGTTTTTGATTGCTGCAGAAATAACCTATGCACTCTTTGTTGCACGAGCACACAACAAATGTCAGACATCAATTTTGCAAATTAAATATATTTAATTTTATTAAATGTTTTTTATCTTACTCTTTCTGTACAGATATATCAAATAACATGGATATTCAAAGTTTGAAAATTATAATTACGTATAATTTTGCACATATAAAGCTGTGAAGAAATAGAAGTATGATTTGAAAAATATTCTCATGTATCTCAGATTTTTATATTTATACTGAAGATTACTAAACAAAGGATTGCTATATGTTGCAGATGTTCAAATGCATAAAAATTGATAAAGTAACATTCTGGGTCTGACTTGTCAGAATAAAATTCATATTTAAATTTAATGTGAAGAAATATACACATCTATTTCTCCATCCACATTTTAAGATCTTTTAGTGCTTCAAAACTTCTGGAAGCAATCTAGTTGTTGCTGTGCTAGATAGTAGCCAGTGACTTTTACACTAATGGAGTTTTGTCCTTAATCTCTTAATTGTATTTCTTTTCTGTAAATCAGATAAATCCTTGTTATTACTTTAAAATTAAAAAAAGAAAAGTAATAATAACTCTACAATATCATTTAATATGCAGTCCATACCCTAAGATGACTTTGGTAGATTATTTTTCTTCCCCATCCAGGATCCAATCAAAGTTCACTCATCACATTTGGTCCTAATCACTTTAGTCCAGTTTAATCTTTTTTTTTTAAAGAGACAGCCTTTATCTTTAGGATTTTTACATTGAAGACTTCAAAAAGTGGTAGGTTTTTAGAACTTATTGACCTGTATTTAAATGGAACTGTTGACAAAGATTCACCAGAAATAATCTGAACAAGTGGGAAAATAGTTAATGCTCCTGAAATCTACTAAAGTAATTCCAGGACATATGGTGTATCCAACATAACAATACCTCTAAATGCTGTCACTGATATGAAACTGACTGCTTCTTTTCTAAGCATACAGTGGTATAATTAACAATATTCAATCACTTCTGTTCTTTCCTGAATATATAAAAATTAAAATATCAATTAAAAAACTAATATATTCTTGTCTTTAAATGTTTCTTACAGATACAGTTTCAATATTTTCATTCAATAGTGGTGTGGTTTAAGAGACTTTTCATTCACAAGTCAAACAACAATCCACCCAAAGGGAACTGACAGTCTATAGGCTCATAGTGCAAATAAAGAGTTCGGGAATTCGGCAACTAAAATACAAAACAGATAAAATTCTTAGAAGATACATGCAGTAAGCTCTGCTAAGCAGCTGGCCACAGAACTAGAACATTTGGTAATTTTCCTGGTGATTTCAATGGGACTCCAGATGTTTCCAAACTCGAACTCTCAGGCTTTGTATTTTGCTTTCCCTGTTTCGCTAATGACACAAACATGATTCAAATCCCTGAAGTATTCATTGTAGTCAAGGGCATATCCTACAACAAACTTGTCTGGAATTTCAAATCCAACAAAGTTTGGTCTGTATCCAACACTTTGAGGGGTCCTTTTCACCAGCAAGCTTGCAGCCTTGACCATCTTTGGATTATGCTGCTTGACCAAGGAAAGCAAGGTTTGCCTTGTTTTGCCAGTGTCAGTTATATCTTCAACAGTCAAGACATTCTTTCCAGTTAAAGTTGAGAGATCATCTCCACCAATTACTTTTTTTTTTAACATTCTTATTGGAGTATAATTGCTTTACAATGGTGTGTTAGTTTCTGCTGTATAACAAAGTGAATCAGCTATACGTATACATATATCCCCATATCCCCTCCCTCTTGCGTCTCCCTCCCTCCCACCCTCCCTATCCCACCCCTCTAGGTGGTCACAAAGCAGCGAGCTGATCTCCCTGTGCTATGCGGCTGCTTCCCACTAGCTATCGGTTTTACATTTTCCACCAATTACTTTTATGTCACCTGTTGACTGGTCATTACAGTAGCTCTTCAGTCTGATAAAATCTAGGCATAGGTAGAGATCTATCACTATTTCTGTTCAGTGCTTGGATGTAATCCAGCAGGTCAGCAAAGAATTTATAGCCCCCCTTGAGCACACAGAGGGCCACGATGTGATGGCCTCCCATCTCCATCACATTCTCGAGCCAGCCGTTCGGTCCTGTCCATATTTAGTCCATGAAGAATAAACACCTTTTCCAAATCCTCAGCTTAATGATTAGGTCTACAGAATAAATCTAGGTCATAACCTGGTGCATCATCACTAATCACGACTCTGGGGCTGCGGGTCGCCATAGCGGAGCCGACTGGTGCGCGGGCTGAGGGCAGTCTCGGGAGGAGAAGCCGGCGGCGGGTCCGAACAGGAGGCGGAGGGCGGGAGGCTGCGCGGCGCGGGAAAGCGGAGTGGTCCGCCCGAGCGCTCTTCGCTGCCTCCACTCAGCGCCCTCGCCGGTCCATTTTAATTTTAAAGGATCCCTCTTTTACCTCCTCTCTCCCCTTACCTGCCCCCCACCTCTTTTGAATGACATTGACTTTTAGATGAACCTACGCACTTGTGTACAGAATGTCTCACTTTCTGGATTTTCATTTTTGTAACTTAGTGATTTAAATCCCTTTGGTGCTTTTCACACTTTGAGTAGAAGCAGATTTTGGAGGCACTGTGCTCAGAGTTTTATACTTACTGTCTTATTTTATCCTTGACCCCCTGAGGGGGTCCTCATTTTCCAGATGAGGACCCTGAGGCTTAGCAACTGGGTGGGGACACAAGAGTTTTACTGGAAGGAGAACCCGGGCTCTTAACCACTGCATTCTCTATGTTTGGTTGTGATTGTCTTGCGTCCCCACTGTTTGTTTTGTGACAGGTGGTCAAGAGGCCCCGGAAGGTTCAGCTGGCCCCGCCGCAGGGCAGCCCTCCTGTCCACGAGCATGACCGGGCTTTCGAGCTGATGGACGAATTTGATGGCAGAAGCGCGCGCAGCGGGTACAGCGAGAGGAGCCGGCCCAGCAGCCGCGGAGAGTGCAGCCGCAGCTGGGAGGACAGCCTGGAGAGGGGTCGTCCCCACGACCGGGCGCGCAGCCGGGAGCGGGACCGGAGCCGCGGCCGGAGCCTGGAGCGGGGCCTGGACCACGACGACGACTACTACTACCGGCGAGCCCGAGAGCGCAGCCGTGGCCGCAGCCTCGAGCGGGGCCTGGACCACGACGACGATGACTACCGGCGAGCCCGGGAGAGGAGCCGCGGCCGGAGCATTGACCCGACCTACGATCGCGCCTACAGCCCGGAGCGGGAGTATGGCCGCAGGGCCCAGCCCGATGCCCGGTACGAGGCGTCCTGGAGCCGCAGCCGCGAGCACCTCCACTCCCGCAGCCCCAGCCCCGAGCCGCGGGGACAGCTGGACTCGGACAGGCCCATCGGGATCCTTCTGATGAAAAGCAAAGCAAATGAAGGTAGTCATGCTTGATGAAGAAAAAGCACTATAATAGCTAACTCTTACGTGGAACCTGCTGTGTGCCAAGCACTGACCTAATAAATGCTTTGCACAGATTAGCTCATTTTGTCCTCACCACCACCCCCTGTGGGAGTTAGTCATATCTTCATTTTATAGACAAGGAAACTAGTGGCACAGAAAAGTTCATTGACTTGCACAAAGTTGTATCATCAGTGGCTAAGCCAGGTGGTGGAAATCTGGCTTTAAACTAATAGGCCAGTGGTTCTCAGAGCAGCATAAATATCACCTGGACGCTTATTAGAAATGTAGATTCTCAGGCCCCAGACCAGCCCCCACTGAATCAGAAGCACTGGGGTGGCCCCTGGGGTCTCTGTGTTAACAGGCTCCCTTGGTGAACCTAATGCAGCTTAAACTGTTGAAACCACAGTAGGGGACAATACTCCAGGTAATCTTGATTGAGTTTTTGCTCTATGCCAGGGCCCTCTGTGGAATAAATACTTTCTAATTTAATCCTCACCAGAAGCCTTTGTGGTAGGTAGGAGACTTCATTCCTCTTTTACAGGTGGGTATAGCAAGGTGCAGAGAGGTTTTTGGTGTGTCCACAGATGAGGCAGGCTCTGGCCCAGGCTGCCCGTCCCATGTTGCGTGCCTGGAGCAGTTGCATATGCTTAAGCACATCCAGATTAACTAAACCCCTTTGTGGCAGCTGGACAAGCAAGTAGCACTTGCAGTGAGGTGAGGCTTCTGCAACTCAGAGATGGGAGGTGACATGCCCACATCTTGAAGCTGGTAAGTAAGTGGTGGAGTTGGAGCTCAAACTTCATCTCTTGGAAATAGATGATAGGAAACAAGTAGGTGAATGAGCAGGGATTTAGAGCCCCATGTTGAGCTATTCCCTGCATTGATTTTTAGCTTCCAACTTTTTGAATTCCTGGTAACATCTTTTATCTCTGCATGTTCTCTAATTGTCCTCCTTCAAAGAGGAAAAAAGATAAGAGTACCCAAGAGTGCAAAGTGAAAGACCTCTTGCTTTTTAGGTTGGGAATTTGCATTTTAAAGAGCCTATCAGATGAGAGGGTTTGTTTTCTTTAGTTCTTCTAGAGGAGCTTAAAGAGTTGAGTTATACAATTGGGTACCTATTGAAAGGATATTGAGGTAACTGCAAGGATGCGAATAATGGGATACCGGAGCCCAGGTCCAGAAAACAAAGGTGAAAGTTGAGATGGTACTATCTCTGAGGAATGTGAATCTTGGGAGATTTAAGAATTCTAGAAAATCTTTATAACCATGGATAATGACGTATTAATTCATCAACCCCCAAGAATTGCAGAGTAAAAACCATTCTGCTTCCAGATTGTGGACCGTAGAGAAGTTTTGAGAAAGATAACTTGACACAAGGCCTCCTTCACAGAAGGCTGATGCACGTCCGGTAGGACTTGCACCCAGATTCTTGAGTTCCCCGTTGCAGTGCTTTTCAGTATTTTCCTCCCCCTCTCTCTCCTCTTCCCCTTCTTCCTCTTTCTCCTTCTCTTCCCCCTCCTCCTCCTGCCACAGAAAGAACCACATCTTGCAAATAATCGTGGAGGCACCAATATGTGAAAAACTTGGCCAAGTGTTTCACGGAACGGTACTTAACTCTGAGTGATGATTTTTGAGAGGTTCTGTTACATTAAATTAAAAGATAGTGGTCACAACTCACTAAATTGATTTCAAGACTCACTCATGAGTTGTGACCCACAATTAAAAAGATGTTTGTCCTAAGAAACTGCCCACATCATGCCTGGTCTTAGTAATACTAGTAAGGAACAGAGAGGGCTCATGCCCCTTTGCTGATGCGCCATTTTACTGCTTCTGGGCCATTTTGCTTTTTAAACTTAGAATTCAGTGTTTGCTTGTTTGTTTTTTCCAAAGTTCTACTTTTTAAAAGATTTTTTAAGCCACCTTTTGCTAAGATGACACAGTAGTTTAGCTATCACTGGCTAGAGTTGCATAAGAATTAATCTTTACAAATATCTGGCTGCAGATAAAACCTACATTTGATTAAGAAAAATAGGATCCATTCACATGGCCAGCCTTTACATGTTTCATGGGCATCAGATAGCCTTGCTGGTAAAAGTCTTAGAAGATGGCCAACTGACTTTTTTTCCTCATTTGAGAGGTGCCCACAAACATACCAATAGCAACCTATTTGTAATTTTACAATAAGAGTGCAGTTTTTAAGAGGATGGAGGAATTGTTGACACGTGAGAAAGAAGTCATTGCTCAAGTTTGTCTCAACCTTCTGTCCTGGGCTGTGAGGCTGTTTAACCTGTAAGGAATTGCCATCCCTGAAGAAAATGCTGTCTGTCTTACCTTTATTCTTTATTGAGTATCAGCTCCCTAAAGGGCGGGGGTGGACCTTAACAGCTTTAATCCTTGTGGTAAGATCTGAATCTAACTTACTATAAGTCACTTAAAACTTATCTTTAAATCTACTTCTAAGTGGCAGAAAGTTACTTTATTTTGAATTGATAAGATTTTTTTTTTATTGGAGTATAATTGCTTTACAACGTTGTGTTGGTTTCTGCCGCACAGTGCGGTGAATCAGCCATATGCATACACACATCCCCTCCCTCTTGGACCTCCCTCCCACCCCCCATCCCACCCAACTAGGCCATCACAGAGCACCAAACTGAGCTCCCTGTGCTATACAGCAGGTTCCTACTAGCTATCTGTTTTATACTTTGTAGTGTATATATGTCAAACCTGATCTCCCAATTCATCCCACCCTCCCCTTCCCCACCGTGTCCACACATCCGTTCCGAGTCTGCCTTTCTATGCCTGCCCTGCAAATAGGTTCATCCGTACCATTTTTCTAGATTCCACAAATATGCGTTAATATACGGTACTTATTTTTCTGTTTCTGACTTCACTGAGTCCATAACAATAATAATAAAATTTGAGTGTGCCTCTTTTCAAACCTGCTAGGTTTAGGTAGCTTCCTAAAATAACCAAAATTCATCCGTAAAGTGTGTATTTTTACATGTTTAATAAGTCAAATCAGAATAGTCTGAATAGTGTTTAGAATATTTTCAAATGTACATACTTAGTAAATACAGTGGTTTTTCTTGAGAACAATGCAAAGCCCGTAAATCCCCAGAGCTGTGCCAGTGTTAGCTGAATACTTTATTTGTTGCTTTGCTGGCTTATCTACCCCTTTTCTTCACACAGTGACATTTTTTCAGTGCCAAATCCCACACAATCTAAATTGTTACAGATAGAGGGTTTGCTATTTGTGGTACTTTCCTGTAGGCAACTGTATTGTCAGTAGAACACGCCTGTTAAGATGTACTGAATTGTTTTTTTTTCTCCCCAACATTTTGTTTTGAAAAGTGTTAATTTTGTGGCAAATAACTCAAATAGCCTTCACCTAGTTTTACCAATTGTTAACATTTTGCCACATTTGTTTCATTTCTCCTTTTTTTCCCTTTCTCCCTCCCCCGTCTTCCTCCCCTACCGCATCTCTCTGTCTCTAAATGGTGTTTTGGAACCACTTAAAGGTAAGTTGCAGGCAAAATGACCCTTTACCCCTAAATATTTCAGCAGGTATCTCCCAAGGATAGAACCATTGCCCTTCATAACCATAATGCCATTATTACTCTTAAGAAAGTTAGCATTAATATGCCTTTTAATATATTATAGTGCAGTTTATTTTGAAGTTGCTCCAAAATAATGTAATCCACCCCTACCCCCCACCTCTACCCCATATTGGATTGAGGATCTAGTGAAGTTTCACGCAGTGCATTTGGTTTTTATGTCTCTTTTAATCTAGAACAGTCCCTCTGCCTCTTTTTCTTTTTTTTTTTAATGACATCGACTGTTTTGACAAGTGAAGGCCGGTGGGCTTACAGACTGTCTCACATGCAAAATTAATTTTGCATACGTATTTTTAAATCATCCTAAAAGCCAGCCTTAGTTTTCTGAACACGTTGATGAAATATGTGTTTGTTTGTGTGTTTGTCTTCTAGAGTATGGTCTCCGGCTCGGGAGTCAGATCTTCATAAAGGAAATGACCGGAACAGGTCTAGCATCTAAAGATGGCAACCTGCATGAAGGAGACATAATTCTCAAGGTGGGTGGGTTCATGCTCAGCTTCCTAGTCTGTATTTCCGCATTCAAGTGCCAAGTCAGTGAAACTTTGTTGAGATAGGAGTCAATAATAAGACGAAGCCTGGAAGGGCAGCAGAGAGATCATTTTTATCAGGAAAACCAGACTTGGAGATTTGTAATAGTGTAGTGTCAGTTAAAAACAAAAATCTTGGGGGTTCCCTGGTGCAGTGGTAAAGAATCCGCCCACCAATGCAGGGGACACGGGTTCGAGCCCTGGTCTGGGACGATCCCACATGCCGCAGAGCAACTAAGCCTGTGCGCCACAACTACTGAGTCTGCGCTCTAGAGCCCACGAGCCACAACTACTGAAGCCCGCGTGCCTAGAGCCCATGCTCCGCAACAAGAGAAGACACCTCAGTGAGAAGCCCGCGCACCCCAACAAAGACCCGACACAGCCAAAAATAAAATAAATTTTTAAAAAATCTCGGCAGTCTTTCTTCTTCCCTGTTTATTAAAAGTTTAAGCTCCTGTTCTCTAAACGAAGGAAAGATGAGAGGGCAAGTTGGTGGTATATGAATGCTGAATATTTAATCGTTTTTGTAAACCTCTCTAGTCAGGAAACATGTTCCAGTAGTAAACCAAACCATCGTCTTGAGCTTGGAAGTTAAATAAATTAGCAGAGTAACTTAAGTACACTACAGCTTTCTCAGGCCTGTGTTTGGGTTCCAGGCATGTGGGGTTATATTTAATTTAAAGGATAATTCATTTTTATTCAGTCAGTCATCCTAAAGCCCACGTCTGTTTGAGTAACTGAGCAAAAGCCCTTAACTTTTTAGAAGAGGAAAATAAGAATTTTCTGTTTTGCTGTGGGTAGTTGTATTGCATGGAACATTACTCTTCTTCATAAACACAGATAAATGGAACCGTAACTGAGAACATGTCTTTAACGGATGCCCGAAAACTGATAGAAAAGTCAAGAGGAAAACTCCAGCTCGTGGTGTTGAGGGACAGCAAGCAGACGCTCATCAACATCCCCTCATTAAATGACAGCGACTCAGAAATAGAAGGTAAAGAAAGGGGAGGCTGTGAGCTGAGCTGGAGGAGAGTAAGACTGTTGCTTCTGCATTGTCATCTCTATCTAGCATAACCATTCACCTGGAAGTTAAATTTCTAACAGAAGCCTCTCTTTTAAACTTTAATTCCAGGTTTGGTGGTTATTTTCTTATTAAAGGGTCTGTTGAAATTAGGATTCCAGTATGAAATTCTGGTGTACTTGTGAATCCCTGTGCACTCTGATTGAGGCCACTGAAAACAAAACTTGTTAGTAAAAAAATGTATGTGGGAGTGGTTCACAGAACTAACCACATACATTTGTAAATTGCTCATTCTTGTGCTTTATCATGTGATTTTTTTTGAAGTGACTGTTAATATTTCCAACAAAGAGAAGACAATGTAGAGGATAGTTAAAACTGGTAGACACTATAATAGACTCAATCAGAATGGCTGAATATTCTGGTATTCATTGGTTGGCAATCTGTGTCACCTCTTCTCTTATGAAGCTATAGTCGTTTCTTTTTTTTTAATTTGAATATGAATTTTACATAAGATAACATTTATTTATTTGGTCTCTCCTCATTAATTTCCACAGCCAAATCCAACTTCTTGTCCTTCAAAATGGTCTTGTGTCTTCTTAGCCCTTTACTTTTTGGCGGAGCGGGGGGCTCTCGGGCATGTCTTTATTTTATTTTTATTTTTTTAATTGAAGTATAGTTGACATACAGTACATACGATAACATTTTAACCATGTAAAAATTACCAATAAAAATAAATAAGCATGCTATTTCCTACTTAATCATCTAGTATTGGCTTTGTGCAGAAAAGTTTAGAAAATATTAAGTTCTCAAGTTTAGAAATGGACTTGTTGATCTTTGAAAGAATTACTTTATAAAACCTTAAAACTTGGTTTAATTTCTATTATATACAATGTCTAATCAGGTGGTTACTGCTCTGAATACAGGAAAACACATAGAGCACAGGAAGTAATGCCAGGGTGCTAGGAGCTTACGGGTTATTTCCTTGTTACTCCAAGTGTGCTGCTTAGCCCACTAGCAGCATCGTGTCATCCAGGAGCTTGATGGAATTGCAGAATCTCGGGCCCGGCCCAGAAGAGTTGCATTCTAACAAGATCCAAGGTGATACGTACGCGCATTAAAGTTTCAGAAGCACTGGTCTATGTGCACACTCAAAATGAGTGTGTGTGTGTGTGTGTGTACCTGTGTATATACACTAATATAGATTCACACATACACACACACATATATATATTCCCATCATTGGATTTTGTCTCTTCAGTGTCAGCTTTGATGGAAAGTATGATGAAAGAGGAACATAAAATTCTGGATTTAGAGCCCTCTTTGTTAATTAATGCCTTTCCTTTCAAACGATCAGATTCTTTTTTTTTTTTTCAGCGAAAGACTATCAGACTAATAGCACATTTACTGCCTGCCCTCTCTTCCATTTCCCCGTTTCCTTGCCCAGAGAATAGAATAATTTCTGGCACAGGTCTCAAATGTTTTATTAAGAAGTCTTTTCTTATTTTTGAAATCAGATATCTCAGAAATAGAGTCAAACCAATCATTTTCTCCGGAGGACCGACGACAGCAGTATTCCGATTATGATTATCATTCCTCGAATGAAAAGCTGAAGGAAAGACCAAAGTAAGATGATGAGTATTTTCCCTCGCCCACATCCCTGTGAGTGTACGCACATATGTATTTGCAAATCTGTCACGTGATGAGACATTAACATGACGTGTGCTTAAGTTCAAGAGAGGACACGCATAGCAGATGGTCCAGGATGGGCGCCACACCCACTCCCTTTAAGTCCACTGGGGATATTGCAGCTGCAGTGAGCGCGGAGCCCAGCAAGGAACCCACATACCAAGAGGAAGCCCCAGGTGAGGCTCATTTTAAACAGTCATGTTCAGGTGTCAGTGCTTGGTAATTCCAGAAGGTGGCTGGAAAGAGAGAGAGAAATTATTTTAAAATCATTTTTATATATGGAAGAGGCACTCCTATCTCATTTAATATTGAGAAAAATACAAAGAATAACAGCTCTTTCTGTGTGCCAACAGATTGGTCACCTTTTGTTATGTTTCATTAGTCATGGTCCTTTTGTCTCCCATCCCTGATCCCAACCTGAACTGTTACCTGCTCACGACACTTCTGACACCAACTGTGTGGGTTTTGTCCTCTGCCCAACTACCAGTTCTCGAATTCTCCAGGCACCGACCGGGTGTCCTACAGTTCAATTCAGTTCTGGCACTGACTACCCAAGTTCATGCAGACCCCGCAGGTTAAGGGCTCCGTCTCACAAGATGCCCCCACTACAGGCGCCAGTCACGAGTCCCGGGTTGCCGCCTTCACTTCCGACCAACCAGCTCTAAACTGGGGGTTCCTGTGACTCTTTCCTCAAGTTTGATAATTTGCTAGAATGACTCACAGAACTCAGGAAAGCACTTTATTTACTATTTCTTTTTTTTTTTTTTTTTTAAATACAAGATACAATTTAGGAAGAGCCAAGTGGAAGAGATGCATAGGGCAATGTCTGGGGAGAGGGTGGAGAGCTTTCCTGCCCTCTCCAGGCACGTCACCCTCCCAGCACCTCAATATTTTCACCCACCCTGAAGCCTTCTGAATCCCCTTGTTTATGGAGGCTTTGTCATGTGCATGGCTTTCTCTTCATGGTGACCAGCCCCATCCTGAGGCTCTCCAGGAGTCATCTCTTTAGAACAAAGGATGCTCCCATCACCCAGGAAATTGCAAGGGATGTAGGACCTCTGTGTCAGGAACTGGCCTCAAAGACGGAACATTAGAGCAAAAGATACTCCTGGCACCCCTTTCACTCCAGAGATTAAAGGGACTTTAGGATCTCTGAGGGTGGGGAAGAGACCAAATACATACTTCTAATTATGTCACAGTCACATTTTGTCAAATTTGATTAGTTGAAGTCCTTTTATGTCCCATTTCTGATCTCAACTCCATTCCCTACCCCTGCCCCCAACCCCATAAAATTATCATGATTTAAATGCATAAATATTTATCCATGGAAAAAAAACAGCATTATTACATGGCTTTTAAGTTACTTAAAAAATGCTACCTGCTTGTAAACGTGATTATGCACCTTGCATTTTAAAGGTTCATTTTCTTCTCACTTCTTTTGAGAAATCATTGACACCTACTAATGCCTCAAACTTAAACTTAAGACATTTTTGTTTGATGTGATAACATATATGTAGCATAGGGTACAGACTTGAATTTTTTGTGGATTTTGTGATCTTTATATTTAGAGACAAGACAAAGCCTGTTAGTCCAGGTCGGTAACGATGTTTTTTAATCCACAGTTCCTCCACCAAAACCAGCCCCAAGAACTGTTCTTCGTCCGAGTCCTGAAGATTTAGCAATATATGGGTATGTATTTCAGTCTTTCTTGCTTTCCCCCTTTCTTCCTCCACACAGCTCTATCTCCTTAATGGAAATTTGGAAGAATGGTTTTCTTAAACTATAGATGGTGATTTTGCATATAATCAGCTGCCCTTTAACCAACCCCTATTGCTACTGTTTGTGAGAAAGAGAAATCATTTGTAGGACGAGTAAAATGTGGAAGTGAGTGAATGTTAACTTTGTCTGCTTGTCTGCTTACCTGGCTAGTTTTCCAGATGTTATTTTGAATACTTGAGTTTGCCAGGTCAAGAACGCCCAGATGGATGAAGTATTGCTTAAGTATGGTGCCTCTGTAAGGGCTATAGTGACAGGTGATCCTGGCATGTGGAGGGAGGGGAGAAGTGATACAGTGCTCTGCACTTGACAGTGAGAACCCCTGCTTCCAAGCAGTGGCCTCTGGATTCGGATCCTGCTTCCCTGGACCCAGGCTGTGTCTCCATTTGACAGGATCCCTATGGGGTCAGCAGGCTTTCCTTTGAAAGAATCCTGAAGTAGGCATCAGATGGCCTTGATTTTTGCTCTAATCCTGCCCATTATTTGCTTTTAATCTTGAATGAGTTTACTTAAACCTTCTCTATTTCTGTTCTTCACTGGTAAAGTGGCCTACTGATATTCATCTCACAGCCCCAAGGAAGATAAAATTATAGATTATGTGAGAAAAATGAGAGAGAGCTTTTTTTTTTTTTTGTGGTACGCGGGCCTCCCACTGCCGTGGCCTCTCCCGTTGCGGAGCACAGGCTCCGGACACGCAGGCTCAGCGGCCATGGCTCACGGGCCCAGCCGCTCCACGGTATGTGGGATCTTCCCGGACCAGGGCACGGATCCGTGTCCCCTGCATCGGCAGGCGGACCCCCAACCACTGCGCTACCAGGGAAGCCCCGAGGGAGATATTTTAAAAGGGTAAATCACTCTATAGATAGAATAAATTAAATTGCTCACTGCTAATGTTGGTTTTCCTTTACCCCGCCCCCAAACCCCCCCCCCAAAAAAATCTCCCATCTTTCTTTCCTGAAACGGAACCCATTGCAGCCCCAATACCAAAATGGTGAGGTTCAAGAAGGGAGACAGTGTGGGCCTCCGGTTGGCCGGTGGCAATGATGTCGGGATATTTGTGGCCGGCATTCAAGAGGGTACCTCAGCGGAGCAAGAAGGTCTTCAAGAAGGGGACCAGATTCTGAAGGTAGGAAATCCCAGCCCTGTTTCTAAATGTTACTGGGGAAGAGTGGGGTTTTCTGGAGGGTCTTGCATAAGGGACAGGAAAGTGGTCCAGCTTGTGAAAATAGACCAACTGCAGGTTTGTTGCTGCCAAGCATCAGGTCTCTCTTTCCTTCGAATGGGTCCTGTCTCCTAGTCCTGGAACCCAAAACTCATCCCTATGTCTGTGGGACTTTATAGTGTCCAAGACCCTCACAAAGATTTTTATTAGTTTGATTAACAAAAAAATGGAGACTTCAGCTAAAGGGCTAGGTGGAAGAGCTTTCAAAAGATCTTGCTAATGGTTGGGTTTTAGTTGATTCCCCTGCTTGGTTGTCACTCTTCAGGCCGTGTGCTGTAACTGAACAAAGGGGGGTATTGGCATCAGATCATCTGATTTGAATCCTGTCCCAGCTTCATATGAGTCTGTGGTCTTGGCTTCGGCTCTGAGACTCGGGTTTCTGTATCCGTTCAATGGGGATAAGCATACCTGCCTCGCAGGCACCCTGGGAACATTAGAACAGATGATACTCGCAAGGCGCCCAGCAGAGTTCTTGGCACAGAGTAGGAAAGTCAGTGTCTGTTCTTTATCCTGTTGGAAACTAACGAGGTGCTGCCATTCAGTGTGTTACTTACATCTAAAATTGTCCAGGAAGGAGAATCCCTGGTTAATCAAATATTGGTACTTTTCAATTTACTATATATATGTTTGTATAATCTATTGGTTTACAAAAAGGATAACCAACTCATCTCTGACATTTTATCATGTATTTTCCACTGACTTCAGTGTTAACTTGAAGAACACTGAGTACCTTGTGACTATAAAAATACAGAATGCTGGGGAATTGTCTACACCAGAATTTCTGCTTCTGTAAACTTGCATTTCTTATGCGTACTAGGTGGTCTGGTAAGAGCGTCTAGCCTCAGAGGAGAGGGGAGAAAAGCAGAATTCCCAAAGGAAGCAGGCAGAGCACAAAAAGAGGTGGTCCTTTTCCTTCTTGGCCCTTAGCCTCACGGTGGTAGTTCAGATTTCATTTCTGGAGCCGATGAAGAGCAAACCTTGACCTTGAGCTTTGCTGAAGCTTTCCAGTGACATTCTAGACCCTCTTCGGCTCTGGACAGGATCCTAGAAGACTAAGTGTACCTGAGTGAACCTCAGGGTACCACATGATCCTAGGAAATAGCACTTACCACGTGCTACCGATAAGAGCCCCGTTTGAGTGCCAGCTTATACCAATTTACTCGTGGGCTGATGCCGAAGAAGAAAAAGTGTGTTTCCTAACTGATGTGGGACCGTAGGAAGTCAGGTAGGAATTTGGAAACTTTTGCTCACGAAGGTTCAAGGATGACATATTTTTGTACCCTGTGGGGAAAAGGATTTTCAGAATTTTCATGAAAAAAATAGTAAATTCACTTAGGGGCTTGACAGACCTCTCTAAGTCGTTAAAATGACAGTCACTTCCATGTGTCAAAGTCGTGATACACAATGTTTTCTACTTGAGAAAGTGTCTTGTTTCCTGTTACCACCTTAGTGACAAGGAAGAAACTGTGGGAACTAGCTTTTTTTTTTTTTTTTTTGCGGTACACCGGCCTCTCACTGTTGTAGCCTCTCCCATTGCGGAGCGCAGGCTCAGCGGCCATGGCTCACGGGCCCAGCCACTCCACGGCATGTGGGATCTTCCCGGACCGCAGCACGAACCCGTGTCCCCTGCATCGGCAGGCGGACTCTCAACCACTGCGCCACCAGGGAAGCCCAGGAACCAGCTTCTTTTGCAGTAGTCTCATCTGGAGGTCAGGCAGTAGATGGTCCTCATTCTTGGGTGTGTGGAAATTTTCTGTTGACTACAAAAGGAGCCCTCAATTCTTCAAAGGGGTGAAAAAGTTTGAGCTCACCTACTGGGGCAGAGAAGTTGCGACACAGCCTTAGCGTAGCTGACACAGAATCCTCTTCAGGCTCACAGCAGACACAGCTAGACCGTGTAGACTACTAAATAGATAATGGAAGAGGATATTTATTGGGAGGGGCGCTGTACAACCTAACCAAAGTGCTGTCCTGGCCTTTTTTCCTTTAATTTGTTTCAGCACTCCTTTTCATGGTCAAATTGAATATATCAGGGTACAATGTACATACAGTAAGCACTTTACTCTGCTGTGGGTTTTTTAAGTGCAGCTCTTCCTTTTGTAAAGGTGACAGCTTGACATGTGGAACGAAAAAGTGAGTGTGCTGTGGCGAAATATGTGCCTTGTAACTAACAGGAGTGCACATGCTTTAGTGCTTGGCTTACCTATCTCTTTGCTTATTTTTTTACCTGGTATGATTGTCATTTCTCTTTCAGAAACTATTAGAGGAAGGGAAAGAGAAAAAAAAGCTCCTACGTTTGGTTATTAACCATGTGGATTTTAGCTACCATGTGTTGCTTTAATTTTGACCATTATAGTTTTTGGCTTGACAGAAGGTCAGTCTCTGAATAGAGAAGGACAGAGGGACCTCCAAGGTCCCATGCCCTGTGGCCCTATCTTATTTAAATAAACAAATACAAGCATGTACAGTGCATATAAAAACATACACGTGGCCACATATAGACACAGATGTAGATCTGCTGATGGTACACAAGAAAGGATTAATTACCAAAGCGTGAATATCCCTAATTCAGGGACAGAGAGATGGGAATGAGCTGTCTTAAGTGCTATAAATATTGTTTCAATAGAAAAGTTGACGTGATTGGTTTAGTAAATCACTCTATTTTAAACGCACCAAGTAAATTTTAATCTCATGCCTATTTTCACTTAATGGTAAATTCCAACCTTAATTAAATTAGACTCAATTAATGATTTTTTTCAGTAGTAAGGCATTACTCTTTGATTAAAGGATTCTACAAGTCCTCAGTGACTGAAGAAAATATTTCAGAGGAATTCTGTATCTTCACTTCTGTAATACATTATCAAAATATTAGGTACTTTAAAATCATTTTTACATTTTACTTATGTGTAATTATTCTGTTTTAAAGTGGTTTTCAAGGTATAAGACAAAGATGTCAAAATGTCTTTTTCTTTGTCCCACTTTTCAGTTTTACCTGCTTTCTAACTTGTCTTCTGAGCGCTATTTACAGTGTACCCTACTCAGTGGGGAATACATGTGAGCTTCTTGCCCATTATGTATCAGAAGCTTAAACTAAAAGCCTATAGATTAGGCTAATGGTCTGCCACCTAAGACTAATGTTCTTCAATTTCAGGTGCTAGAAGCTGTAAGAGAAAGGTGGATTTGGTCAGAATCCTTATTTGCAGGCTTTTATTTGAATCAATTTGAAAAGTATTAGTGCCTTAAGCTGGGCCAGCACGCTCATATACCATAGACCCCACCACTCCTTATTGCATTACAGTAGTTGGATTTGTACCTTCCTGGCCACCTCTACAGGAGATTCAAAGAAGAGAGGGAAGCGGACACAGCTACAAGAAATTCTAACCTGATCCAGTGATGAGTCCTTGGTGGAATGGCGTAGTCCTAAGGGGTGTGCAGTGTGGGGAGGCAGGAGGATATGGTGGTACCCACAGCCCAGGCCGGGTGCTAAGAGTCCCTGGGTAGGGCACTAAGGACTTCTTTACATCTGAGGTTTGCTGTGGGCAGGCCCTGATGAAAACAAACAGATCAAAAGCAGGTGGCACCTTTTTGAAAACAACTTATTTCTTCTTGTTTTGTTTTTTCTGTTTGCTCCTCCTATCAGGTGAACACACAGGATTTCAGAGGGCTCGTTCGGGAGGATGCCGTTCTCTACCTGTTAGAAATCCCCAAAGGCGAAATGGTGACCATTTTAGCCCAGAGCCGAGCTGATGGTGAGCAAGTTTGGTTATGAGTTTAGTGGGAGGTAGCTTGGGAGCACAATAGGAAAATCTGGGTATTAAAATATCAAAGTGGATCCTGACACCTGATCTCTAGGTCGTAGGTATGTGGAAAGAATTCGGGTACCATTTAACTTTCTATACACATGTTTTCTTGCACCTACTGAAAGAATTTCACTAGTTGTGTGATTTTGGAGTAAAACTGCTTTTCTGGACAGAGATCCATCCTTAATTACTGCCTGAAATTATTATTGAGTGTTTCCATGACAGATGGAAAGGGCCACACCTGCTGGTCAGCTCTCATATTAACCCGTATCAGTCTGACAAGTTGCTTCACCTTTCCAAGCTTTATTGTTCTCATCTGTAAAATGGGGGTTAATAGAATCTTCTTGTCTGCTTCAACTAGTACAGTTGATTGGCAACTGTATTAAGGTTCTCCAGAGAAATGGAACCAATAGGATGTGTGTGTGTGTGTGTGTGTGTGTGTATATATATATCTTTCTATACATAGAGAGAGACAGAGACAGAGACAGGCAGACAGAAAAAGGGAGAAAGTGAGCTATTTATTGATACTGTGAGGAATTGGCTTACATGATTATGGAGGCTGGCAGGTTCCAAGATCTTCAGGGTGAGTTGGTGAGCTGGAGACCCAAAGAGAGTCAATGGTTTAGTTCCAGTCCAAGTCCAAAGACCTGAGAACCAAGAGAACCAATGGTGTAGTTGCTGTCCAAAGGCGGACTGGCTCAAGATCCAGGAAGAGCCAGTGTATCTGTTTGAGTCTGAAGGCAGAAAAGCTGACGTCCCACTTTGAAAGGAAGAAGAGTTCATTTTTCTCTTACTCGGGGGACAGTTTACCTTTTTGTTGTGTTCAAGCCTTCAATGGACTGGCTGAAGCCCACCCAAATCAGGGAGGGCAATTGGCTTTACTCAGTCTGCCCGAGTTAAATGTTAATCTCATCCAGAAACACCCTCATAGACACACCTAGAATAATATTTGACCAAATATCTGGGCACCCCATGGCCCAGTCAAGTCGATGCATAAAATTAACCATCACAGCAAGTCGTGAACTTAAGTTACTTGTCCTTCTTCCCGTGGGGCCTGTGTGCTGAGTTCGCTAAATGCAAAGAAAGTAAAGAGGGTGATCAGAGTTCAGAGAGCTGATAACTCTTCCAGAAAAGACCTCTGGCCAAGCTGAGTGCCACATGCAATGATGCTTTTGTCTTTCAGTGTATAGAGACATACTGGCTTGTGGCAGAGGGGATTCGTTTTTTATAAGAAGCCACTTTGAATGTGAGAAAGAAACTCCACAGAGCCTGGCTTTCACCAGAGGGGAGGTCTTCCGTGTGGTAGATACGCTGTACGATGGGAAACTGGGCCACTGGCTGGCCGTGAGGATTGGAAATGAATTGGAGAAGGGCTTAATCCCCAACAAAAGCAGGTATCTTGAGACTGCATACTCCCACGCAACCCCTTTAAGCCTTCCTCCCACAAGTAAACAACACCCCCCCCCACCAAAGGAAGCCCCATATAACTTGATCATTTGTCATCACGACCTCTCCCATCATCCATTTCTTGTGTATGAGGAGACCTTGGAGATACTGCGGGTTTGGTTACAGACCACCGCAATGAAACGAATATCGCAGTGAAGCAAGTCACACAAATTTTTTGGTTTACCAGTGCATACAGAAGTTATGTTTATATTTTACCGCAGTCTATTAAGTGTGCAATAGCATTATGTGTAAAAAGAAAATGTACATACCCTAATTAAAAATTCTTTATTGCCAAAAAATGCTAACCATCATCTGAACCTTCAGTTAGCCATAGTGTTTTTGCTGGTGAAGGGTTTGAAATTTTGAGAGAATTCCCAAACTATGACACAGAGGCACAAAGCGAGCAAATGCTGTTGGGAAAATGGTACCGATAGATAGACTTGCTCGATGCAGAGTTGCCACAAATCTTTAATTTGTAAAAAAAAAAAAACGCAATATCTGCAAAGCACAATAAAGCGAAGTACAGTAAGACAGGGTGTGTCTTATATCAGCCTAAACAGAACAAGCCATGTCATCATGTTTGTTACTGAGCTGTTTCTGCTGGATTTTATGTGCACCTAGCCTTTCTCTGCCTCTGTCCAGAAGAGGAAGGCCCTATGTTTCTCACCCCGTGCAACTTGCTCATTGTCAAGCTGCACCTCTAATCTAAGTCCATGAGTGACATTGACTGAATTTGATTAGTGACCCACACATTTGCGCATTTCCTGGCTTTAGACCTTTACTTCCTCTGGTTTCTTCTCTCAGAGCAGAACAGATGGCCAGCGTTCAGACTGCCCAGAGAGACAGCAGTGGGGACAGGGCAGACTTCTGGAGGATGCGCGGCCAGAGGTCGGGCGTGAAGAAGAACCTACGGAAGAGTCGGGAAGACCTGACGGCCGTTGTGTCAGTCAGCACCAAGTTCCCGGCTTACGAAAGGGTTTTGCTTCGAGAAGGTGTGGAAGCCAAGTGGGCCAGGAAATAATCCGACTGGGCTCAGAGCCTGTTTTTCTTTGTTTTTTAACTTTAATGATCACATTCCAACTTATCTGTATCCCTTAGGCCAAGCCAGCTTACAGATTGGAATCATGTTTAAACATGAAATAAGACTTACAAAAAAGTGAGCTGTGCCAACTCGTAGTTCTACAATCTCAGTTATTTTTTTTTAATACTACCATTCAGAAGTTCTTATATATTCTGTAGAGCAAAGCTTATCTTTAGTAATAGTGGCAGGAGTGAACTATAATAAAAGAGGGAGGTCTTTTATTTTTCAGAAAAGAGCTAGTCTGAATTGGAGGTGGGAGAACACACAGTTTCTTTCATTTAGTTGTGTTATCAATATATAAAATACTTTTGCTTCTTAACAGCTAAGGACATGTAGATATCTTCATGGCTTTTTTTTAAATTGAAGTATAGTTGCTGTACAATATTATATGTTACAGGTGTACCATATAGTGATTCATAATTTTTAAAGGTTATACTTCATTTGTAGTTACTATAAGATATTGGCTATATTCCTCATGTTGTACAATATATCCTTCTAGCTTATTTTATACCTAATTTCATGGCTTTTCTTATCTCATTTCAGCTGGTTTCAAGAGACCTGTGGTCTTATTTGGCCCCATAGCAGATATAGCCCTGGAGAAGTTGGCAAATGAGTTGCCTGACCTGTTCCAAACTGCTAGTAAGTCTGTCAGTGATATTTTTTTCTCCACCAATTTTTGTTTTGAAAGATATCTAACATACAGAAAAAATAATTAACACCCACATACCCTTCATCTGGGGTCACTGTCAACAGGTAACGTTTTGCCGTCTACACTCTTTCCCCCATAGACACACACATGCATACACACAGACACACACACAAATTTTTATAATTTCTGCTGCACTGTTTGAAAGTTTAAGTTGCAGGCATTATAACAGTTCCTACCTCTGTGAATCTCCTAATTCTCCTCCTATACAACCACAATACCATTATCACAGCCAAGAAATTTAACATTGATACAATAATTTTATTTAGTATATAGTCCTTTATTCAAATTTCCTTCATTTATCCCAATTATGTCTTTCATAGCTTGTTGCTACTGTTTTTTTTAAATTCAGAACGCAACCAAGGAGCATGCAGTACTTTTGATTTTTATGTCTTTCTGGTCTCCTCCTTTTTCTAAATTAGTTTGTAATGTGATATTTTGAACAGTCCAAGCCATTTGTCTCATAGGATGTTCCCTGTTGGCCTGGCCTGTTTCCCCTGGTTAGATTTTGGTTAAACAGGTAGTGTGGGTCCTTCCCATTGCCTCTCATTAGGAGACAACGAATGTTAGCTGTCCCATCCTTGCTGATGCTAGGTTGGTGTACTTGGTTGTTACTGGTTTCTAAAATTTTATTCAGTCCCTCCCCCGCCCTTTTTCTTTTTTTGCTTTTGCAGAAACAGAACCAAGAGACGCGGGATCTGAGAAATCCTCCGGGGTGGTGCGGTTAAATACCGTGAGGCAAATTATTGAACAGGTGAGGAAATTCACCAGAAGGCCATGCTGTCAGAAAGAATTGGGTCATGGATTGCTGCAGTCTTTTCAAGAATAGAATCTATATTTTTAATAATTATTAACTGTTAATGATAAAAGCTGACTATAAACATAAGCTGTTTCAGCATGTGGAAACTAGCTGATGTTCTGTGGCACTGATATGTTGGTTCTCTCTGAGTTCTAAGCATTATACCAAATAACCTGTTAATTCATTTTCTCAGAAGTTCTCATAGATTGGTAATATTAAAGTGGAGGGTAACATTTTCTGCTTTTTGATTTAAATTGGTACATTTTATCTGATGCAGCCTTTACTTATCAATACAAACTCGTTGATGCTATGTGGCTTTACATATTCACTCACATACCCATTTATGTAACTTTTTCCCATTTCTCACAGGAAAAGCATGCGCTCCTGGATGTGACTCCTAAAGCCGTGGACCTGTTGAATTATACTCAGTGGTTCCCGATTGTGATTTTTTTCAACCCAGACTCTAGGCAAGGTGTCAAAACCATGAGACAGAGGTTGAATCCGTCATCCAACAAAAGTTCTCGGAAGTTATTCGACCAAGCCAACAAGCTTAAAAAAACTTGTGCACATCTTTTCACAGGTAAGTGAAATGCAGAATGTAGTCTCTTTGCTCAAAAGTGAGAAATAGAGAGTTGTAGAATGGAAGGAATAGGAAAATAATCAGAATGGAGAATAGTAATCTGAAATTCTATTCATGACTCCTTGAAAAGTCGCTAATCCTATAAAGTGAGTATACTAGACTCCTGGCGTTTGTACATTTAGCTTTGTAATTTTGACTATTTGAAAATGATCATAAAGATCCATAATACACAATACCTGGTCATTTGATGAGGCTCAAATTTTGGGGTGGGACTACGAAGCTAGTGATTAAGCCTGGTGTAGCACCGAGTACCCATATCTGTTATGGATTGTGTCTTTGTTCTCTGCTTACCATCCATGCATGTGCTGACTTACAAGGTGATCAGAACTTGGTTTCATTGTTTTAAAATGTCCTTGAAATAGAAACTTGAACACTCTGGATATTAGACGATATTAAGGATTTATTACTCCTATTTTTAAGGTGAAAATGATATTGTGGTTATGGGTTTTTTTAAGAGTTCTTATTTTTTACGCATATATGCTAAATAAAATATTTATGGATGACCTAATATCATATCTGGGATTTGCTTAAATAATCTTAAGTGAGACTATAGGCCAGACTGGCCAAGAGTTGATAGTTGTTGGGTGACGTGTACATGGGAGTTTGTTAAACTGTTCTCTTCACTTTTGTGTATGTCTACAATTTTCCATGATAGATAAATATTTGTTAAAATATTTATTTATTTGGTTGCACTGGGTCTTAGTTGCGGCTCATGGGCTCCTTAGTTGCAGCTTCAAGCCTCCTTAGTTGCGGCACATGGGCTCTTTGGTTGCAGCAGGTGGGCTCCTTAGTTGTGGCACATGGGCTCCTTAGTTGTGGCATGCATGTGGGATCTAGTTCCCTGACGAGGGATCAAAACCGGGCCCCCTGCATTGGGAGTGTGGAGTCTTATCCACTGTGCCACCAGGGAAGTCCCATAGAATATTTTTTAAAGTTCCTGAAATGAAGACCTACTGCCTACTGCTACTGTTATTCATGAAAATAAAATGATTTAAGAATGTGACCTGTTTTAGTAACTGAATACGTGCACTATCTATGAAAATGACTAGTTCTGTGAATGTGGTATAATTAAGGGTCTAACAGGGTGGCATGAAGTTTTTGGTCATGTAGTTTTGTGGGAGCAACATGAGGAGACTGTGTGGATGTAATTAATATCCTTAGGATAATGATAGCTCTTTTGAGTTCAGTGCCAGTCATCACCAACCTGTGTCATTTTTAGCTTATCTGACACTGGGAAGGGGAGGAGAGGGGGTGAATGATTGATGAATATCCACATTAGATCCTATTTTACTCTTACTGGCTTTTCTTGTTAAAGAGTGAGATGCACTCCTTACCACTATGGTGAAGTGCTCTAACTAAGAGGTAGGTAATCTAGCCAAATGCAAAGAAGGGAATGGTGTGTCATAAACTGGGTTTTTGTGAATGTAGCGTCTTAAGAGCTTGTGCTTTTGGTATGTTCATATATAATCTTTCCTCTGTTGTTTCTACTACTACTACTATAATTATTATTATCATCATTACTATTTTTATTATAGCTATGGCTAACAGTGGTACAGACTTTCATGTGTACTGTCTTATTAGGCCATAGGAAAGGCCAGGTGATTTCCACAAGGTCACACATTAGTGTATGGCTAAGCCCAGACTAACACTGTAGTGTTTCTGACTGTGGGTCCAATATTCTGTATACTTTACAGCACAGACGTATTATCCTAATGCTGAAAGGGGTCATATAGTGCTGTTTCTCCATTTAATAGATAATTTGCCCATTGAACTGAGGTCCATATGATTGCGACTAAGCTAATCAGGAAGTTGAAGGTTTGGGGATAACTAAAGTTGGAGGCTGTGACTCTATGAGTGTCCAATTTCATCTAGAACTTGGAGGTGATCCACTGTCAGCATAGGTTGCCAGCCTTTGGTATGGAATTATTTGGTCATCAGGATGGATGGAGCAGGGTGCCAGGTAACTTATCAAAAGGCCCCAGTTGTCTGTGAGATGGCCTTTCGCAGCAATCTTCCAGACTTCTAAGTTTAACTCTTGAGAGCTGTGTGAATGGCCCCACTGAGCGCTTTCTATGCCTCGTGTCTCACTCAGCCTGGCCAGGCTGTGATTTGATTGTGTGCACCATGGCCAAAATCCAAGGTTTTTTTATTATTTTAAATTTATGTCATTTTAATGAATTAATAATTGGGAAAGATAGAGCTACTATGATGAACAGTAATTCAAAATCAAGGCTTATGTTGCAGGCGGTCTCACCAGGCTCAATATCCTTCTTTTTTCCTTGTTGCACAGTAACAAGAAAATCTTGTTTCCCGCAGGTGATTATTTAATTATGACGGTATGAAAATGGCTCTTCTTGAAGTTACTGTGTAGTAAACGTGATTGAGTAGAAGAACTGAAGATTTGTAAACTGTTAGTGTGTTGGTAAATTGTTAGTATTTCAGGTATAGGACAAATCAGGGCTTAGTATGATAATAATAGTGAGTGGTTACAGGAAAAGCTAACATTGCTAGTGCTTGTTGATTTACATTTTTTGTACTGTTATACTTATTGTTATGTCTTGGTCATTTTTGAAAGTTATAATTTATTTTATAAATTATTTGGTCTTTTGTTTTTTTACATATGTCCATTACTATTTTTACAATATAATAAATGCCTTTTACCTAAAAACTAAAAAAATTAAAATGGCTCTTCTTGCAAACTCAAGATACTTCTTAATTAAGTGGAGATGACCAGGGAAACTTCATTCTGAGATTTGCCCCAAAGCAAATTAACTTGTCAATGTAAATTAAAATATTAGGCTGCCCAACCCTTCCCCCTCATTTAAAAAAATTTATTTTAGAATACATTTGCATGCGTATGTTGCAAAAATTATTTTTTAAAACCTGAAGTTTAGTTACATGCTTTCTTGGAATTCCTGAAGCACTCAGTTCATGGTTTAAATACCACGGAAATGGAATTATGGACTTAGAGACCCACACAGGGCCACCCTTTGTATGAAACTGTGGGATTTTTAAAGTACCAAAGGATAGCACTTTTATCAGTTTTCTAAGATTTCATTAATGTGAAATTTGTATAATTCAGTCCTGAGATTTTGGAAATGCTAAACAAATGCTATTAGTGATACTATTTTACGCTTTTTAAAAATCTTTATAGGGCTTCCCTGGTGGCGCAGTGGCTGAGAGTCTGCCTGCCGATGCAGGGGACGCGGGTTCGTGCCCCGGTCTGGGAAGATCCCACATGCCGCGGAGCGGCTGGGCCCGTGAGCCATGGCCGCTGAGCCTGCGCGTCCGGAGCCTGTGCTCCGCAACGGGAGAGGCCACAAGAGTGAGAGTCCCACGTACCACAAAAAAAAAAAAAAAAAGTCTTTATAAACGTTACATATTGTAAAAGAAATTTTCTATGCCATAATATAGTGTTTGAGAAAGCCTGGGGAGAGGAGTGAATCATGTACTAGTCAAAAGTACCCAAACCGCAGGAGGCAGTTCTTGGTTTCCCAAGGACACGTAGGGTCTTGTGAGGGCCACAGGAAGCAGATGGAAGTTGCCACACTCCCTGGCCGGGCACTTCAGTTGATGCTTGTCCATTTAGAGAGGGTCCCTGCCACATGAATAGCTTTACTGAAATTTAATTTATATACGCTATAATTCGCCCACTTAAACTGTACAGTTTAGTAGTTTTTAGTATATTCAGAGATGTATAGCCCTCAGCACCATCAATTTTAGAACTTTTCCATCACCCAGAAGAGAAACTTCATACCCATTACAGTCACTCCCGATTTCTCCCCAGCCCTCCAGCCTCACATGTCACCTTTTGCTGTTGTTCTCGGTGCTCCCCAACCTCCTTGGGTAGAGAAGGAGAAGAAGCACCGAGCGCACTTGTGCGGGGGCTGGGAAGGGATGCCCCTAGAATCCCAGGACTCCCACCCGCGAGGGAGGCTGAGTGAAGCTCCTTTCAATATTTCACTTTCTGGAGTTCTATCCAAGGGAACATGGGTCTAGTCCAGAGGTTGGGAACAACAGGAATTAACCAGTATTGCTTGTAGTCAAAGAATCTGAAAAAGTTAAGGAGCAGAAGCCAATAGTAAACCAAAGGAACTTGATTTCAAATGAAGGGAAGCATCATAGCTGTGCACCCACCTGTTAAAGAGAGGTCAAGTGCATGAGTTGGATGTTACCAACTTAGTCGGAAATTACATTTTTATGGGGCTTAGGAAATTAGTTACTGTAAAGCTCTTTTTTTTTTTTCATATACTTGACTCAATGTGGGTTCAATAAGAGGTTTCTGACTTTTTTCATTTTATCAGGGGGCATGAACATATTTTCTGCATTTCACAAATGCCCCTTTTTTTTAGCGGTACGCGGGCCTCTCACTATCATGGCCTCTCCCGTTGCGGAGCACAGGCTCCGGACGCGCAGGCTCAGCGTCCATGGCTCACGGGCCCAGCCTCTCCACGGCATGTGGGATCTTCCTGGACCGGGGCACGAACCCGCGTCCCCTGCATCGGCAGGCGGACTCTCAACCACTGCGCCACCAGGGAAGCCCCACAAATGCCCCTTTTAACTTTAGGTTTTCCTCATGATAAATACAAACTGTACTCATCTCAGACAGCTCCAACATAAAGCTTTAAAAGGCAGCTGAATGTTCTCACTTAGTGCAAATCACCCATTTTGTCTATATGCCTGATCTCACTTCTGTTACCAAGAGGACAATAATCTTTTTAAAATACCATGATAAGGATACAGAAGTCCAAGGAATCAAGGTTAATTTTCCTTGAGTTGTCCAAGGTATCGGTTTATTCTAATGCTGTAAATAATTAATAACCAAGGAAACTGTAAGCTCATTCAGGATTTTCCAAGGTCAGTGTTAGGACTCTTTAAATGAAAGAATGCTATACGTTACTAGGAAGAAAACCTGAAGCATAATTGCTTACGAAATTTGCTTACTGGTTCTTTGTGGCTCTTTACAAAGAATTATGCAGACTTCAGGATAGGTGGGACAGGCTGCCAACAACTTTTATCAACAAGTTCCCATTTTCTTTTGGGTGCCACATAATGCAATACCCCTTAGTTACAGGCCATGGTGTGATACCGTTTTTAAAAATCCTAATTTACCTTCAGTTTGTTCATTTTAGGCCCAATTTTTTTTTTTTTTTTTTTTTTTGCGGTACGCGGGCCTCTCACTGCTGTGGCCTCTCCCGTTGTGGAGCACGGGCTCCGGACACGCAGGGTCAGCGGCCATGGCTCACGGGCCCAGCCACTCCGCGGCATGTGGGATCTTCACGGACCGGGGCACGAACCCGTGTCCCCTGCGTCGGCGGGCGGACTCTCAACCACTGTGCCACCAGGGAAGCCCTAGGCCCAATTTTGATTATCTGGTTTATCCCCATTAGGTCCATGAATACATATTGCTGAAGAACAAACACATGTGTTTTACTTGGTTGGTATTTTATACCGGTGCTCTAAATTCATGTTTGTCATGCCGTGGCCAAGACCATAGACTCTAAAAGCAAACTTCTGAGTTTGTATCGAGGCTTTTCCACTGGCTTGGTGCGAGGCCTTGGGCTAGTTACTTTCACTGCTGTGCTTCAGTTTCTCACCTGTAAAACAGGGATAATAGCAATACCCACCTTGTGAGGTTTGTTAAAGCATGAAATGAGCTAATCCATGTAAGGTATTTGGAAAACTACTTGGTCAATCATAGTAAGTGCCGTTACATAAGATATACTTTGTTCTGAATAGAAAATGTATGTTCTGTAAAGACACACCTGTACAGTTTGGTTAATCTATGTCTATATTCTAAAATGTTTAATCCTATCAAAATGATATTCATTTAAATGTTATCTTTAGTTTTTTATTGGAGATAACATGTATCTTGGTATATGTTTTTCTCACTTATAATGTTCCTGTCTATGTATTGCTCTTTAAAACACAGCATATTTATATTTGGTTCAGATGTGTTATCTTTGCCCCTGAAAACACACTGTTTAAAAACACATTTGGGAGTTTCCTGGTAGTCTAGTGGTTAGTATTTGGCGCTTTCACTGCCGTGGCCTGGCTTCAGTCCCTGGTTGGGGAGCTGAGATCCCACAAGCCGTATGGTGAGGTCAAAATGAAAACAACAAATTTTTTTAAGGTAGCTTTTCTGAAAAATAGACATTCTTTAAAGAAATTAATCCATTTTTAGCTTTATAACATCCATGTATAATGTAAACTCCAACAGCCAGATGGTAATAGGTTTCTTTTTAATATAAATTTGTTTATTTTTATTTTTGGCTGTGTTGTGTCTTCGTTGCTGTGCACAGGCTTTCTCTAGTTGTGGTGCACGGGGGCTACTCTTCATTGCGGTGCGCGGGCTTCTCATTGCGGTGGCTTCTCTTGTTGCGGAGCATGGGCTCTAGGTGCACGGGCTCAGCAGCTGTGGCACGTGGGCTCAGTAGTTGTGGCTCGCAGGCACTAGAGCGCAGGCTCAGTAGTTGTGGCGCAAGGGCTTAGCTGCTCCGCGGCATGTGGTATCTTCCTGGACCAGGGCTCAAACCCGTGTCCCCCTGCATTGGCAGGACGATTCTTAACCACTGCGCCACCAGGGAAGCCCCAAGATGGTAATGGTTTTAATTACATTCGACTAAAGGGATTTAGTGTTCAAATATTTGTAAACACTTTCTCTTTCATCTGCCAGAATTTTAACTTAAATATGAAAGTTAGGATAAATTATGTCCAATGGGATTTCTAATAAAAATTTCTCTGGAAATTGAGGCACACCTTTTGGTTTGCATTTCTATAGCTACAATCAACCTAAATTCAGCCAACGATAGCTGGTTTGGCAGCCTGAAGGACACGATTCAGCATCAGCAAGGAGAAGCAGTTTGGGTCTCCGAAGGAAAGGTATGTGGCACAGATACTCTGCTATGAGGTGAGAGTCCGCGTTCTGAGTTTTTTCTCTAGAGGGTAGTGAATGTAGTAAAACCATGCCCATTTCAAGTGATCCCAACATGTGCATCAGGAGTTCGAAAATTTATAAATTCTCTGGAAAAGTAATAAAATGAAGGGACGTTTACAAGAAAAGCAGAATGGGATATATGCAGCCCTACATTCACTTCCCTTTTGCTTTTAACGTAGTAACTAGTGTTTTGTTCCAAGCACACTAATCAGAGCTTACAAGACCTTGTGTTGAGCTCCACAGCTTATTATGAAGGACTTGGGAAACTCAGAGTGGAGAGGTGAGGTTGAGCTATGTGGAGAACATGGTTAAAAATTAATAGAAAGAAGAAAAGCTAATGGAGTTTGAATCATTGGCTTAGAAAGAAGTCTGGCAGAGAATGTGTCCTAGGGATTTGAGTAGGTGATGGGAGAGCATTGGGTCCTTGTATAGGCGCCTAACCTTGGCTCGCGTCTCATCTGTGGAGGCAGTTTACACGCAGCCCTACTTCAGGGAGGAAGCAAAGAAACTATAGAATTCCCTGTGGTTCTAGGAGCCTTTGGTGCTGGTATTCTGTGGTCCAGCTGAATTGAGGTAGTTCGTGAGACGTTAGAGGTACGATTTTTGTTGCGGAAGTGCCTCCATTACCGATTAGATGGTTGAGCCTAGTCTTGCCCTTTAGGAACTGCGTGTTTAGTCAGAGTATCTAGTAGCATCTACTGAGTGCTTATACCCACTATGGCTTTGTGCTAGCCTCTGTGGTGAGAACACGTCGAACAGGACATAGCTTCTGCCCTCGAGGATTTGAGAATCTCATGGATGAGCGGCGAGGTGCGCAGCTCAAGGCAGCGTGCACTATTGGTAGGAGACAAATACAACAGAGACAGCTGGAGGAGAGCCAAATTCTGGAAGAAAGCGCAACAGTCTGAGGAAGCCTGGCTCAGTAGTGGTATATAGGACGGATGGTGGCAAGGAGAGATAGGGCGGAGGGTTCCTAGTCTGAGTCTCTGCACAAAAATTAACACAGTAATTTAAAGCCAAGTGATTCCAGGAGGATAAAGGTGACTTCCCTTTCTAGAACAAGTCAAGGTTTCAGTCACTTGGCTGTGCCCTTGGGAATTTTCTTGAGTCCTCACTCCCAGGAGCCATGTCAGATCCCACTGACCCTCCAAAACAAATTCCTCTAGATGGAAGGGATGGATGATGACCCCGAAGACCGCATGTCCTACTTAACCGCCATGGGCGCGGACTATCTGAGTTGCGACAGCCGCCTCATCAGTGACTTTGAAGACACCGACGGCGAAGGAGGTGCCTACACTGACAATGAGCTGGATGAGCCAGCTGAGGAGCCGCTGGTGTCTTCCATCACCCGCTCCTCGGAGCCGGTGCAGCACGAGGAGGTGAGGCGAGGAGGCCATGGGCTGCCCGGCCCTGGGCAGGAAAAGGAGGTTCTGGCGTTTCACTTGAATTCCTCCGGCCAGCTGTTTATTCAGGGTGCTGTGGCAGGTATTCCTAAGGGTTGGAGTGGATGATGTCTAGGGAGCCTCTCATTCCAAGCCAGTGCCTGTATGACTGTGGATGTGGTCCATGGGGGAGTGGGACAGGAACTAAGCGCTGGGAGAGGTTGAGTGATCAGCATTCACCACACAGATGCTGTCGGGCATGACGTCATGATATCGGGCCAGCTGTCCAAATTACAAGTGGGACATTATTTTTAAATACAGTATTGTTATATTTACTTGTAACCTTTGATTAGGTCTCTCTCTGTACTCTTAGGTATCCGTGCTTTTTCTTCTCCACCCTACCTTTAACCTTTCTAATCTTGCAAAAACTCCTGTTTCCCCATCAGTTTCCTTCTCTCTCATATTTCAATTTTTTAATTGAGTTCGCTGATTAATGATATGTCTGATCTCATGTACTATGCATCCACTGACCAGCGAATAGACAGCTCCTGTGATCCTAGGAATCACATTGCCAGCACTAAGGATCAGAGTGATTATTAGTTACACCTCAGAGAACATTGGGATAATTACCTTTGTAGACAAGACGCTTCATATATTTGGATAATTATGACTGTGGACTTCTCTTTAGCAGTTTAGCTCATTTCAATGAATGGTTTTATTCTTTACGAAGTATAAGTACCAAAAATACAAGTTGAAAGGAGGAGCAACTCACCATGACAAATTAGTATATACTGCTGGACAAGTGGTAAAGAATAAATTAACTCATGAATGTCTGCAGATACAGCTGAGCTAATGCTTTAAAATGTTAACAGCTGTTAGTGACAAAAGAGATTTTAGACTTTAGGAAGACCTTTTGTTTTCCTACTTTAAAGGGAGAGATGCAGCTAGTTTTGGAAAAATGTATCTTAAGCACTTGCTAATGGGAGAATATGCCTGGTACCTGCCTTTTTAGTAAAGAAGCACTGGGTCAGTAGCTCAACTTATGCAAGTTATGAACCTTAACGTCTGAATTCCCACAAGTTTGAAGAACTCCAGCAAAGCAGACCAGTGCTCTCTTCTTTCTGCTGGGATGTTCTTGTTATGAATGAACCTTTATGTCTTGTAGAGCATAAGGAAACCTAGCCCAGAGCCAGGAGCTCAGATGAGGAGGGCTGCTAGCAGAGATCAACTTAGGGACAATAGCCCGCCCCCGGCATTCAAGCCAGAGCCGCCCCAGGTACGTGGCTGGGAAGCCCAGGATGGGAAGGAGAAGGAAGCGTATGCCCCTGGAGCTCCTCGCATAGCCAGGGAGGAGCACACACAATAATATGGTATTGGATTATGTTTTTGACTTACCAGGTTCTCTATTAGAGCCTATCTTTTGACCTTTTGGGTGAAACCAAAAATTAGGAAAAGGTGAAATAGTAGAATGGAAAGGCAGTTTTAGAAGAACATATAATTTTAGGACTATTAGTGTTTGTTTCCTTTTGTTTTGGTTTATTTGTTTATTTATGTAGAAAGAATAAAAGTTTGATAAATGCTGCATGCCCAGAATCACCTGTCTTAGAATCTGTTTTTCTTCTTCTGTCCAATTAAATTTTTCTGCCCATGATCTGATTTAGATGCACCTGAAAAATCCTTCCTGGTGACGTGCTAAAGGAAACAATCACCACCATTGTTGACAATGCGTCTCATTAGGAGGACCATTTAATTTATTTTTTAAATAAACCATTGTCCAGAACAGAATCGGTTAGAGGACACATGGGCGTATGTCGTACGATGGTTTACCCCTCTCTGAATCAAAGCTATGACTCTAGGCTTTTCCTTATAACCCAATAAAATTTCTCTCTCTAACTCAATACTTTAGATAAGAAGAAAGTAATAATTGATTGGGCTTTCAGAAGTAATTGGTGACCTCCTAAAATAGAACAGTGAAAATTGACAAGCAGGCCTAGGATGGAAGTATGAAGAAAAAGTGGCCATCAGCGTGATATGCTCCCTCTCTACTCCCCACCCCAGTCTCCTGCACCTCTGGCTGGACCTCCGGGCCGGGCACGCACCCTCTGCGTGGTGTGAACTCGGGAGCCACTATTCCATCCTGAAGCCTCTTCTGATCTCCTCTAGTACAAAGTGAGGTCTGATCCACCTCTAGCACTTGCGGGCCTCCTAGCACGTCCCCAGCACCCTCTTGCTTTCCTGAGCACTTAATTCTCTTCTGTAGGGAGTGAGGTAGGGCTCCGGATGCCAGATCAGTGGCCGTGTGCCTTGCCGTATTTGATTCCTTGTCGGAATGGAATTTGTTGACCACCTTTGGAAACTGATCAGGAAATGGAGTGTATTAAATCACTAATAGAGATTTGAAAATAAACCGAAAGCTCACGGTTAAAACTATGTCATTGCTCTCTGCAGGCCAAAACCCAAAACAAAGAAGAATCCTTTGACTTCTCTAGATCCTATGAATACAAGTCAAACCCCTCAGCTGTTGCCGGTAATGAAATTCCCGGGACATCTACCAAAGGATGTCCACCTCCTATTGCAGCAAAACCTGCCTTTGGACGGCCTATACTGAAGCCGTCCACTCCCGTCCCTCCCCCAGAGAGTGAGGAGGTGGGAGAAAGCAGTGAGGAGCAGGACAGCGCCCCCAAGTCTGTCCTGGGCAAAGTAAAAATATTTGAGAAGATGGATCACAAGGCGAGATTACAGAGAATGCAAGAGCTCCAAGAAGCGCAGAATGCAAGGGTAATTCTTTTTCAACCACTAGGTCATCTTAGCGTGTCATCAGTAAGAATTTTAAAGAAGTTTCATTGCAGTATAATGATTTGCAGTCCTTTTGCCCCTGCGACAAACATGAAAGGATGTTCACACGCGTGATACAAAGGCACATTCTGTATGTGTGTCATTTCCAGGTGGCCAGCTATCAGCGCATCCCTTTTTCTTCCAGTCAAGAAAACCTATCATTGTAGGTGAATAGGATTCTGCCCTTCATACTTCAGAACTTTTTATCAGGTTCTAGAATGGGGAAGTGTGACAAGAGAGAATTAATGGCCTCTTTGAAATTGTTTTTTGTTAAAACAGTTGATAACTGAGTTTTAATTTGCTCCCAGATTTGCCATAGAAACTCTGCACACCTTGGTTGCTAAAATTGAAAGGCCCGTAGATTGTCCTTTTTGATACTGTTTGAATTTTTGTGCCGTGTGCACAAAAGCCTTTCAGAAGCCAGAGAAGAATTTAAGCATATTCTGCCCAGTGGTTATGGGAGTTTTTTTCATTTAAGTTTGTCACAACAATGGCAGTGCTTCTGAGCCTTTTTCTGATTTTCTTTTTTGTTTTTTTGGTGGCGGGGGCAGGAGAAGGAAGGATTTATTACTCACCGTAAGTGAGGAGAACACTGGGGATCTTTTCCCAAAGTAGCGTCTCCCGAACTGCAAAACTGGGGAGGTTTTAAACTAAGGGTACGTGCATATTCATCAGGGGGCTTGAGTAGAGAATTCAGCATAGAATTGGGGCAGAGCTTGACAGAGTCCAAGCTTTAGCTGATTGAAGTCAGGAGGGTCAACGTCATTGTTCCATCCTCCACCTGGCTGGGGACCTTAGTTCCTGGTGTCAAGACTTACTGAAGCTCATTTTTTTTTTTAACATCTTTATTGGAGTATAATTGCTTTACAATGGTGTGTTAGTTTCTGCTGTATGACAAAGTGAATCAGCTATACATATACATATATCCCCATATCTCCTCCCTCTTGCATCTCCCTCCCACGCTCCCTGTCCCACCCCTCGAGGTGGTCACAAAGCACCGAGCGAAGCTCAGGTTCTTTGTGTCTCATCTCAGAAAGAATTCAGTGAGAGATAAAGTGATAG
This sequence comes from Lagenorhynchus albirostris, assembly GCF_949774975.1. Classification (NCBI taxonomy): domain Eukaryota; kingdom Metazoa; phylum Chordata; class Mammalia; order Artiodactyla; family Delphinidae; genus Lagenorhynchus; species Lagenorhynchus albirostris. The sequence continues at coordinate 50,133,901 of NC_083101.1, read as the reverse complement.
ATAAGAAGTGGATTTATTTAGAGGTACACATTCCATAGACAGGACACTGTTCGTCTCAACAGGCAAGAGTGGCCCTGGGAGAAACACACTCCACAGAGTGTGGGCCATCTCAGAAGGCAAGAGACCTCTTTTTTCTTTTCTTTCTTTTTTTTTTTGGTGGTAAAGTATACATAAAACTTACCATTTTATCCATTTGCAAGTGTTCAGGGGCATTCAGTGTATTCACATTGCTGTGAACTACCTCCACCATTCGTCTCCAGAATTTTGTCATCCTCCTCAGCTGAAGCTCTGTATATGTCAATATTAATGACCCCCACCACCTCCTTCCCCAGTCCCTTAACCAGCATTCTACTGTCTGTCTCCATGAATTTCACAGCTTAGGAGCCTCATATAAGTGGAATCATACAGTATTTGTCTTTTTGTGACTGGCCTATTTCCCGTAGCATAGTGTCCTGAAGGTTCAACCATATTGTAGCATGCGGCAGAATTTCATTAGTTTTAAACATTTTTCCTATTTGACGTATACCACTAGGCATCACGTACAACCCTAGAAGCTAGAGATTTGCTTCTCTTTTTCCTCTTCTCCTTGAAATGGGATTGGAAAAAGGAACCAGCAGGGAATGAGCAAGCTGACTGTCTAGTCATTCACCCCTTCCCTCTTTTTTTCTTAATCACCACAGATTGAAATTGCTCAGAAGCATCCTGATATCTATGCAGTTCCAATCAAAACACCCAAGCCGGAGCCCGGCCCACCCCAGTACACAAGGTAAGAGCTGCTCGGAAGGTATAGGTCTAAAAAAGGGGCTTGTCTAGGACTTGGATGCCTAAGAAAGAATTTTTTTCACCTACATTTCAAAGTAACAGGAAGGTTTGTTTTTTTTCCTGGTCAACTATTTGCTTACTCAGTCAAATTAATTGTAAAGATCATAGAGTCAAAATTTTATGGTAGTGTTGATCGTGTGCTAAAACTGACACAGTGTAATCATTGACATTCCAAGTCAGTGCCATTAGACCCATTGGGGCACAGATGTGTTAAATTATATTCAGATAGCACATGAGCAAAATTCCTGGGGCTTAGATGCCAGTTGTTTCATTGCTAATATTTTCGAGCTCTTAGCCAAGCTCCTTAATTCCTTTGCGTCACCTAGCAAAGTCAGGCCACTTGTTCTGAGCTGTGGTCTGAAGGGAAGGTGACATCAATCGACCGGTGTTGGTAAGATGCTTTATGTTGAAAGTGCTACATAAGCACTAGTAATTATCACAGTGTCTTCCTGTTGAGGTTTTACGCTGGATCATTTCCTGCTTCTGAGAATAGGAAACAAAAGAAAACAATCACATTTTCTTGCAGCCATTCTGACTGGAAACTGGAGTCTAGTTTTAACGCGCGACAGAAAACTAGAGGCAGATTTCTTCTTTGCCAGTTGAACTGTGGCACAGCCTACCAAGTGGCCCCTGGAAACAGAGGGGATTTGGTATAATTGACTGAAACTGGCAAAGAACTTGCTCTGCTTGTGAGCTTTTAGCCAGTGAGCTTAAGAAGGCACCCACATCCGGCTGGAGAGTTCTTAGGTCAGGGAGCACGTGACCAGCTTCCCCGCTCGCTGCTCAACGGGGCATTGGCCTTGTTATTCCCGTCCTCACTCCTACCACTCTGGGAACCTGGAGCCGGGCCAGGAGTGCCCTGGCTTGTCAGCAGAGTGTGACTCAGGTGAGCCAGCCGTCCTGGGCAGTTGACCACTGCATGCATCACGGGCGGGGAGGCCCGAGATTTCGGCTTCATGTAACCCTCTCACTTTGTTAGTTCCAGGCCCCCCGAGCCGCAGAAAGGCCCTGCCAGACTTTATCAGGATCCCAGAGGAGGTTATGGCAGTGACGCCGAGGAGGAAGAATACCGACAACAGCTGTCGGAACACTCCAAACGCAATTATTACGGCCAGCCTTCCCGATACCGGGACACGGAATTATAGATGCCCGAGGATTGACTCTTGGGTGCCCCGCTGCCGCCCACTCAGAGCAGCATTCCCACCAGCCGTGGGAGGATGGTTCTTTGCAGTTTTGATGCACTGTGGAGATGTAGGGGCACTTCCTGGGGAGCCCAGGGGACTGAGTCTGGGGAGCTTATGGCTTTGGGCTCAGAATTAAGAGAAACACTACCGTCTGATACTGTTACCTGCTTCAGTGGACCAAAATCTGTATTAATTCTGTTTGCGTATTTTTAACATATATATTAAGAAATGATAACTATTTTTCCTCATTAATAGCTGCTTTCCAGGACCGTTTCAATGAGAGACAGAATGTGAAAAAAATAAATAAAAATACTATGTGACTCAAATTGAATTCAAAGAGGTAGTTTATTACAACTATGTAAGTGCCTTTGATGAGAAGTGTCTTAAATTTTCTTCTTTTGAAGCTTTATGCAAAGCCAGAATGGACTAAAACATTTTGATTAAATTTTTATACCAGTTTAAGAGCTATGGTTTTCTCTGTACCGTGTCATCTTTTCAAGACATTTGTCTTTGTAATATTTTCCATAAATTCTGACTGTATATATAATAGCTATACTTGGTAGTGCTAAATCGCTTGAAGTCCAAGAAGTTGGTATAGAAATATTTTTGTCTGTCTGTTTAAAACCATGTGTTCCACGAAAGCAGATACTTGAGAAAAACACATTCCCAAAATTGTGTGTATTGACTGCAGTCAGTTTTATAATTTAATAAAAAGGAGGACATTGTAATCAAGGTGCTTTGTGGTGGATTTCTACACTACTTCCTACTTTTTAGGGCAGCTTTTATTTCAATTACTGATCATATAAGTGAGGACATGCTCATCGCTGAACATCGGAAAATAAAGACATATGAAAAAGAAAATAAAAATTACTTATAGCCCCATCCCTCAGATAATTTTGGTGCATTTCCTCCAATTATATATTTGTGGATGTCCATGTGTGTAATAGCTGGGTGTACACTGTGCAGTTCTCTTTCCTGCTTTTTCTGTTTGAATGTTTCAGGTAGGTAAAACTTGCGCAACATCATTGTTAATAACTGCAGAATAATAATACATGCCGTGACCACTGCTGCATAAGTAGATAGTTCTACTAGTGTTGGCCGTTTCGATTATTTCCTATTTTTTGCTTCTTTTTACAGGAGATGCACCTTTTTATATATAATCCATTTTTGTATATCAGTGATCAGCATTCCAGTCCTCTTCTTTAGGTGGGTACTCAGAAATGGAATTACTGAGTAAAAGCAGAGAACATTTTTAAGAGTCTTGATGTTTACTGCCAAATTGCTTCCTAGAAAAGTTGCATCCGTTTATACTCCCGCATTCACTCCTAAAGGCTAAAATATGTTTAGAATTTTTAAAAAACAGACAAGGAATTTAGGTTTGTGTGAATCAAAAGTACCCTGAATTTAGGAAAGGAGAAGAGTCTTGGTTCCATTAAGGGCTTTTTGTAATAAGAATTCACACAAAGATGATAAGCGTGTGTTTAGCAGAGTTGGTAATTCAGCTTATTCATAACTGAGTTACATTACAAATTTATCCTTGGTTGTATTGTCAGTTTGGTGCTGTAATTTATATACCATTCAGTGCAGTACCTTGAATCGAGCAGACTTCAAGGCACTGACTCAGATCTGCATATTTCATAAATAAAAGCCACCTTTTGTGGGTGGGGAAAAAAAACAGGTTAAATATATGATGGTTTAGTTTGCTTGTGTTCTTCAAATACAGGAATGAGCCCTTTTGCAAACTCAAGGAAGGGAGGAGAGGAGGCTTTTGATCAGGAGCTGGGCTGTCATCTGGCTCCAGCACTTTTTTGTGATGCATTAGGTGGTGCAGGCAGGAAGGAAGGACCTCTGTTCCCTAGAATGTCCCAGTGGTGCCCAGAGGACCACCAGTGTCTGCCCCATACCTTTTTAGTTCATTTTCAGCATTGTCCTAGGGAGGATTTAAGGCTGCCTACAATATATGTGGAGTATAAGGAAGAAAAACTGGTGCTAGGCAAATGAGGAAAGGGAAGAATGTCAGAATAGGAAGGACAAGCATGAGGAGGGAGCATAGTGTTCACTCTACATGCAGGAAGGGCGGGAGTTGTCCCAGAATTCTCTCGCCTCCCCCATTCTTTTTATTCTGTGGGGGTCTCATTTTGCCTCATGCAATCATGACCACTTACTTGCGAGGAGGACTTTGGAGGTCCATTTCTTCCTGTGTTTTTCTTTGTAGGGCAGTAGCGTGATTCTGAGGGCCATTCAGTAAATGTTCTGGAGAAAGCACCTAAAACTGCGGTGTAGAAGCATCGCTCTGACTTCTGATCTAATCCAGAGAGCAATTCTAGAGCATTCAGGGCCATTCCCTCTCAGATAGCAGCATGACATGCATGAAACCCCAAGGAAAATGCGTTATCCATCTTTCTGCAAAATCCATTGTACTCAGAGTGGGTGGTGGGTGTTTAAAACACAGGGTAGATCGTGCAGCAGAGTGCAAACCTCACACGAATTTGTAGGATAAAACGGGGGACTTATGTAAAGTTTTGTACCCTCAGCAGGTCTCTTTGGGGCACCTTCTACCCTCCAACCTGAGACTTCCCGAGTCTGCATGGTAGTCCTGCTTCATGAGCAGCGTGTTCAGCCTCTGCTGGTTAGAGAAGTGCAGCATAATCTTCTATCCATCCCTGAGTTTACTGCTTCTGTCAGCCGTGCTTTTGTCTGGTGTAGGAAACAGCAGTAGTTGCGGGGTGGAGGCTGGGGGAGATGGTAATTTGGGAAGCAGACCCCAAGATCAGGTTTTGAGTTCAAGTAGTTGGTTTGGGAAATACAAGGAAACTCTACAATAGGAGACCAGAACTCAATCCCCCCAAGAAGTGCTAGTCAATGGTATGAAACACGTGCCTCAGAGTTTTCCCACCCAAGTTGGGGGCAGGGGCTGTGCTGTTTGTTCACCAGCTGGCTTCAGACTTTGACTGAGGGCTGCTTAGTGCAAGTATGCTTGCTTTTTTTTTTTTTTTTAACATCTTTACTGGAGTATAATTGCTTTACAATGGTGTGTTTCTGCTTTATAACAAAGTGAATCAGTTATACATACACATATATCCCCATATCTCTTCCCTGTTGCATCTCCCTCCCTCCCACCCTCCCTATCCCACCCCTCTAGGTGGTCACAAAGCACCGAGCTGATCTCCCTGTGCTATGAGGCTGCTTCCCACTAGCTATTGGTTTTACATTTGGTAGTGTATATATGTCCGTGCCACTCTCTCACTTCGTCCCAGCTTACCCTTCCCCCTCCCCATGTCCTCAAGTCCATTCTCTAGTAGGTCTGCGTCTTTATTCCCATCTTGCCTCTAGGTTCTTCATAACCTTTTTTTTTTAACATCTTTATTAGAGTATAATTGCTCTACAATGGTGTGTGAGTTTCTGCTTTATAACAAAGTGAATCAGTTATACATACACATATATCCCCGTATCTCTTCCCTGTTGCATCTCCCTCCCTCCCACCCCTCCAGGCGGTCACAAAGCACCAAGCTGATCTCCCTGTGCTATGCGGCTGCTTCCCACTAGCTATCTATTTTACGTTTGGTAGTGTATATATGTCCATGCCACTCTCTCGCTTTGTCACAGCTTACCCTTCCCCGTCCTCACATCCTCAAGTCCATTCTCTAGTAGGTCTGTGTCTTTATTCCTGTCTTGCCTCTAGGTTCTTCGTAACCTTTTTTTTTTTTTTTTTAGATTCCATATATATGTGTTAGCACACGGTATTTGTTTTTCTCTTTCTGCCTTAGTTCACTCTGTATGACAGACTCTAGGTCCATCCACCTTGCTACAAATAACTCTATTTCGTTTCTTTTTATGGCTGAGTAATATTCCATTGTATATATGTGCCACATCTTCTTTATCCATTCATCTGTCGATGGACACTTAGGTTGCTGGCTACTGTAAATATTGATGAGGGAGACGGTGTCCTGACCCTGCTCCCTCTCCTTACCCCTCCCCCCACCTTCAGGCAAAGAAATGCAGAGAAATGCAGAGGCAGGCGGTTGACAGGCTAGAGCATGCAGCGGTACAAATCCTGAGGAGCCCTGACTGCTTGTAAGGTGATGATGATTGGGCTGTGAATCTACTGAGCCCTCCAAGGTGAGGGATTTTTTCTGTCTAGTGTCTTAGAATGGGCTTGGAGAACATGAGTAGAACAAGGGAACTATCTGCTAGGGAGAGTGGAGCAGGAAAGCCTGCGTACCTGTATTAGGGTTCTCCAGAGAAACACAACCAGCAGGATGTGTGTGTTCAAATAGAGATTTATTTTAAGGAATTGGCTTTTACCGCTAGGGAGGCTTGGTAAATCCTAGATCGGCAGACTAGAGGCCCAGGGAATCTTGTAGTCTGAGTGCAAAGGCGATGGCCTACTGGCAGAATTCCTTCTTGCTCGGGGAAGATCAGTTGTCCTATATTCAGGCCTTTAACTGACTGGATGAGGCCTGCCCACATTAAGAAGGACACTCTGCTTTACTCAAAATCCACTGATTTGAATATTAATCTCATCCCCCAAGCACACTCACAGAAACATCAGGAATAACCTTTGACCAAATAATCTGGCCACCATAGCTCAGCCAAGTAGACACAAAATTAATCATCTCGGTATCCTTACAGGCTACCCCTGCAGCTGTGCTTCTTGTCCAGTGTTAAAGCATGAGTGAATGAATGAACAAATGAACGAATGACTGAATGGACCAAAAGAAGGAAAAGTACATATATTTACACATCTTTATAGATTTTATATGATATTTATATAATCACATATGCATATATTATATGTGTACTTGTATTTTGTTTTAAATAAAGAAGAGTTAATTTAATTTTAATGAGTAGAAAAGCCCTAAAAATTAAGAGAAAATGGAATTCCCTGGCGGTCCAGTAGTTAGGACTGAGCACTTTCACTGCCATGGCCTGGGTGCAATCCCTGGCTGGGGAACTAAGATCCTGCAAGTTGTGTGGCACAGCCAAAAAAAAAAAAAAAAAAAAAATTATGAGAAACAAAACGAATAAAAAGGATTCAAATAATAGAGTCTGCTTGCCAATGCAGGGGACAGAGGTTCTAGCCCTGGTCTGGGAAGATCCCACATGCCACAGAGCAAGTAAGCCCATGCGCCACAGCTACTGAGCCTGCACTCCAGAGCCCACGAGCCACAACTACTGAGCCCACGAGCCACAACTAATGAGCCCACATGCCACAACTACTGAGACCGCACACCTAGAGCCCGTGCTCAACAAGAGAAGCCACTGCAATGAGAAGCCCGCGCACCACAACAAAGAGTAGCCCCCGCTCACCGCAACTAGAGAAAGCCCGTGTGCAGCAACGAAGACCCAACTCAGCCAAAAATAAGTAAATAAATAAATTTATTTTTTAAATTAAATAAATAATAAGTAGTGAAATGAGATTTAAAATAAAAGGCTCAATGGCAATTAAAATATATGTGAGTAAATAGGGAGATAAATACAACCCATTGCCATCCTACCTTGTATTTTACTTTTTTACTTTTTAAATTTTTTAATTTTTTGGCCATGTCACATGGCATGTGGGATCTTAGCTCCCCAACCAGAGGTGGAACCTGCGCCCCCTGCGGTGGAAGTGCGGAGTCTTAACCACTGGACCGCCAGGGAAGGCCCCCTGCCTTTTATTTAAATCATGCCTATATGTACATAGGTATAAAATTGGCACAGTCTACATTCCCCAAACTATTGGTTGCAATGGCAATATAGTATTTTGGTATTTATTTTGTGCAGTAAAAAGTGAGATGTGGTTTCATTGCTTCTACATTGTCCTCAGATGCTATTCCACCTCAGAGAGGGCCAGAGTCCAGGTTCCTCTGTCCTTCTGAGCTTAAGTCTCTCCAGGAAGGATGATTGGGGAAAAGATATTGACTGATATAAATCATCCTGGGAGAGATGCGTTGAGTTAATGAGAGTAGATCTGTCTCTGAGGACGAGAGAAGAGAGGAGTAGAAAAAATGAGGGGGGGCTGGAGCTGGACTAGAAACTTCCCAAACCCCCTTTCTCCTCCTTCCCAAATCCCCCACTGAATGCTCTCTTTGCTTTCCACAACCCTCTCCTCCCCCCCCTCCGCCCCCGCCATTCTAAAATAACTCCATTACAGACTGCTGTAAGTATAGATGGAGCAAAGGATCTGTGAGAAACAAATGGTGAATACACATAAACCTCATTAGAAGCCCAGGAAGAGGGAATTATAGCAAGATACCTTGGAAGGGTTTGAAAGAGCGGAGGGATGGATTCTGAATCTTTCCAAATGAATGCACCTTTGAGCCAAAATGTAAATGACTCAAACTTCAGGCATTTTAAAATATCAAAATGATGTTTTATACCAATAAATAAACTGGCATTTTATTACTCAAAAATACTATGATGGCCAGGATATAAAGTCAGTAATCTAGTCCCTTCCCCAAATCAAATGTTAGTTCCCCCCAGAGCTGGTTCCCTCATTATCCCTATCCTGCTGAGGCAGCCCATATAGGTTATGAACTCAGATTCTGGAATCAAAATGGTTTTATGTTTAAACCCCAGTTTTGTCAGGTATTAGCTTAGAACCTTGGGCAAGTTACTCAACTATCTTAAGGCTCAGTTTTTGCATTTATAGAATAGGGATAGAAAATTATAACTCTGTATTGTGGGTTTTATGTGGCACTTTAATCAAATGATCTGCATAAAATGTTTGCAATAGTAGCTGGCACAAAATAAATGCTCAATAAAAGTAGCTAGTGGTCTAATTCCCAGTGGTTTTCCCATATCAATTTAGAAATCTGAGTGGTGTCTGATTTTCTCACTCTTCATCCAAATGATGACCTACTTTATTCTACGTAAGAACTATTTTTAATTTGTCTCTCTGTCCCTTTTCCCACAGCCACTACCCTAGTTCAGCTGGTTGTAAATAATCCTCCACTAGCCAACAGGCATGATCATCTTTCTAACATAGCTCTGAGAATGTCTCCCTGCTACTTAAAAAAACAGTGATGACTTCTCCTTGCCTAGAACGAAGTTTACTTCTTTCATTTTTTTATTGAGATATAGTTGGCATACAACATTGCACGAGTTTATGGTGTATAACTTGTTGATTCGATACACTTACATATTGCAATATAATTACCACCTGAATGTTAGCTAACACCTCTATCATATTATATAATTATCATTTCTTTTTTGAGGTGAGAACAATTAAGATCTAGTCTCTTAGCAACAAAGTTTAATTGTTAATCATGGCATTCAGGTGAGTCTGTTCTTCACCCCTCTGTATATCTATGTTCTTTGCCTTGTGACTTTACAATTCCTTCCTCTAAAGACTCAGAATGTATTTCCCCACTCCTTGGCTTTGGATTGACCATATGACTTGCTGTCCTGCGCCTCTGCCATCCTCCAGGGAACTCCTCAGACTACCTGCTGTGGCCCAGGCAGGGTGGAGGGATATGGAATAGAAACATGCTAACTGACCCCAGCTTAGATCAGCAGATATATGAGAAATATTACACAAGCTTTGTGTTTAGCCACTGAGTTTGGGGTAGTTTGCTTTGTAACAATAGACCCCCAAATCCTTTTTCAGGTAACTTTCTCCTGCAAAGTAATGTATGTTCCAACTTCATAGGAGGACTTGTCCTCACTGCATTTCTTGAATTCTCTGCTGTTTCTTCCGCTGGGAATACCTTTCCATTTTCTTCACTGTTTTTCAAAATCCTAGGCATTTTTCCAGGATTTTTCCAATCAGCTAATATATCCCATTCTCTGGCAGGCCTTCTCTGATGCCCCCAATCCAATTCAACACTGACTCCTTCAACAAGTTTCCATAGCCCTTCATCTATATTCTCTGATATTCTAGTTATCAATGTACAGAACTGCTCACCACTCACTTCTAAACTCCCTTAAAAGGAGTGTGTGTGTGTGTGTGTGTGTGTGTGTGTGTGTTTGTGTGTGTGTGTGTGTGTGTGTTATTCATCTATGTATACTCTTCAGTGTCTTGCATATATTCCAGAAATGTTTGTTGGAAAATGGAATGAATGAATGAAGGGAGAAATAAATTAAATGCAGTGTCTGTGTTTTGTCACAAAAGCATGTCATTGACATAAGATTTTCTAACATTGTGCCCAGTTTAAACTTCAACACTGATAGCTCTGATATAAACTGGAGAACTTTAGTAAAACAAGTTGAGGAAAACTATTAAGAACTTAGTTTGGCTAGCAAAAGACAGGCTAATAACGATGTATAGTTTTCAAAAGGATAAAATTATGATTCTCATGCAAATATAAAATGAATCCTTGTCAAAGATTTTTTTCAGCCCATTACTTTATGAGGGAACCAATAAGATATTAAGACTGGTTTAAAGAACATCTGAGGAACTAGTTATAGATAAGCAATTAATTAAGTAATATTAGAATAAGAATTCAGAGTTAAATAAAAACTGGTTAATATCCTACAGGATAGGAAATGATAACCTTTGTCTTTGTCTTTTCCACCAGGCAGAAATTATTTGCATCTCTACGAGACAAAAATCTACACATTAGCGTGTAATTTGACCCTGTCTGGGAACTTTGATCAATAGTTTTAGCCATCATCAGTCACTATGTGAATTATTATGCTTCATAGTCACACAAAAATATTTTGTAGATCCTTAGAAAGATTAGTTCTCTAAATTTGGATTATAGCAGGAATTTCGGTAAGCTAAGTCAATGAAAAATATTTATTGAGTGTGTCTGTGTGCAGATAAACACAGGCACTATGTACTGAATATGAACTATTCTCTGCCTTTCAGAGGTTTACATTGCAAATTACTTCATTTGCCTGAGAAATGCCTAAATGGATAATCTGATCTGTTCTTTGCAACAGCCCTGCATAGTAAGAATGGCAGGTGTGGCTATCCCAGTTTTATAAGTAATCTATAACTTAGTTGTGTAACTTGTTCAGAATCCTTCAGCTGATAAAAAACATGTATAGTTTGGGTTCAAAACAAAGTTTTCTGCTTGTGAATCCAGTCTTCCAGTCTTTCTTTCTAGAGTCCGCTTCTATAGGATCTCTCAAAATAGTTTGTTGATCATGTTGTATTGTTTTCTATTTACAGTTAACATTTAAAAAGCACTTTGAAGCCGATTCTGCAAATTGCCAGAAGCTATGGAACTAATCTAGTTCATAAACATGTTTTGTTTGACCTGCACAGGGTGATGAAATTTTTTTTTTTTTAATTTAAAAATCAGCAGATTTTACGTACAAGTCCAGATTGGGGGCTTTCCTTTTAAAAATGGTAGATGTGGCAGTTCTGGGCGCACATCTTTGCATGGCAACCATAGGCTGGGGCTGGGTGTTTGCTGCCCCATATAGAACCCACCCAGGCTCATTTACTAATATGACCTTCATGACAGGTGAGAGGGCGTTGAGTCTGCAACCCTCCCTTACCTCTTCCCTGCATCCCTTCCCCACCATGGCTGCTGAGTGTGCATCATCCACGCAACTGCAAGGGATGCCAGCGTTCTGAACGCGCAGAAGGAACTCTGCTGCTCCCTGGCATGGTTTGTAACTTACTCTACAAGACGGGCCAGAAATTTCACCTGGCTCTGGAAAGAACTCATGAGTAGAGCTCTTCAGGTCCTGTTCTCTGTGTCTACTACAGTTGAAATGTGTTGGAATAAGAAATAGAGATTTGGGAGAAGGTGACAAATATATTTTTGTTGCTTAGAAAATTAGCTCCCAAAGCTCTGCTGAATAAGGACCAAATGGGATTTCAGAGGGATGGCTGTCCACCTTTGTTAGCAGGATGATTGCAGAGGTCACATTTGTGGAGCTGGTCTGGGGAAATGCATTCTGAAAACTTCTCTATAGAAATAGAATGTAGTCCAGGGCATTACAGGAGATTAGATAATGGTTTTAGGCCCAGCTCCTGGACTTGTCCCTGGGCCTGTATTCCTCTTCAGGCCTAGATGAATTAACATTTCCTAACTTAGTCAATACTTACCTATTAATAGATATGGATGTGACAGAGGGGAATGGGAACCAGCTCTCCAGCCTTGTGCATTTGTACTAACTGGACGGAAGGATGGTAACGTTCTTTCTGTGAGATGGGGGGCAGAGGCAGTGCCTTCTCCCTGTTTGTCACTTTCTTATCTGCTGCACAGATGATTGAGCTGACTGAGCTGAAAGAGGAAAAGAGTCCTGTGAGAGAGAACCTCAGAGGCTGGGCTGGAGCTAGTCCCATCCATCCTCAGTTCAGAGCAAGGGCTGGTGTCTCAGCTGATCTGGATGCAGTGCCTCACTGGTCCTGGGACATGGGGTAAGTTGCCTGAGCCTCAGGCTCCTCATGTACAAAATAAGGGTTGAAGTAGTTCCTTCTACAAAGTGTGATGGTGAGAATTAAGTGAGGAGCCTACCTAAGGGACTGGCCCAGGGTAGGCACTACAAGAATATTAGCCCAAACCTACCACCAATGTATGTCAACCTCCTTTCTTTTTTGAGAAAGTCTAGGGAGTAGAATTCCTCTGAAGGCAATGAATTCACAAAGCACAGTGATTGAGGATGTTGGCCCCTGAGCAGACTACCTGTGTTTGAATCCCTCTCTGAAAGCTATTGATTAGTTTTATAACCTCTTTGTTACAGCCTCAGTTTCCTCATCTGTAAACTAAGCTTAAAAATTGCACCTATCTCAAGAGGCTGATTGTGAGGGTTACATGCTATAATACAGCTAATTTCTTAGCACAGGGCCTGGCACATGGTAGGTGCTCAACAGATGTAAGCCTTAAAAAACAAAAACAAAGAAACCTAGATGCAAAAGTTCTTCTTTTTAAACTGAGGTAAAATTCACATAATATGAAATGAACCATTTACTATTTTAAAGTATGCAATTCAGTGGCATTTAGTACATTCACAGTGTTGGGCAAGCATCACTCCTATCTAGTTCCAAGGCATCTTCATCACCCCAGAAGGAAACCCGGTACCATTAAGCAGTTACTTCCCATACATCCTGCCTCCGAGCCCCTGGCAGACATGAGTCTGCTTTCTGTCTCTATAGAGATGGCTATTCTGAATGTTTCATATAAATGGAACCTTTTGTTTCTGGCTTCTTTCACTTAGCGTAGTATTTTGGAGGCTCGTGTGTGAATGGAAATTGACTGAGGGGCCATGCCTCTTCATTGCGATTCATGCAAGTCTCTTCCCAAACCTGAAGTTTTTCAGCTTATACAAATCAAATAAGACTTTTGAAGCCTAGCCATCTACATGACCATGATCAACTAGCCCACGTCAAGATCTCTGCAGATCGGATTGCTGACTACTGATCCACTCTGCTCCCTGTTACCATAGGCATGCCCACCATGTCTTTGAGACTTACCCCGGGATCCCGTCATTTCCCTCCCTGAGAAGCTCACCAACAAGGAAAGGACCAGAAATTGCACTTTCTAACCTCAAAAGAATGTCTGAAGGCTCAGATATAGATGTCTGGATATTGATAGAATATAAATGTGTGGGTTAGTGCTCTCACTCTATTTTATTTATTTATTTGTTTATTTTTGGCTGCATTGGGTCTTTGTTGCTGTGCACGGGCTTTCTCTAGTTGTGGCAAGCTGGGGCTACTCTTCTTTGCGGTGCACGGGCTTCTCATTGTGGTGGCTTCTCTTATTGTGGAGCACGGGCTCTAAGCACACTGGCTTCAGTAGTGGCAGCACACGGGCTCAGTAGTTGCGACACGTGGGCCCTAGAGCACGCGGGCTTCAGTAGTTGTGGTGTGTGGGCTCAGTAGTTGTGGCTACAGTAGTTGTGGTGCATGGACTTGGTTGCTCCACGACATGTGGGATAGTCCCGGACCAGGGATCAACCCCGTGTCTCCTGCATTGGCAGGCGGATTCTTAACCGCTGCGCCACCTGGGAAGTCCCTATTTTTTTTTAAACCTTCCTTCAAGTCAGTAAGGAAAGCTGAAAGCCCAATAGAAAAATGGGCAAAAGATAAAGTTTCCTTAAAAAGTGATACGTATAGCTAATAAAGATATGAAAAAAATTCAACTCCACTAATAACGGCATGAAAAATAAGACAACAAAGAGTTACTATTTTTCATCTGTGGGGAAGGAAGTGGAGACTTAGAGTCTCATGTTTCAAAACTGGAGTATAAATTGGTACACATTTTTTTTGCAGGTCGACATAGCAATATACATAAGACCCTTCAACATGTTTGCTTTTGCTCAGCAGTTCCACTTCAAGAATTTATACTAAGAAAATAATAAATGTACGAAGATAGCTGTTTTTATGAGCATAAACTTGGAAACAACCTAAATATTCAACATAGGAACTTGCTTTAAATAAATTATGGTATATACATGAAATATTATTCAGGCATTCAGTCATTCATTCAATAAGCACTCATTGAGCACATACATTGTGAGAATATCTTTGTAAAATCTAGGGATACAGATATGTCTTTTTTTTTTTTTTTGTCTTTTTTTATGGACCTTACATTTTAAGGGTTGGTGACCTGGAATAAATAGATAAAAACTTTTTTAAGCTGGGGTGTGTAAGTGCTATGATGGAAATGAAAAGGGTGTTGTGATAAAAAGTGATTAGGGATGGGGCTACTTTAAGTAGGTCAGAGGAAGCCTGACTGAGATGACATTTAAGTAGAGTTTTACATGGCAAGAAGGGCATTAGAAATCACTATTATGTAGGCCTATATTCCTTGACCTGAAAAGATAGTACAATCCCTGTTTTTTTCATAAAGCCATATGTGTGGGAGTCGGTCAGTGTGTATGCCAGAAAGAAGTCCAAAGAAACTGACATTGATTAGGATCCTTTCCCAGCTGCTAGTAACTGAAAACTCAACTCAAAGCTGATTTAATAATGAAGTCAGTTGATTCCTGTAACTGAAAAGGCAGGGTTGCCCGGGGCTCAGTGACATCCCAGAGAGCCTGGTTTCTGTCTCTCTCTCTCTTCTGCATTCTGTGGAGTTGCTTCTTTTCTTATAATCCCAAGATAGCTGCCAACGGTCCCTGGGGCTACGGTTCCTCATTCAATTCCAGTAAGACATAGAGAAAATCTTTGTTTGAGTGTCCTAGAAGATGCACACTTCACTGGGGTTGGTCTGGCTTGGGTCACATAACCACTGCTGAACCAAATTATCTGGCCACGGAAATGGGCTACAGTGGTGAGCTGAAGCCATTAAGGACCGGACAATGGAACTGAGAGTGAGGCAATCCCTAACCACCAGGCTGAGAACTAGAGGGAGAGAACAGGTGCCAAAGGAATTTGGGCGGATTTTGCCCAGAGAAAGAGGGAAAGTCCTGGGTAGCAAATACCAGTTGTTTACGTACAACAAAAACAACAACAAAACACACCATAAAGTGCATAGTGTTTGGGGCTTCCCTGGTGGCGCAGTGGTTGAGAGTCCGCCTGCCGATGCAGGGGACACGGGTTCATGCCCCGGTCCGGGAAGATCCCACATGCCGCGGAGCGGCTGGGCCCGTGAGCCATGGCCGCTGAGCCTGCGTGTCTGGAGCCTGTGCTCCACAACGGGAGAGGCCACAACAGTGAGAGGCCTGCGTACCGCCAAAAAAAAAAAAAAAAAAAAGTGAATAATGTTTGTATTTCTGAGCTTTGGATAATGGAATTACTGCTGATTTTCACTTCCTTTTTATTATTTATTTATTTATTTTTATTTTTTTGCCCAGGTCTTAGTTGCGGCACGTGGGATCTTGGTTGCTCTGTGCGGGATCCCTTAGCTGCACATGAGGGACCTAGTTCCCTGACCAGGGATTGAACCCGGGCCCTGTGCATTGGGAGCGTGGAGTCTTAACCACTGGACCACCAGGGAAGTCCCTACTTTCATTTTTATACTTTACTGTATGTCTGTGTTTTTTTGTTTTGTTTTTTACAATGAGAATATATTGATTTTATAACTGCAAGACAACAAAGTTAATTCCATGTTTTAAATCTGGCAAAATGAAGAAAAGGCATTAAATGAATGAAGACTTTTTTTTGGCCTTTGTGTACTAGCTCTCTACTTTGAATTTACTTCTTCTCCCCTAAAACATTGTTTTTGCAACAAAACCGGCTATTCCGGCCTTTTCCCTGAGTGAAAAGAAAGGCCCTTTGACCTGGCTCTCAGTGTCCACAGAACCTCCCTCCTCCCCACCCAGTTTCACTTAACAATGTAGCAGCGTGCCTGCTGGCTCGCTCTTCCCGGCTTCAGATGTGCTATTCTGAGCCACTGGAATTATTCAGCCAGTTGAGAGTTCTCTTCGGTGACCACTGAGATACCTCAAACTAAGAATAGGACTGTGACTGATGAAGAAGGGCGACAGCGATGGGGCCACGAGGAGCTTTGCTTGCTTCCTGCCAGGGATTCCGTAAGACCTAAAACTCAGCTTTGTTCTCTGCTCCTAGGTTTTCCATCAGTCTGTGGTTTGCTGTCCACATGTTTCTGTGAAATCTTATCAGCTGCATCATCACAAAAATAACATGGGCTGGAGAGGCTTATCAGAGTTCTCAGAGAATGTTCCTTCTCAGGTCGCCTTGCAGCTGGGAGCCCTGGGTGTAAATGTGCCACACAATTCCTGTTGTACATTTGGGGACTTTTTCCTCAGAGGCCTTTTGATTTGAGGCCAAAAAAGATAATTTTGCATTTTCTAAGAGCTTCTGAGAGAGACCAATGAAACTGTCTGCCCTCTTTGCACAGTAGAAGCGGTTCTAAAGAGGCAAAAGATTTTAAAGGTAGAGGGTGGGGCTCCACCTCTGCCTAGCTCTGTGGCCTTGGGCAGTTTTAAGATTTTTAAGCCTCAGCTTTGTCATCCATAAAATGGGGATTATTAAAACCCACCTCACGGTGTTGTTGTGGTGATTAAACTGTGTTTGGAAATATGTAGCACAATCAATGCCCAGCAGATACTAGCCGATATTATCCTACAGTGGAGAAATTCCGTATGCTTCTCAGGAAGTCTCATGGAATCACGCTCCACGATCTAGAGTAGCAACTTCAAAGATGTACGCTTTTATTGGTTTTTCCTCCTTGCAGGTCTATTCTCCCCTCTCTTTCACTCTGGCTCCCTGGGATCTCCTACCACATAGACCACCTGCACATAGGTCCTTGTCTTGGGTTCTGCTTGGGGGACCCAGGGTGAGATAGCTACAGATGAATAAAAAACAGCAGAATATACTCAAGTGGTTTGGAGTTATACTTTTCATAAGATTAAGCATTACTTGGTCATAACAAAGATAATGGTGACAACAATGTTGACAATGATTATGATGATTGGGGATTATTGGGGGGAGGATTGCTGATGGTGCCGCCACTATTGGGTATTCTGCTCATTAAATTCCACAAATTCTGTTTTTAGCAAACTAAGCAATAATGAGTAGACGCGTATGAACGGGAGAGAGGGTTTGGAGGAAGCCAAAAAGCTGGAGGTGGGGCTTCCCTGGTGGCGCAGTGGTTGAGAGTCCGCCTGCCGATTCTGGGGACACGGGTTCGTGCCCCAGTCCGGGAAGATCCCACATGCCGCGGAGCAGCTGGGCCCCGTGAGCCATGGCCGCTGAGCCTGCGCGTCAGGAGCCTGTGCTCCGCAACGGGAGGGGCCACAGCAGTGAGAGGCCCGCGTACCACAAAGAAAAAAAGAAAAAAAAAGCCCAGGGGAATGAAATGATTCAAAGCCCCACTGCCCATATATCTTTTCTTCTTTCTTAAAAAAAAGTGGGGTAGGGGTGACTATAAAATGCCACTGCCAAAAATAAAGTTCTAGCAGACACAGCATCAGGGTTAGAAATGGTCAGCATTGGGTAAATTACATTCTATACAGTGTACAGTCAACTCTCAATGATTCTTTTTGTTTTTTAATAAATTTATTTATTTAATTTTGGCTGTGTTGGGTCTTCGTTGCTGTGTGCAGGCTTTCTCTAGTTGCAGCGAGCGGGGGCTACTCTTCGTTGCGGTGCGTGGGCTTCTCATTGTGATGGCTTCTCTTGTTGCGGAGCATGGGCTCTAGGCACGCAGGCTTGCTTCAGTAGTCGCGGCACGCAGTCTCAGTAGTTATGGCTCACGGGCTCTAGAGCGCAGGCTCAGTAGTTGTGGCTTCCCGGACCAGGGCTCGAACCCATGTCCCCTGCATTGGCAGGTGGATTCTCAACCACTGAGCCACCAGGGAAGCCCCCCCAATTATTCTTATGCTTCTGCAGGTCTCTTCCCATTTTTCATGTCTTTGCCTCCCTCGTGGCCGAGCTGTCTGTGGCAGCAGAACCCTCCCTGTGGTTACCCCTCCAGTCTCGGTGCGTTGCTACTGTGACACAGGACAAGTAGGAGCCTGCAGATGCCAAGGTAAGGACCTTAGAAGGTTTCACATTTTATGCTTGGTTTGCTGTCCTAGTTACTCTGGCTGTCTAATAAATTACCTTAAAAGTAAGTGGTGGAGGGCTTCCCTGGTGGCACAGTGGTTGGGGGTCTGCCTGCCAATGCAGGGGACACAGGTTCGTGCCCTGGTCCGGGAAGATCCCACGTGCCGTGGAACGGCTAGGCCCGTGAGCCATGGCCGCTGAGCCTGCGCGTCCGGAGCCTGTGCTCCGCAACGGGAGAGGCCACAGCAGTGAGAGGCCCGCGTACTGCAAAAAAAAAAGTAAGTGGTGGAAATAGCCACTTATCATGCTCATGGATTCCGTGGGTTAGGAGTTTGGACAGGGTGCAGCAGGGACAGCCTGTGTCTCTGCTCCACAATGTCTGGGACCTCAGGTGGAGCCCTTGAAGGCTGGAGGCTGGAATCATCTGAGGGCTCATTCACACACACATCTGCCAGTTGATGTCGGCTGTTGGCTGGAGCCTCAGTTCTTCTCCACTTCAGATCTCCCAACGTGGTTCCTCTGTGAGAGTTGGCTTGGACTTCCTCACAGCATGGCGGCAGAGTTCTGAAGGCAAGTGCTCCAAGAGAGGGAGCCAGGAGGAAGTTATATCTCCTTTTCTGACCTAGCCTCACAAGTCATGAATAATTTCTACCACATCCTCTTCACTGAAGCAGTCACAAATCCCATTCAGGTTCAAGGGGAGACTAAATAGAATCTGTCTCTTCTTGGAGAGAGGCAAGGTTCTGGAAGAATGTGGGACTGGAAATTTTGCTGTGACCTTTTTGGGAAAATAGAGTCTGCCACACTTACATACAGGTCGCTAAGGAGCTTCCACCAAGGTGCTTCCAAGACTGGATAATTGCATTTTGAAATATGGAAAGGTGATGGTGTTGGGAAGGAGTAAATGGCTGGCTCTTCTGTGACAAACAGGGATAGATTTCTTTTTTTATTTTTTTAAATTAATTTTTATTGGAGTATAGTTGATTTACAATGTTGTGTTAGTTTCTGCTGCACAGCAAAGTGAATCAGTTATACATATATATGTATAAGGATAGATGTTTGATCTACTTTTCCTGAGAGACCCCTGAGAGCAAATCCAAGAAAAAGGAGGGCCAAAGCAAAGAGCCTAGGTAAATAGTGGTTACCAGATTGGTTGAAACACACTGCCTGCCCCATGACAGTGACCTTAAGTTTAAACAGTTGAATCTTCTGACAAACCTGAAGGACAAAGCTCTGTGAAGGCAGAGACTACGTCGGCCTCGTTCTAAGATGTGTTCAAAGAGCCTCACACATACAGCTCTGGCAACGTGTGTGGACAAGGGGGCCCTGGGGAGGGCTGGGTGTTGGCGAAGATCTGGGAATAAAGATTATGTCCCTAGCTTGACCAGTAGGGTTACATTCTGAATGTCCTAAGGGGGCACTCGTGCTGTCAATGTATTGATCTTCCAAAGGTGGCAAAAGGATTGCAAACCTCTGAGGTGCTCTATGAAGAGGACCCTCAAGCCTTGTATGTACTTTGGGGCCCAATTCTTCATTCATGCCCGTTTCCTCAGGAAGCCACCTGAAAGTTGCAGAGGATTTCATGAGATATTCAGTCCTTGCTGAGAGGGGGCAGGACCAGTTGCCTCTGTTTGCATACTCTGAGTGGATTCATTGGGTGACTGTTAGGCACCAGATGTTGGATACAGGTAAGATTGTGTTTTACTGACTCTGTAGCTCCAACAATGCTCTAGAGTCTGATGGGGAAATGCTAAACAAAAGAAGGAAGAACGAGAGACAAGCAGGATGGGGGAGAGGTGGCCCGAAGGAGAGGGAGGAGAGGAGACTGAGGCTGAAACTTCTGCCCCCTTCCTTTTACTAGCACTTCTGGGCTACCCCTTGGTGAAGGGCCCACATAGAAGGACCCTTCTGGGTTCCCAGCACTGTGACTCTCAGGTAACTACCTGCTGATAACAGCCAGGACCTAAAAGTAGATGAGAGTGGATGGCTGGGGAAAGGGTGCTTCTCGCCTGGAGACCCAGGCTTTGCAGACTTTTCTTCCCTTCCTTTAACAAGCATATCCTCCTCTAGAAGGTCAGCTGGTACCTGCCCTTTGCTCCCTCTGCATTCCTTCCTTCATTCCTAGAATATGAAGCTGATGTCTGGATCTGAAGCTGCTATATTATACCATGAGGCAAGAGTCATGTACAGAAAATAGCAGAACAGCAAGATCAAACAAACCTACATCCCTGATGACTTTGTGATGCTATCTACCCATCCTGTACAGGCTGCGCCTGGAATTCTTTTATATCTCAGAGATAAAAACTTACGGTTTGTTGAGCCAATGGTATTTTGGACTTTCTGTCAGTCATCAAGAGCACTGAAGATGTAGTACTTCTTAAAGGAGTGCTGAACTATTGTTTACAGGAATTTTTGGCCAAGTTTCTGACACCCATTTTGAGAAGTTTCTTAGTATGTGATGGGCAATCCTTTTGCATGCATTTTAGTCACAAAATATAACACAGTGTCATCTAGTCCTTTCTTAGGTCTCATAAAGCACAGACCTGCAAGGGCATATCTATCTAATCAAGGTCATTTCTCCAACAATGAAAATTTCTTTAACTAATATCAATTTTCTATGCAACTGATCTGTTTCAGCACCTTTCTCTGCACACAATAACGTTTCATTTCCATGCTGAATTTTAGTGCAATCTTTTTGAAGATCGCTTAACTCAACACATGCATACAATAATGCATTCTATTCAAATGAGGTGATGATAATGTGAACAGCCATGACCAAGTTCAGTCTTTGTGAAGGTAGCAACAAATATGTCCTGACTGCTGCCTGGTGAAGAGTAATTCCGCAATGTCATAGATTGTTAGATCCATGCAGCCTAATTTCAAAGATAATACAGTGTGTCTTAGAATCAATGACATACAGTAAGTTTTGATGTCTAACAAAGAAAAATCCTTCCATCTTGATGACTGTTGTTTTAAGTTACAAAATTTTGGGGGTGATTGTTAGGCAACAAAAGCTTAGTGATACAATCATTTATAAGACTAACCAGGAAATGCATCTGTCTCTAAAATTATACAAATTCCTCATTAAATAAAAGTTAGACATGTGTACAGCTTCAATTCTTGACACACATTTTCTGTGCTTATGAGAAAAGGAGAAATGACTTCTTAGCCATTGCCTTTATTTAAATGGCAACTTGTTCTTTCTGTAAATAACCATCTACATTGGAAAAATCTGAAAGTCGCCCAGATTTAGGCCAAGGAGGAAAGACAAGTGAGTTCAGATAAACCACGAATCACACCGTGGCTGAGAACTCAGGCTGATATCTCTGAGCATTTATAGCCAAGATTCAGTCATTTAAAAATGTGTGCTTAAGTGATGAGTAATAAACCTTCCGAGAATTAAAAGGGTTCTTCTTGCTGTCAACTCCATTCCAATTCCTGTTCTCTCCTCCAGAGGAATAAAGAGTCAGATGATCATTTGAGCAACCTTATGCCTACCTTTTTAAAAGGAGTACCATTTTGCTATTGACAGTCAGTGAAGCTGGGTGATGGGCACATGAGGGTGCCTTGTTCAATTTTCTCCAGTTTGTAGTATGTTTCAAATTTTTTATCGTAAAACATTTCTTTTAAAAGGCTGCCACTTTAAACAAAGTTCCAAACAATGGTTAATATTCAGTAAGTATTTACCCATATTGGTATTTGTAGTTAGGTGCTCACAATGTATATTACTCCCTTAAAAATATCTAGATCATTTCTGCTAGAAGTAGACTCTGAAGTATTTATAAATGTAATGACAGGTGTCTGGGGTTTGCTTTAAAATAATTCAGTGATAAAGGGAATAGAGAGCATGGATGCAACAAGATTGGCCATGGGCCAGTAGTGGTTGAAACTGGGTGATGGGTACATGGGGCTGCTTATAATGTCCTCTCCACTTTTGTGAATGTTAGAAATTTTCTATAATAAAAATACTTTAAAACGATATGTCTAGGGACTTCCCTGGTGGTCCAGTGGGTAAGACTCCGTGCTCCCAATGCAGGGGGCCCGGGTTCCATCCCTGGTCGGGGAACTAGATCCCGCATGCACGCCACAACTAAGAAGTCCGCATGCTGCAACTAAGAGTTTGCATGCCGCAACCCAGACCCGGTGCAGCCTAAATAAATAAACAATATATGTTTATGATCTGGCAATCCTGCTTCTAGGCATATACTCCCAAAGAATTGAAAGCAGAGACTTGAACAGATATTTGTACACCTATGTTTGTAGCAGTATTATTCACAGTAGTCAAAAGGAGGAAGCAACCCAAAAGTCCACTGATGAATGAATGGATAAGCAAAAGGAATTATATACATATAATGGAACATTATTCAGCTTTAAAAAGGAAGGAAATTCTGACATATTGTACAACATGGATGAACCTTGAAGACATTATGCTCAGTGAAATAAGCCAGACACAAAAGGACAAACTGTCTGATTGTAATTATATGAAATATCTAGAGTATTCAAATTCACAGAGACCGAAAGTAGAATTGTGGTTGCCGGGGGCTGGGGGAGGGGAGAATGTTAAATGTTATTTAAAGGGTATAGAGTTCAGTTTGGGAAGATGGGAAAAACTGGGGAGATGGGTGGCAGTAATGGTCGTACAACAATGTGAATGTGCTTAGTGCCACTGAACTGTACACTTAAGAATGGTTAAAATGGTAAACTGTACACTTAAAAATGGTTAAAATGGTAAAGTTTAACCATTTTTCATATATATGAAACATATATATTGCACCACACGAAAAGACATGCCTAGTTTTAAAAAGTGTTCCTAGGGAGAGAGAAGTAGACAGGGAAAAACAGAAAGTATATGTGAACGTCATAAGCATTGCTTGATCTCTAAAAGCAACGGTAGGGACTTCCCTGGTGGTCCAGTGGTTGAGACTCCTCGCTTCCTCCACAGGGGCGCAGGTTCCATTCCTGGTCGGGGAACTAAGATCCCACGTGCCATTCAGCCAAAATAATAATCGTAATAATAGTAATAAAATAAAAGCAGTAGTAACCCTTTCCATCCTCATCCATACCCATCCATCTGTTCCTTGTACAGATGCTCTGGGTTACTCTCCTGCTCTGCCCTTTTCCCCCAAAGTCCCGGTGCTTCAGAATCAGGAGATGAGGTGTCACAGAGCGTCAGTCACAGACAAAACTGTGCAAGGGCGCTCTCCTCCGCCTGCCTCTCATCCATGCTTCCCCTCTCCTCTCAGAGGGTGTTCCGACCTGTTCCTGCCTTTCTCTCTTCCTCACCAGACCGAACCACTAGGCCACTCTCCTCATTTCTCTGAGGAGAAACCTGAGGCCTGGAGGAGGAAGGTGGCTCATTCACTGTGGCCAGAGGAAGGAGGCTGTGGGGAGGGACAGACCAGTGTGACCTTGTCCTACTCTTTGCACATCACACACGTGACGTCAGACCTCTGGGTTCTTCCCCCTGGCTGTGCTGACTTTCACCACTGCCCAGGTTTGCCGGTGCTTTCTGAATAGCTAGAAGTCTGTTTTGTCGTGAAAAATACTCCCAGAATGCTCTAGCAGAACTCAGTAGAAGCTCCTTATGACACATCATTTGGAAGAAGACCCATCATGGGAATAAATTCTTCAAAAGTTAAAAATATCAAGGTCATTGAAAAACATATGCTACACCTCGGGATGGAAAATGTTTTGTAAATAGAGCTGTTGAAAGACAGGCAAGGCAAGATTACCCCAAAAAAGGGAGGTGAACGTATTTTCAAACAAGTTGTTTCTGCCAATTACCCGTCTGATTTGTCTTTTCACTTGTTCATACCTTCTCTCTCCCCTACAGGGTGTTTAAAGTGGCTTGCAGAGATGTCACAGTAAAATAGCGTTAAAAAAAAAGTTGACACCATCACGCTGAAGAAAGCCTGGTATAGGAAAAAAAAAAGATGTTCCCAGGGATGACTTGGGTGTACACGTTTCATGCCATGGGATCCTACACTCTCTGCTGGTGGTACAATACCAACTGGATTCTGAACTACTTGGCAGCCAAAACAAAGTGGGCAGTGCCATCGATGACAAGAATCACAATTGCTAAAACAAAAATAAATCAGCTCTTCGGGAGAGGCAGAACTTTTCCTGGAACTTCCCTTCCTACAACTGCCAGGAAGCACTGCATGATGTAAGGGACAGTATCCTCATGATTACCCCCGCAGCAGAAACAGTAGGCAGTGTCAGTGTGCCATTGAAACACGTCCTGTGTTTCTGTATGTGTATTCCATGTGAGAAAGGAGTGACACAGAAGTAAAGGTTAAGGAACCTCCAGAAGTGGGCAGAAGGGTGCAGGCCAGGTGTTTAGCTCTCAGATGACCAGACACAGTTGAAAGTCAAGGTTAACTTGGGGCTATCAAGTGGAGTGCAGATAGTGTAACATTCCTATTATTCCCCATAATAATACCCTTGGCAAAATCTGGACGACAGGGAGACCCATCTGACTGACTCAGGGACTTGTCTATGGAACTCGCATCTGATCCTTGTCTGGACCCTCCCTCTGGGTGTGGAAAACCTTGCATACAGCTTTTGTGACCTGGTTCTCTTTCTTGCACACTGTACTGTCCCAGGCTCCCCCACACCCTGTGGGGCGAACCCTCATGAACCCGAAGTCCTGTCCCTGTAGTGGTCCTGGTGCTAGCAGTTCTTGCATTTGCCTGATCCTCTGTTGACTAGATATTCAAAGACACTTCCCAAAGAATGCTCAGCCTCTATAGCTCTTGATTTGACAAAAAGGTTTGTGCCAAGGTCGAATCTACTTCCTCCACTAGGCTCTAAATTGCTTTGTTATCTTCCCGGCAGTGGAAGTGATAAAAGAAAAGCCTTCTGATTGGGAACTAGAGCAGATATGTTTATGGCAGTGATAAACTGTAGAGGTTTTTTTCTCCTACCACCTTCATCAATTTAGACAAAAATGTTTCCGTGCAAAATCCAGAACAGAAATAATAGTTTGTTTTCAATTTTGGTTTCACTGGTGTTTTATAGATTAGTAGTCGTTAACAAAAGCTCAACACAGGGCCACACTTGGGCACTTTGTTCAGCCCTGCACACTTGCTATTTTTATGGGCCTGATCCTGTGTGTCCCACGTGGGCTCTGAGTGGTAGGGAGAGAATGACCAGATACCACCCATCACCAGGAGGCGCTTGAAGCAACAGGCTCTCTGGGTGCCAGGCACAACGTAGGAGGAACATCTTCCCTAAAGAATCCTGATCCTGGATCCTAAACAGCCCAGACCAGAGAAGCCTCATCAACAGGCATTGCCTCGTCTTTGGGACTTCCAAGAGTTGAAGGGAAGGGCTCAAAGGGGAGCTTTGCCTCCCCTACAGCAGATATTGGGTCTAATCAAAGAACACACAGCTGGCTTCTGGCAGATGCAATGGGCTTACGGAGTCCCTCAAAGGACTGTGGGAACCACACTATTGGTCCCCTCTCAGCCCCTTCCCGAAGCTCTTGGATATGGGGACCTGCCCCTCGTTCTTTGGAAGGGAGGATTGGGGGTGGCCAGGAGGGAGTTGTGCAGATGAGTCTGTACACGATGTTGACTTAAAAAAAAAACATGCACAACGTGAGAGTTGCAAGTTCAGTTTTATTTGGGGCAAAATGAGGACTGCAGCCCGGGAGACTGTTTCACATAACTCTGAGAAACTGCTCCCAGGAGGCGAGGGGAGGAACCAGGATATATAGGAGTTTTGCAACAGAGAGCAGGTAATTGGGAACATCAAAAGATTATTGTTAAATAAAGAAAACCAGGTATCTCAAGTTAAGGAATTTAGCGCTTTTCTACGTATGGGAAGATGCAAGACTCTGGGCTCACTGAAATCATTCCTTTGATATGCACCTCAGCTCTCTGGGGCCTGTATTTTCACACCCTGAGTTTCCTCAGGGCTCACCGCAGGGAGTGGCTGCAGTCTGATGGCTGCTAGATGGCAGGTATTCTTTTCAGCCCTGAGTTTCCTCACGGCTCGCCAGCTCACGCTGGAGGGCTGCAATCATTGGTGGCTGTGACATCCTTTGTTCATTGATGTGGCAGGAAATATTACATTTATAAATATTCCATTCCATTTATGAATATTCCATTTATCAACAACTTACCTCAGCTCTGTGCATGGAAGCATCACTTCAACGTTTCATTGTGGTAACTTCACAAAACCACCCGTTTTCAAGAAAAACCATTTATTTGAACACATGAAAATTTTGGTACATTTACTTTAAACATCTGTAGTCACAACCTTCAATATATTTAAACAGGTACAATTCTGATTAACTTGCTTAATAAAAAAAGTTGACTTCTTTTTTTTTTTTTTCGGTACGCGGGCCTCTCACTGTTGTGGCCTCTCCCGTTGCGGAGCACAGGCTCCAGACGCCCAGGCTCAGCGGCCATGGCTCACGGGCCCAGCCGCTCCATGGCATGTGGGATCTTCCCGGACCAGGGCACGAACCCGTGTCCCCTGCATCGGCAGGCGGACTCTCAACCACTGCGCCACCAGGGAAGCCCAGAAGTTGACTTTTGATATACAACCTTATTATTTTTCCATCTTTATTGAGGTACAATTGACAAATTGTAAATGTACATATTTAGGTGTACAACTTGATGTTTTGATATATGTGTACACTATGAAACAATCACAGTCATCCATCACCTCACATACTTACCATTTTCTTTTTTTTTAACTTTCTCTTTCCCCTTTTTTTTTTGGTGTGTGTGTGGTGAGAACACTGACAATCTATCCTCTTAGCAAATTTCAAGTATACAATGAAGTGTTAACTATAGTCACATTGCTATACATTACATCTCCAGAAGTTAATCATTTTGCACAACTGACTGTACCTTTTGACCAATTTCCCCATTTCCCCTCTTACCAGCCCCTGGAAACCACTATTCTACTCTCTGCCTCTATGAGTTTGACTACTTTAGTTTCCACATATAAGTGAGATCTTTCTGTCTTTCTGTATCTGGCTTATTTCACTTAGCCTCCAGGTTCATCCATGGTTAATGTCCTCCAGGTTTGTACATGTTGTCTCAAATAGCATAATTTCCTTCTTTTTTAAGGCTGAATAATATTCCATTGTGTATATATTGATATATATGTGTGTGTATATATGTATACAATCTGCATACTGTGTATCAAAATGCCCATTGTGAGTATATGTACACACATATTCATATACAAAAATATATACATATATACAATGTATATATAACGTGTGTCCATTGGTCAGTGGACACTTAGATTGCCTCCATATCTTGGCTATTGTGAGTAATGTTGCAATGAGCATGGGAGTGCTGATGCCTCCTCAAGATACTTCATTTTCTTTGGATATGTACCTAGAAGTGGGATTGCTGAATCGTAAGATTGTTTTACTTTAATATTTTGAGGAAATTCCATACTGTTTTCCATTATGGCTGTAACTATTTGCATTCCCTTCAACATTACGCAAGGGTTCCTTTTTCTCCACATTCTCGTTAATATGTGTTATCTTCATATTGTAGTCAGTTTCTCCCTTCAGATCTGTCAATATTTGCTTTATATATTTAGGTGCTCTAATGTTCGGTGAGTATATATTTATAATTCTTATATCTTCCTGTTGAATTGACCCTTTTATCATTATATAATAGCCTTTTTTGTCTCTAGAGAGCTTTTTATTTAAAGTCTGTTTTGTCGAAGTGTAGCCACTTCTCCCTTTTTTTGTTTGGTTACCATTTGCAGAGAATATTTTTTTCATCTTTTCACTTTCAGCCAGTGTGTGTCCTTAAATGTAAAGTGAGTCTCTTGTACACAGCACATCACTGGATCTTTTTTTTTAGTCCATTCATCCATTCTTTTGATTGGGGTGTGTAATCTATTTATGTTTAAAGTAATTATTAATAGATGAGGACTTACTATTATCATCTTGTTAGCTGTTTTCTATCTTTTTTGCAGTTGTTTTGCCCCTCTCTTCTTCTTTTGTTGTCTTCCTTTGTTATTTGTTTTGTTTTGTTCTTCCTAGTGATTTGCTTTGATTCTTTTCTCTTTGTCTTTTTTGTATCTGTCTATAGGTTTTTTCTTTGTAGTTATCCTGAGGCTTGCATTAAAATATCTTGTAGTTATACCCATCTATTTTAAGTTGATAACAACTGAACTTCAATCACATACAAAAACTGTTAAATCTTGGTTTTTCTGGGGAAATGAGGTCTGGGACCTCCTAGTCTACCATCTTGCTGATGTTACCTCTTTGATATGTGACTTTAATTTCCTAAAGTATTTTGACACTTTCTGTCCAATCCTTCCTCTCCCGTGCTGCAAAACACCTCGTGGTAATTTATATTGTGGTCAGTTTGTCTGTCCTTCTCATGTGTTTATTGGTCATATATATATCCTCTTCTGTGAAACATCACATCATGTCTTCTGCTCATTTTCTAATTGGATTGTATGTCTTTTCATTGTTGAGTTTTGAGAGTTCTTTATGTATTCTAGATACAGGTCCTCTGTCAGATACACAACTGCAAATTTTCTTCTCAATTCATAGCTTATCTTCATGTCCCCTTAACAGCTTTTTGCAAAAGTTTTTAATTTTGATGAGGTCCAATTTTCAAATTTTCTTTTCATATATTGTATGATTGGTGTCAGAACTAGTAAATCTTTACCAAGATCTAGATTCCAAAGATTTCATCCTATTTTTTCTGAAAGATTTATAACTCTAATATTACATATAAACCTGTGATCTATTTTGGCTTAATTTTTGTATAAGGTGTGAGGTTTAGGTCAATGCTCTTTCTTTCTTTCTTTCTTTCCTTCCTTCCTCCCTCCCTCCCTCCCTTCCTTCCTTCCTTCCTTCCTTCCTTCCTTCCTCCCTTCCCCAGGGATTTCCAGTTGATCCAGCACCATTTGCTTAAAGGATCCTTACTTTTATTTATTTCTCATTCACAAACAGGAGAGGAGACCAACAGACGGAGAAACAGATTTTAATGACATAATTGGATCTAGGCTGTGGCAGGTATAGGAACACTGGATAAAGATAATAATTAGGTAAGAGGGAAGGATTGCCCAGGGAGTAATTAGCGTAGTTACGCACTGTTAAAAACTAAGGAAAATAGGGAAACATTTGATCTATGTGTTTTCCATTTTTAAGGGGGGAGCAAGATTGGTGGGAAAGAGAATGGAAAAAGTCCATCTGCATCTTTGTCCCTAGGTGAAGTAGCAAAGTTGAGCTGTCTTGTAATTCTATGGAGAAGGAGAGTGAGGAGTAAAACAGGATAGCATCCAGGTGGGTGTTTCAGGAGATTGTATGCAGCTGATTAGAACCTGGAGAAGACGCTGTTTCCCTCCAGGTAGCCTCCAGGACTATAGCGGTGGCAACACCTCTTGCAGAGCACCCTAACGTCTCTACGGCATGACCAAACTTGGTATCTCCCTGGAGAGGAATGCCAGGGCTGCCTCTAACCCTCTCCTCACTGCATTTGTCCTCTTCAGCTTCCTTGTGATGTTGGAATGTAACTACTTAAGGACTCAAGAGCCTTCCACAAGCGACAGGAAGGTTTTGCATTCCAGTGCTTGGTTCCCTGCTATGTAACCTCCTCCAAATTTTTCCGTTATTTTTTGGAATGAAAAAACCAAACGCAGTATGGCTTCTTCGGAAAAGCAAGGTGATTGCTCTTCAGCTTGTTTTCAGAAAATAGACACTCTGGAGGGCTCTTTTCAATAGAGATTTAAAATTCAAGAAGAGTGAGGCTGTAAGGAAAAAACTATTTTGAAACAGTTAATTCTGTGTGTGCACTTTGTTAGTGGTTGTAGTGAAATTTGGAGCAGAACATAACCAAACATTTTGGCACTTATATGGAGGGAGCAAACAATAGGAAGGGTGATATAACTCACTTAAATTTTTTTGTTTAAAAAAAAAGAGAAAGAGCCACCTGGCTAACTGATTAGCTCTGGTATTCTTCCAGCAGGAGCTATTAACATAAAAGAGGGGAGGATAGGACTATCTAAGTGGTAATGGCTTATTTTCTGTCTTCATTATACAACAAACTGGGTTGCACCTGTACCATACATTCATGCCATATGATTCTTTCACAGCTTTTCTTAATGTAATTTCTTCACATTATCTCCAGCACTTGTTATTGCCTATCTTTTCTATTCTAGCCATTCTGGTAGGTGTGAAGTAGTATCTCATGATTTTTCCCCAATGTTGAGCATGTTTTCATGTGCTTATTGGCCGTTTGTATATCCTCTTTGGAGTAATGTTTATTCTGATCATTACCTATTTTAAAATTGAGTTCCTTGTCTTTTTATTATTGAGTTGTAAGAGTTATTATTGAGTTATTTAGCATACCAGTCAGATGTATAATTTGTGAAAATTTTCTCCCAATCTGCAGATTGTTTTTTCATTTTCTTCATGGTGTCCTTTGAAGCACAAATTTTTAAAATTTTGATGAAGTGCAATTCATCTATTTTTTCTTTTGTTGCTTGTCCTTTCGGTGTCATATCTAAGAAATCACTGCCTAACTCCAGGTCAGGAAAATTTACTCCTATGTTTTCTTTTAGGGGTTTTATGGTTGTATCTCTTACACTTAGGTTTATGAGGTAATTTTTGTGTATTGTGCAAGTTTAATATTCTGTACACGACAAGCAGCTTAAATACACGTTTCCTTATTGCAGCATTTCCCAAGGTTCTTCATTGTTAACAACTTGGTGATATTGACTATGACACAACTCTCCCTCTGTGAGCTGGGGTTC
Organism: Lagenorhynchus albirostris; assembly: GCF_949774975.1. NCBI lineage: Eukaryota > Metazoa > Chordata > Mammalia > Artiodactyla > Delphinidae > Lagenorhynchus > Lagenorhynchus albirostris. The sequence continues at coordinate 50,102,809 of NC_083101.1, read as the reverse complement.
TCCTGCTATACAGCTCTTACCTGAAATTGTCAAGGTCCCTGGGAATATTGAAATGTTTGTGTTGCCAGAGGGAGAAATCTAAATCAAAGTAGCCAGAAAAGGCGATTTTGTTGGAAAGATATCAAGGTACCTCATGTAACGGAAGGAAGAGTTGAAGACCCTGAATGCAGGACGTCTGAGGTGCAGCTGGTCCGGAGGAATGGCTGGAACTAGGACTTGAACCACTAGGACAATTCTCTCTCTTGCTCTCTCCCTTCCTCTCTACCCTTTCCCCCTCTTCTCGCTCTCACTCTTGCTCTTTCTCTGGGTCTTACTTCCATTTCTCTCTGCCCGTCATCTCCACTCTCCATGCAGGCTGGGTTCCTCCACGAAGCCCACAACAAGACTATGGGCAGGGCTTCCCTGGTGGCGCAGTGGTTGAGAGTCCGCCTGCCCATGCAGGGGACACGGGTTCGTGCCCCGGTCCGGGAAGATCCCACATGCCGCGGAGAGGCTGGGCCCATGAGCCATGGCCGCTGAGCCTGCGCGTCCGGAGCCTGTGCTCCGCAACGGGAGAGGCCACAGCAGTGAGAGGCCCGCGTACAGCAAAAAAAGACTATGGGCAGCTCACAAGACCCTGGACTCCAAGCTCACACCAGAGACTCTTCTTTTTCCCCAGTTCCAGTTTGAAAAAGTTCTAGGTAAGATCTCTGATTGGCCACTTGGGGTCATGTGCCCCTCTGGACAGTCAGCACAAGCTTTCTGGTAACACTGAGGGTGGGTTTTATTTGTAAAAAAGACTCTTCAGAAGTTTACTTTGGGTTTAAACAAGTTGTTCTCAATGTATTATAGCTCTAGTTCTTGCAGAACTTTTAATTCTACTTATCATCTTGCAGTTGTTAATCACTTTTTAAGTGCTTTAAATATCATTTGGTCTGTTTGAAAACTCAGTTAATGAAACTGTTTCAACGTTTCAAACATCCTTTATCAATTTAATGTATTTGATTTTCTTTTAAAGTATTTTAATTGCTTGACCAAACAAGCCAATCTTCCTGAAGAGTTAAATAACTCTTAGAAATGCAGTAAATTAGCCTTATAAATAAGGGAAACCTAAAATTCTCATAAGTGTTCCAGTTCTGTGCCTGAATTTGGTAGGATTTCAACATAATATCTTAAGTCTAACTTATTCAATTGAATGTTTTATACTGGAGTTACAAGGCTGTCACTCTAATGGAACAAATTCTCTTCAATATTACAAACATATAGGATATCAAATCTATTCAGAGTCTTTCTAAACACCAAAGTATTAATACCATGGTTTTGATCCCCTTAAAAGAAATTTTTTAAACTAAATTTATTTATTTATTTTTGGCTGCATTGGGTCTTTGTTGCTGTCCACGGGCTTTCTCTAGTTGCGGCGAGTGGGAGCTACTCTTCGATGTGGTGCAAGGGCTACTCATTGTGGTGGCTTCTCTTGTTGCGGAGCACGGGCTCTAGGCACGTGGGCTTCAGTAGTAGTGTCACGTGGGCTTCAGTAGTTGTGGTGCACGGGCTCTAGAGCGCAGGCTCTAGTAGTTGTGGTGCAGAGGCTTAGTTGCTCCGCGGCATGTGGGATCTTCCTGGACCAGGGCTCGAACCCGTGTCCCCTGCATTGGCAGGCAGATTCTCAACCACTGTGCCACCAGGGAAGCCCTAATATATGGTTTTCTGTGACTGGCTTCTTTCACTTAGAGAAATAGATGCTGAACTTGATCAAACATCTTTTTAGGAAATATTAGAGGGATAGCTTACTTCTTTATTTGGACATTTCATATGGATTTGTCTGACTTGCAGTCACAATGATGAGGTTGTTCTATTGAAATGGACCAACCAATTGTGGTCCTGAAGGGCGGTGCTGGGAGGGTCCCCTCAGATCAGGTGCCTGCCCCATACCCAATCTGCAGATGGGGGTGGAGTCAGGCAAGAACAAGGCAGCCCTGACTGGGAACGCATGGTTGTGGTAAAGCAAAGAACAGTCCCTGGAAATGAGGACAGAGAGAATTGAAGATGCTTCCTTAATTCAGCTCTTTGTGGGCCCTCTCCCATGTTTTCTGAATCATCTGTAATGTGGTGCACAAAATATTGCTGTGGTATACCGGGAAAGAGACTGAATTAAAAGTCAGAGGCCTAGGTTTTTCCTTTGACTTTGCAGTTTGACTTGAAGGAAATCCCTCTATATCTCTGAACCTCAAGTTCTTCATCTATTTAAAGAGTGAAAATTTACTACCCAGCATGGTTGTTGGTGTATTATGAGATGATGTGACTGAAAGATCTGCACAAACGTGAGACGTATGAGTGTCCAGTGTCTGTCTTCTCACTCTTTCTGATTCTTGGTATCCTGCAAGGTTGCTCCATAGCCCACTGCTTCCTGGAGCTATTTCAGGTTTAACTCTGGTTAAGTGCAGCGTCTACCCCCCCCCCCAGTGCATGTTGCCATTGGGGGTCTCTGTTTATAAGGCCCATTATCAGTGACCTCTGGGGTCCTCAGAGGTTTTCCCCAGGCTGCATCCATCCACACTTCCAAGAACACTGAAAACCAGGCACCACTGCCTCCCACCCCACTCCCACTTTAGGTCTCCACTCACCCCCTCCATCCCAGCAAAGATGGTTTGGTCGTTGGTTACGTCAGTCCCCTCAGAGGTCTGTCATAGACAAGCTCATCCTTAGTCATATTCTAAGCTGCAAAGGCTATGAGTTGAAGAGGGGCACAGCTCCTGCTCTCTGAGCTACGTTCTGAGGCTGACACATAACATAGCCACCACAAGTGGGACACCTGATATGTGGGTGGCAGGTAGCCTGACACCAGGGCTGTGGGGCCCTGGCCTGTCTTTCAGCTTCATTTACACACACACACACACACACACACACACACACACACACACACACATGCACCTTTCTTTGTAGTTTCCCATTGAGATGATTCATAATCAGGATATTCTTCTTCAAAGGAGACCAAGGCACCTGGAGAAGAGAGAAATTCTATATGCTTGAATTTAGAATTATATGTCAGAGCTGGAAAGAACCTTGTACATGATCCAGTCTAAATCCCGCCCCATCTCTCTCCCATCCCTCGTTAATGGAAAAGACTGAAGCTCATTGAGGTGATGTGACTTGTCTAAGATCACACAGCAAGTGAGAGAAAAAGCAAAGATTACTCATTCATTCATTCAATAAAAGTTTATTGATTCCTATTTACCAGGCACTGCTCTAGGAGATGAGAATATAGGCTTATTCCACACAAAGTCCCTCGTGGAGCTTACATTTGTCATATCTCCATGGAGATAATAAACAATGTAATGCCAGATGGTGTTAAGTACCAGGAATAAATCCAGAATATGAAGATAGGGAGTGAAGGAGGAGGGGAAGTGCCACATTTGATAAGAAGGTCAGGGATGGTTTCCCTAAAAAGTGACTACAATAAGGGAACAAGACACTTCTGGGAGAAGAGCATTCCAGATAGAACAGCAAGTGCAAAGGCCCTGGTGCAGTAAGGAGGCCAATAAGACCAAGATGTCTAGATTTGCTATCCTGAGCTCCTTCATCAAACCACACTGCCACTGAGTCATCAGGGGTGTCCCAAGGGACTTCATGCCACATAATGTGTCCAGGTTTGAGGATGACTATATAAACCCAGAGTCACCATGCTGCCTGGGTTGGAACAGAACTTGTGTCCCCCATGTGTACAACATTGACCCAGTACCTCAGTGTAACATAATAGAAACAGCTCTGAGCTGGGGATCAGGAGACCTGTTCTATTGAGTGAGTCATCTAGGTCAAGCCCTCTTGGAAGATCAGATTGTTGCTTAAAAACATTTCTTTTTAAATTTATTTTTGGCTGTGTTGGGCCTTCGTTGCTGCATGCGGGCTTTCTCTAGTTGCGGCGAGCGGGGGCTGCTCTTTGCTGCAGTGCGCGGGCCTCTCATTGCAGTGGCTTCTCTCGTTGCGGAGCACGGGCTCTAGGTGCGTGGGCTTCAGTAGTTGCGGCATGTGGGCTCAGTAGTTGTGGCTCGCGGGCTCTAGAGTGCAGGCTCAGTAGTTGTGGTACACAGGCCCAGCTGTTCCGTGGCATGTGGGATCTTCCCGGACCAGGGCTCGAACCCATGTCCCCTGCATTGGCAGGTGGATTCTCAACCACTGCGCCACCAGGGAAGCCCTGCTTTTAAAATTTTAATTAAAATTTAATGTTTAGTTTTAGAATGAGTGAGTACCCAATTTTCATGTATCCTGACCTTTTCTTGTTGTGGTTGTTATAACTAAGTACAGAGATATACACGAATCTTAAATGCACAGCTTTATGAATTTTTATGTATGTATATATCTGTGACTATCACCCATATCAAGGTGTAGAGCATTCCAGTGTCTCTGAAGCTTCCTTTATTATGTATCTTCCCCCATTCCCCTCCACCCCCAATACACCACCCTCCCCTCTGGCAAAGATCACCATCTGACCTCTGTCAGCGTATATTAAGCTTGTCTGCTCTTAAACTGCATGTGGAAGGACTCATACAGGATGCACCATTTTTTTTTTTTTTTTTAATGGGCCTCGGCATGTGGCTTGCAGGATCCTAGTTCCCCAACCAGGGATCGAACTTGAGCCCCCTGCAGTGAAAGTGTGGAGTCCCACACACTGGACCTCCAGGGAATTCCCAGGATGCACTTTTTTTGTGCCCGTCTTCTTTCCCTCAGCATTGTGTCTTTGAGATTCGTCCATGTTATTGAGAGTAGCAGTAGCTATTTTTTTCATTGCAGTGCAGTGTTCCATTAGATGAATATAACATTTTGTTTCTGCAGTGTCCTGTTAATGGCCATTTGGATCGTTTCCAGTTTGGGACTCTTATTGAAAAAACTGCCATGAACATGCTTGTGCACATCTTTTGTTTGGACAATAAGAACTCATTTCTCTTTTACTTAGTGTTTATACTTAGAAGTTGAATTGTCTGAGCTTTTTTTTAAAGTTCAGGTATTTCTCAGAAAATCATGTGACAGTAGCTATTTTTAGTATCTGTTAACCCTAGATCCTGGAGTCATTATGCTTTTAATGACTTTATTAATTATGAACATACCTGTGTACATTTGGAAAAATATCCATATGAAACATTATTTATTCCGTCTTCAGATAAGGCATGGTGTCCAAGTGGTTCTTGAGCTACAGGTGGGGAATTATGGCCTTAGAGAATGACTAAAGTGTCCTTGAGACATAATCCTCTATGATTCTAAAAGGTAGTGTTCCTAAAGGTACACATATATTTTAATTCTCAGTAGAGCTTTCTCCTCTTGAGCTGTATGCTGGTGCTTAGAAATGGGGCTCCAGGACTTCCCTGGTGGTGCAGTGATTAAGAATCCGCCTGCCAATGCAGGGGACACGGGTTCGAGCCCTGGTCCGGGAAGATCCCACCTACCGCGGAGCAAATAAGCCCTTGCGCCACAACTACTGAGCCTGTGCTATAGAGCCCGTGAGCCACAACTACTGAAGCCCGCGCGCCTAGAGCCCGTGCTCAGCAGCAAGAGAAGCCACCGCAATGAGAACCCACGCACTGCAAAGAAGAGTAGCACCTGCTTGCCTCAGCTAGAGAAATCCCGTGTGCAGCAACGAAGACCCAACACAGCCAAAAAGAAAAAGAAAAAAAAAAAAAAGAAAAGAAATGGGGCTCCATGCTGAAATTGTGTGGCTGTTAGACTCACAACATTATTTTAGCATTGAGTGATGAATATATGCAGTATCAAGTACTTTCTTTTCCTTTCATCAGGGACCCACCATCCCCCAAATTAGAGTCTAGAGTGCCATGGAAGGGTCCAGCAAATACAGTATGCTAGTTTATTCTTGGGGATCAGCAGGGAGTAGGGGTCCCTAAGACATCCTCTGACCAGGGTGACGGCTCGTCAAGGGGTGATGTGAAGGTTTTGCTGCAGGAAGGACGGACGGCAAACCAAAATGACAACTAGATGGGTTGTGGCGAGGTTTGGTATGGCAGTATGGGAGCTACTTGTTCTGTCTGTCTAGCGCAGTCCCTCCTCTCTCCATTCCTAGCGCAGACCCTACTTCCTAAACTAAAGTAGGAATGTGACCCAAGATGGCCCGTTATGGTGCTCTATTTTCCTGGCCTCAGGGATTGCTCAAAGAATGGGCAGAGAAGCTGGGCTGCACCAATCATGATCCTTCTAAGGACTTTCCTCGCTAGAGAGATGGGAGGATTCTTCTTTTCTTGGATGTAAACTGGAAAGATGAGATGCCAGGGTTCCTGTAGCCATGTCTGCTGTCATGGACACAAGCCTGGTAGAATGACAAGAGGTAGAGAGATGGTCCTGGCAGGTTGCATCCCTGTTTCTTGTCTCTGATGGCCACAATACACCCCCTTTCTTTTTTTAAAATAAATTTAATTAATTAATTAATTAATTAATTTATTGGCTGTGTTAGGTCTTTGTTGCTGCACGCAGGCTTTGTCTAGTTGGGGCGAGCGGGGGCTACTCTTCGTTGTGCGCGGGCTTCTCATTGTGGTGGCTTCTCTTGTGGAGCACGGGCTCCAGGCACGCGGGCTTCAGTAGTTGTAGCACACGGGCTCAGTAGTTGTGGCTCATGGGCTCTAGAGTGCAGGCTCAGTAGTTGTGGCACACGGGCTTAGTTGCTCTGCGGCATGTGGGATCTTCCCGCACCAGGGCTCGAACCCATGTCCCCTGCATTGGCAGGCGATTCTTAACCACTGTTCCACCAGGGAAGTCCTTACATCCCCTTTCTGGTCAAACTGTTATGGATTAGCCTGTTGAGCTTTGGTGGTAAGAATCTGAACAAATACACAGCCAACTCCTTCATAGCCAAACCTACTACTTAGTAGATGGTCTGGGTGGACTTAGTCTTGAGAGCTGGCAAGAAGGGCACACATGGCTGGCTCTTCATTGGTAATCACTGCCAGTGCTGAGCAGAAACCGAAGTCCTCCCGTGTTTCAAAAATGATCCTGTCTTGACGATGCCACAAATATATGAGCTACCTTTCTGGAGTGTCTCCCACGTGCAGAGTCTAGACAGGAATCTAGACAAGATGTCAGGCAATCACAATACGGTGTGGCGAAGACCATGCTGGGAAGTAGAGAGTGAAAGAAAGCACCAAGCAGGCTCACCTTACCTGGCCTCTGGGGGGCCTCGTGGGGGTGTCGAGGACAACTTTCCAGAGTACAGGAGCTCCAGTCTGTAACTGGGGGTGAGTAGGAGTGTCCTGGGAAAATGTTAGGTAGGCTGAGCACCAAGGAGGTAAGCATGCAACAGTATTTTTGGCAGAGGGAACAGCACATTTAAAAGCCCCAAAGTAAAAATGAGCCTGGGATAAGAGACTGATGTATGTCAAGATACCAATTTATAAAATCAGAGCAAGGCGTGCAAGCGAGCATGTGAGAGGCTTTCAAAGGCACAGAACTCACATCTGCTATCAAGGGCAGCCTGTTTCTCAAATCAGAAGAGGTGCGGGAGTGATTCAGTATCATACCATTTCATGGAGAGCAACTTTATTTTTGTGCTATGGACTGTTGAGAGACACACAGTGACTACGAACACAAGAGGCCCAAAGATGAATAGTTTTCCTTTCGTTTCTTCCTCTTCTTTTTTGGCTCAGTTCAGCTAAGGAGCTACCTCATAGAGATGTGAGTATTCCAAATAACGCACACAAAGCCTGGTCATAGCAGACTGCCAAGACCAGTAGCTAGTGTTATGAGGAGGTTCAGAGAAAGCACAAGGTTGCTCCTTTTCCTGCATCTTAAGCTCCACGTTCCTCATTCTCAGTTCCTGTCCCAGGTACATCCTCTCACAGGATGACTGACAGCAGTTGTGCCCTCTCCATGCGGGGGAGACCCCACCTCTTTCTCCCTGGATGACCAAGTGGTCTTCAGTAGGTCAATGGCTAACGCATTTTAAATCCAGTGAATCTGTACATTTCCCATAGGTAGTCAATCTTGAAAAACCCAATATGTGGGGACATCCACAGCTCCGTCTACATGGGCCATACCAAGCCCAGGCCAAATCCCTCTCGTCCTCTCTCCTCTGGTTTGATGGGCAGGAATGCCCATCCTCTGACTCTCTTTGGGGGCCCGAGGTTTTGTCTTCTGTGAATAGTTGCTAGAAAGAAGAAAACATGCACATACACACACACACAGATGGAAAGGTATATTGGTCTCTGAGACATAGCTTTTGAGGGCATCTCCAACCTCTGGGGAACTTTTACTAAATAAATATGCTTGGGCCTCACCCCAACACACACCTCATAAATCAGTATCTCAGCAACTGGGGGCTTAGAAATTATATATATATAATTAATTATTTCTTTTTTGTTTTTATTGAAGTACAATTGACTCATAATATTATATTAGTTTCAAGTGTACAACATAGTGATTCAATATTTTTTTTTTTTTTTTTTTTTTTTTTTTGGTGGTACGTGGGCCTCTCACTGTTGTGGCCTCTCCCGTCGCGGAGCACAGGCTCCAGATGCACAGGCTCAGTGGCCATGGCTCACGGGCCTAGCCACTCCGCGGCATGTGGGATCTTCCCGGACTGGGGCACGAACCCGTGTCCCCTGCATCGGCAGGCGGACTCTCAACCACTGCGCCACCAGGGAAGCCCAGTGATTCAATATTTTTATACATTACAAAATGATCACCATGATAAGTCTAGTTATCATCTGTCACCATACAAAGTTATCACAATATTATTGACTCTATTGCCTGTGCTGTACATTAGAGTCCCTGTGATTTATTTATTTTATAACTGGAAGTGTGTACCTCTTTTTTTTTTTGGCCACGCTGTGTGGCATGTGGGATCTTATTTCCTCAGTTAGGGCTCGAACCCATCCCCCTGGCATTGGGAACATGGAGTCTTAACCACTGGATCGCCAGGGAAATCCCAGGAATTATGTATCTCTTTATCTCCTCTTCTATACAGAGGTGGTTCCAGGGGGGAAGGGGGGACGTGGGATGAGTGGAATAGGTGAGGGACAAGTTGGATATATTTTTTAAGCTCCCCTAGTGAGTCTGACAGTCACCCCAGACCAAGAGCCCCTTAGTGGAGGATATGAAGTCTGCTCACATCTGGCAAACACAGCCTACCTTGTTATCCTACAGCATTTTCCTAAACATCTTTGTTCCTAAAAGTTCTAGGCTTCACATTTGCATAACTAAAAGTCTTGTTCAAGAGATTTCTTTAAAACAAAGGGATGGTCTCCACTCAAAGATGAATTAATTACAGCTTTGACTTATACAGAAACTTGAACCTGCAGGAAGCTCTGGTATTACAAGGTTTCACACACACACACCCACACAAATACACAAGTTCTCTCTCACACACACACTTATAAAACACATTTTATTACATATATTTGTGTAGCTTATCTCCCTTAGAAAGTTATAAGCCATAAATAATTTTTACGGCAGTTGACTTGAATTGTATTTTGTGAGATTTGCGTTATAAGAAGCTCTTCAGTATTTAATTTCAGCAATGTGAAAAGTATGGCTGCAGCCCTTCCCGTTTAACAAATAAGTCTGTCTTGGGGCCGGTGGCGTTAGAAATCCTTACAACCAGTCTGCACCATTATTTCAGAAAAATGGTGTGCCTGGTTTGTCCAGCTCTGCTCAGGGTTACTTTCTTTTCTTCCTTTCTCTCTCTCTCAATTAAAAAAAAAAAATTCCATAGCTCTTTCCTTGCGAAGTGAATTGTTATTATGGAAGTTGCCATTCCATTTCCTGGACACAATCCTTGTACAAAATTGTACCTCGTGGAAAACCAGGAGACCATGGAACTGGAGGCCTTAAAGTTTAGAATGAAGGACTTTTCATTTTGCCTGGGTATTTTGGGTCTGAAAGTTTACCATTCTGCACCCCAATTCACCTGCTTTTCTTGGTCTCTGCTCTCTTACTGGTGACCTGACAAATCATGGTGATGAGAATGGCTTGATTTCAAAATGCAGGCCTTGGGGATTCCATGTGATGACATGGTCCAGCCTCAGGCGGATGAAGCATCACAAATTTGCACTTGACAGATGAAGCAGTTGAGGCTAGAGAAGCTTGATGCTGCTAAAGATCACAGAGTGGAGGAGGGGCTAGGGCCCTGGATGTCTGGCTCCTAATATAGTCCCCTTTCCATTAGAACCCAGTGGTCTAAGCCCTTCCTGTGCATTAGAATCACCTGAGCAGCGGTGTCTGCCTGGGGACCAGCCAAACTCCTCCCTCCAACATATTTACATCTCAGTTTGTCTTCAAGCCAAATCCTCTGTCTTCCCCTTCCAGCTAATTTGCTACTTCTTAGTCCCTTCCCATATAAAAATCCCCAGGCAAAGATTCTCGAGTCTGGCTACTACCATCCATTAACATTTTTTAAAAATTTGTTAAAATGTAGGCTCCCCATCCTCTCCAGAGTGTCAGATTCCGTGCAGGAGGAGGAAGCCCATGAACCTGCATTTTGACCTGCTTCCCGAGTGGTTATTTAGTCCTTGCACCAAACTCTGCGAAGCTGCTCCAGAGTAGCCATGTTGAATGAGGACTTCTAGATTCCATTCTGCCTTACTCAGAGAAGCTCTTCTCGTAAAATGCAAGCACTGGAGGCAGGTTGCCAGGGAACAAGTTTTGAGGAGTTTCTGCAACGGCTCTCACTCTAACGGGGAATAACCTCCTGTAATTAGCTGACACGTTGGGGCTTCTGAGAAATGGTGGGAAGAACTGAAGAGTTTGTGTTAAAGTGCCCAGCGTAACCTGAGTGAGAGAACCTGAATTCCTGGGAGGTAAAGTCTTTGAGTTCGGGGAGTGGAAAATGAGGTAGAGGGAAGGGAAGAGTTGATGGAAATTTCTCCTCCTCGGATTTGGCTTTGATATCGAGGAAAGCTGGCAGCTGGGTTCCACCCAACAATACACTACAATCGTTGTTTCCTTGAACTTTCACCTACATAATGAGATGCCTGGTCAAATTTTCCATGTGTTCTTCTTTAATTACTTTTAATATTTTTTGGTAAGGGCTTTATTGAGTCATATAGATTCACATGTAATTTTTATTGAGATACAATTCACCCATTTAAAGTGTTCGATTCAATGGTTTTTAGTATATGCACAAAGTTATGCAATCATCATCATAATAGATTTTGGATTCTTTTCACCTGAAAAAGTAAACTGAGCCTTTAGCTATAACCCTCCCCCAATTCAATCCTCTAACACACCCCCTCTGCCCCCATCCCTAAGCAACCATTAATCTACTTTCTTTCTCTACGGATTTGTCTGCTCTGGAGATTTCATATAAATGGAATCATATAATATATGGTATTTTGTGACGAGCTTCTTTCACTTAGCGTGATGTTTTCAAGGTTCATTCACGTCGTAGCATGTTCCACTACTTCACCCTTTTTTATTGCTGAAAATACTCGATTGCATGGCTATCCTGCATTTTGTTTATGCAGGATAAACAAATTCATCCATAATACCACATTTTGTTTATTCATTCATCCACATTTGGGTTGCTTCCACCTTTTGGGCTATTGCGAATAAAGCTAATTGTGTCCAAGCTTTTATGTGGATACGTTTTCACTTCTCTTGGGTATACACCTAGGAGTGGAATTACTGGGTCAAATGATAATACTATGTTTAACTTTTTGAGGAACTGCCAGACTGTTTTCCAAAATCCTCACTTAATTTTTTAAAGCCAACCTGAAATCAATGGCTCTGAATCATCATATAAGAATTTAGTTACATACAACTCAGCTTGATCACGTATAAATAAGGACTTACTGTAAGCAACTGCTTGGCAGATGCAAAGAGTCAAGCCTGGGTTATAAAAGTCAAAGCTCAAATACTCAAGAGTGCTATTTGGTATAATCTTAAAGGTTGGAGCAATTTTTTATGGATTTGTGTTTATGAAAAAGAATCTTCACAGCTATAAATGTGGCCAATAACAACAACATAAAATAAAATTACTGCACAACAACTCTTAATTAGAAGCTTTGAAAAACGTTTAGTGGCCTGAAAAAATAAGTAAAGCTATTGGATAAAACTATCTATGGATTTAAGTTACCCTCGGCTATCATCGTTTCTGTATAGGGAAATAGACAAAAAATTTAAGAAGAAAGAACTTAGAAATACTTTAAAGTGTTCAAATATAAAATGCAGAGAACTGCACAAAATGTAACTCCATAAATTTTCTCAAAATGAGTCTCACTCATGTAACTGTCGCCCACAGCAAGAAGCAGATGGTTATCAGCTCCCCTGGAGCTCTCCCTTTCCAGCCATTAACCATCCAACGGAAGAGGATATCTGACTTCTAGCACCAACTTACCCAGACCCAAAGAATACATTTTTTTTTTTTTTTTTTTTTGCGGTACGCGGGCCTCTCACTGTTGTGGCCTCTCCCGTTGCGGAGCAACAGGCTCCGGACGCGCAGGCTCAGCGGCCATAGCTCACGGGCCTAGCCGCTCCACAGCATGTGGGATATTCCCGGACCCGGGCACGAACCCGTGTCCCCTGCATCGGCAGGCGGACTCTCAACCACTGCGCCACCAAGGAAGCCCAATAATACATTTTTGACAGTATATTTCAGGTGTCAGGGACTGACCACAGGAATAGATTTAAGCTGAGAGAATTTCCCAAGACTCAATCAGACTTTTTTATATTTCACAATATAGTAGAATCTTAAAAATTAAATACCTTTAAGCTTGTGCATAAAATAAAATGTACAAACTAGCACACAAGAAGCTTTCAGTTTAACATCACCTGCCATTTAAGAATATGTACTGTAAAATGTTTTAAAGTGCATGAAACAACATACTTTAAATGTTTATTTTAAAAGACAGGTCCATTTTTTTCTCCAGGATTTGAAGTTTATTTTCAAGAGGAGTTTGTAAAAGAAGTCCTTGGTACTATTAATCACAGGTGCTTTATTTATTTTATTTTTTAACATTTTTATTGGAGTATAATTGCTTTACAATGTTGTGTTGGTTTCTGCTGTATAACAAAGTGAATCAGCTATATGTGTACATATATCCCCATATCCCCTCCCTCTTGCATCTATCTCCCTACCACCCTCCCTATCTCACCCCTCTAGGTGGTCACAAAGTACCGAAATGATCTCCCTGTCACAGGTGCTTTAATTATTCAAAAAGTGTACATGTAAACACACATGCACATTGGCAGTGCATCACACTGTGGGCTGAAGTAAGTAATGAGCAAAATAAATATAGCCTTTGCAAGCAGAGCATAAAAACGGATACACATTTCCTTTGGTTTATTGGACAGGAGGATATAAAATACCCTCACCTTACTGATAAAATGAGAAGCCTAATACAAAGGCTGTCTTACTGCAAAGCGACACTGCTCTGGTTCTTAACCTGGGGAAAAAAAAAAAAAACTATTATGATCATTTTATGTATACGAACACTTTCAACACATAAGAATTCTTCCGAGGGAAGGGTAGACTATTAGGTAAAATCATTTTACAAAGGCGAGTCAGTTTTTTAAGCTCTAAATATATCTTACAAATTACCAAAAACAGATTATGTTTTTATTAGGCTGTTTCTTTGGAAGTTTGGGATTCTACATTCTACCAGGTGATGCCTAATACAGCTCATGAGTCAAGATGAGTCGGCCACAGAGTGTAACCCTTGCCACGCGCTCCGGGCCGCCCCCGCTTCTTTCTTTCTGGAGGCGGGATACTTCCAAGGTAACCTTGGGCTCCTGCTCGCTCCTACTCTGGTGCAGGGAAAGCACTCCCCCCCCCCCACCGCCACGCCTCAACTTCCAGGCGGAGGGGCCGCAGCACAATGTCAGCGCCCGGAAGCCCCACGCGAACAGTGACTTGGCTCTGCGTTGTGCTTCCCCGAAGCCCTGAGCCTTAGACTTTTCCCATCAAGTCACCCACAGCTCCTCTTCCTGCCACCCTCCCTCCCCGGGGGAAAAAGTTTAAAGCCAGGCTCCCTTCGTATTAAAGGTTGCCAGAGTCGCTCTCTGGGCTGGACCTGAAGGGGCCGAGGGTCCACAGCGCTTCGGCGACGCTCCTGTCCCGCCCCAGCTTGGCGGGTGGGGACAGTCTCAGACCGTCGGCTGCCTGTACCTCCGCGCCCAGACTGCCGTTCCCTCCTAGCCCGAGGGACCAATTTTAAATACTGGGGCAGGGCACCTTTCCTGGAGACCGGGGAGCGAGCGTGGGTTCGGCCGGACCCCAAAGGGTGGCGACGCTGCGCGGCGTGAGCGAAGGGCGCGCGTGGGTGTGCCCGGGTGGGAGTGGGGCGCACCCGGGCGGCCGGAGGCGGACCCGCCGGCTGGCAGGTGGGTGCGGCCGGCGGGAGTCGGGGCGGCGGCAGCGGCGGCGGCGGCAGCAACAGCAGCAAGTGGTTGGGCCGTGCGTATTTCCTTCCCTCCCCCTGGGCCTCGGAGCCCGCCCTCTTGCCCAGTGCGCGGCGCCCGCGGCTCCGCTCCGCGTCCTCTTACCGCCGCCACCGGCCGCTCCTTCCCCGCCCGTCCATGTCCCTGCCCGTGGTGCTCCCGGGCTCCTGCTGCCCTGTAGCTGGGCTCTCGGGCGGGCCGCAGGCCGGGGGCCCGGGCGCCGCGGCGGCCGCCGCCCAGGAGCCGCCGCTGCCGCCGCTACGGCCGCGCTGGCCCCGGGCCGCGCTGCAGCCCCCGGCGCGGCCTCGCTGCGCGGCCACCGCCGCCGCCGCCGGGGTGCTGGCCCCGCCGCCCGCGCTCTCCTCCCGCCGGGCCGCCGCCGCCGCCGCCGCCGCGGCCCCGGGATCGGCGCTGCTGCCCGCTCGCCCGCTGTTGTCGCTCGGTCTGCTGCAGCTGATCCTGGGCTGCTGTATGGTGGCACTCAGCTTCGGGGCGCTGTCGCTGAGCAGTTCCCCGCAGGTGAAGAACTCGTGCCCGTTCTGGGCCGGCTCTTCGGTGAGTGCCGCGCGTGCCCCGCTCACTTCGGCAGGGCCCACCCGGGGAGCAGGGGGGCTCAGGCCGTTCGCCTCCACTGCCCCGTGATTGATCCTTCGGGAGCACAGCCCTTCAGGCCAGTTGAAGTTTTTGGAGGCGTTGAGGCTGGGGAAAAATAAAGGGGTAAGAGAGAGAGGAATTCTGGGGTGAATTGGGTTGCACCTGGACAGTGTCTATTCCTTGTAGGCTAAAGGGTTTTGTTGTTCCTGTCAAACTAATAGAATAAACCCGATTTCCGGCTCTTTGGGAGATTGGAAGGATGGGGGTGGGTGACAAAAAAGCGGGAAGAAAATGAATAAACTTCTTTCAGCTATTGAGTATTTACTTGCTGCCAACGTCCGCACGGGGAGGGCAAGGATCTTGATCTGTTTTGTTCACTGATGTATCAACAGTGCCTGGCACATAGTAGGAGTATTTGTGGGATGGATGAAGTGACAGGTTGGCGCACGTCACTTGTTTTTATTCCGGACTAAGGCACAAGTAAATGTTAAGTGTCTGGTGTAGGCTAGCTCCACTGTATCTGGGGACGAGTTCAGGAGGTAATAACAGGGTGTGTGAACGCACCCACGTACTTGGTCATTAAAGGAGGGCCCTAAGCCCGCACTAGGTTCCTGGAGCCACGCAGACTGATGGGCAGAATTTAATTCTCCAGAACCCGAACCCATCGTGGATGAGCTTGCCGAAGTCCCAAGTAGCGGGAGATGTCTGCCCCGCTCCGATACAGGCCCTACCGGCCCTGCCTCCTCGGACAGGAAGGCTGTTCTGGGGCAAAAGGCTGCTGCCCTCGAGCGTTTATGGAAACTGGTGGCTGCTCGTCCCTGCCTCCTAACGATTTCACAGCTTCCAAGGCATCCTGCGTCTTGAGGTTTGCTGAGGATTGAGAGACCTGGAAATAGGTTTTCGTGGAATGATTGTGGAAGATGAATATTTAAAGTAAACGGCCTTTCTCTAAACTAAATCTAAAAGCCTGGCAATGCCTATAGTTTTTACTAAGATCTGTAATGAATGTATATTTTGAATGGCTGAAAATTGGCCTTGCAGGTCCACACAAACCCAGATTCAAGACCAAATTTTAAGAATATAGGGAGAACTAATTGAACCCAAAGTAATTGTTTGAAAGAACTGTAAGAACATTAGGTACCTAGAGCCTGGCCTGGCATTTTATGCTTAAACTGATGCCAGTTTGTTCTTTTTGAAATACTTTAATGCTGGATGATCTTACTGTGGTGGGTGGAATTCACAATCTGTGCATCGTGTAAAAGGAATCCCACCCTCCTGGCCCTACCCTTGGGCTCTCCCACTGGCCTCTGGGAGTCCTTTAAAACTTCAGAAAGAGGAGTATTCCCAACAGGGTAGGGATTAGATCCGTTATGCTCCTTAGTCCGCTTGTCAGACTAAATTCAGCCAAATGGTGGCTGCATTTTATTTCTCTAAATACCATGGGGCAGAAGTGACTCTTGCATACATTTTTAGGGATTTGCTCTTTGTAAAATCATAATCTCTTGTCTTCTCAAAGATAGCTAGTTTAGGATTATTGAAAACTATTTTTTTCTCTCCTAAAATTAAACCCCTAAATCAGTGTACTATTGTGAATTATTTCAGAGGTCAATACACTTTAGATGGCAGTCAAGCCATAGTTAGATTTGATGAACTATTAAAAAAGAAAAAAAAAAAGAGGAATCAACCAGAAGATAAAGGCTGCTAGCTTGGGCCTGCTGGCTGGGCACATCCTTGTCTGTGGGACCCAGTAAACCAGAGCAGGGAAAGAATGAGTGATTTGGAACTAAGTCTCTTCCACAGGGTCCTTTTCCCACACTGTGCCCCCAACTCTATACGCAAACTTGCAACTGTTTGTTATTCTTATTTGTTGTGGTCTGTTTCTGAGGTTGTCTTCACAATTTGCAAAGTGACAACAGAACCAACTGATAGTACATGTCCAGAACAACTGAATAGGATTTGAGAGTGGCGTCAAGCCCCATGACTCTCCTGGTGTTGCAGGAAGAAAGTCTCAGCAGTACCATACCTTTTGAGTTTATGTATGTGAGAGAGATGGGTTTTTTTAAACTCTGCTTTATGGAAAATTTTAAATTTATTCAAACACTGTACAATGAATCTTCATATAGCCCTCACCCAGCTCTAACAGTTGTTTTATCTCCTGTACCTCTTTCTGGCTCTGCTGCCGGCTCTATGTGTTCTTTTTTTTTGGCTGTACCGGGCAGCTTGTGGAATCTTAGTTCCCCGGGCTCTCGGCAGTGAAAGCGCAGAGTCCTAACTACTGCACCACCAGGGAATTCCCTCTATGTGTTCTGATAACTCCAGAAGGATGGGTGTTCTAAGCAGGGTAGAAATTAGCTTCAGCGTGCCCTCTAGTCCATTTGTCAGATTCACTTCCCACGTTATTTTGAAACAAATCTCAGACATCACATCATTACACCTGTAAATATTTCAATACATGTATGTTTTTAAAAAGAAAATATAAGTGGACTAGAGAGACAGCAGAGAAGTGACCAGGAAGTCTTAAGAACCCCACTCTACCTTTAAAATTTTATTTTGAAAATTTTAAATCTCAACACATATAGAAAGAACCCCCATTGACCCGTCACCCAGCTTCAGTAGTTATCAACATTTACATGGTCACTGTATACTCACACCCACTCCCCCTTGGTAACACCCACTGGATTATTTTAAGGCAAATCTCCAGTATTGTAGTTTCAGCATTAAATATTTCAGAATGTATTTCTAAAAGAAGGGGGCTTAATAGTTAACAGGAAGGGGCTTGATAGCACGTTGTAACTAATTTAAAGACAGCTAAACTAAAGTTTTTATGAGAAAAGCTTAAGAATTATGACTTGAGGACTGCAGAATTTTTTTTTAAATGACAGCTTTATTGAGATATAATTCACATTCCATTTAAATCTACTTATATCACCCATTTAAAGTGTGCAGTTCAATGATTTTTATTAAATTCACAGTTTTGCAACCATCTCCACAATCAATTTTAGAAAATTTTCATCACCCCCCAAAAGAAACCCTGTACCCATTAACAGTCATACCCCATTTCTTCCTTACTCCATTATCCCTACGCAACCGCTGATCAATTTACTTTATGTTTCTATGGATTTGTTATTCTGGCCATTTCATATAAATGGGATCATACAACAAATGGTCCTTCGTGACTGGCTTCTTTCACTTGGCATAACATTTTCAAGGCACATCCATGTTGTGACATGTATCACTACTTCATTCCTGTTTATGGACAAATGAGATCCCATTGTGTTGCTATACCATGTTTTATTTATCGCTCAGAAGTTTGACTGGCATATGAAAGTAGGTAGTTGAGTGGCAGTGCCAGCTTAAGTCTAAGGTTACTTCAAACCCACGTAGGAACACAGTAGAAGGATATCCTCATATTTCAAGCTTTGAATGACCATTATATGCCTGAGTCTGCTGTATCAACTAAGTCAGCAAATCTTTTGGCTGCAGTAAAAATTTTGCTCATAAGGGACAAATATATTCATTTGAAAGGACTATTTTGTTAAACACACTATAGTTCAAGAATATTTTTCCATATATACCGCTGTAAGTGTTATTCTCACCTTGAGCCCAAGATTTGGAGTCTTCCTTCACTTGTCTGAACCTTGAAGGTGTATTTTATCTATTGTAATACATGTTTGGGAATTAACAAGTCCTATAAAGACTCTTTTCCCATACTTTACATACTTTCAACAACTTGAAGGGAGTGTTTTTAATGTGCTCATTGTTTTTGAGCACTCTGTGATCATTTATTTTCTTGCTGGTGTCCTTGGTTAATGACTCAATCTATTATTATTCCCGAGTAGGCACTTTAAAAACATGCTGAAGTTTGACCCAGGTGAGGGCAGAGGGAGGATCTCCATGTCCGTGTTCAGGCCACGCTATCCTGGCTCCTGATTTGGAGGCATAGTTAGCTAATAGTAGTTAGATTCCACTGGGACTACGGGAGACCAGCCTACCACACTGTTTTAGATTAATGGAAGAGTAGAGAGAGTTGCATTGGTTCGTGTCTCCCTCAAAAAACAAAATTCCTGACTCTGATGACGTATATGATCCTTGGAGATATTTCAGGCAAGTGGTAGAGAATTAGTTATTGTTTTTTGTTTTTCTCTGGGGGCCCTAATAGCCTTTATCATCTACATACATTCATGTCTCTCTGTTGAAGTCACTGACCTGAACTCATGGTCCCCCCTCCCTTGAGTCTGTGATTCTTTGGCAAGATTCCAGTTCCTTATAAAGAGACAGACATTGGTGAACCTTAAGGTAAACCTATTAAAAAAAATTTACAATGACAGAGTGTAAAAAAAAAGAATGAATGGTCCAGAGTGGAAACTAACACAAAAATTCTAGTCTCTACCAGTTAAACAACAGTAAGTACATTTTTTTCTATCATAATCATCAAATACTACTTTAATATTGAAGGAGTATTTTTAAGTATACCTTTTGAGATGAATTTAATTTTCTTTGGTCCTTTATTTTACACAACAGCAGAGTCACATGATAAGTTCTTTTTCTAATTGGAGTATAATTGCTTTACAATATTGTGTTAGTTTATACTGTACAGCAAAGTGAATCAGCTATACGTATACATATATCCCCTCCTTTTTGGACTTCCTTCCCATTTAGGCCCCCACAGAGCACTGAGTAGAGTTCCCTGTGCTATACGGTAGGTTCTCATTAGTTATCTATTTTATACATAGTAGTGTATATATGTCAATCCCAATCTCCCAATTCCTCCCACCCCACCCCCTTTCCCCCTTGGTATCCATATGTTTGTTCTTCTCTACGTCTGTGTCTGTATTTCTGCTTTGTAAATAAGATCGTCTGTATGCATTTCTTCAGATTTCACATATATGCGTTAATATATGATATTTGTTTTTCTCTTTCTGACTTACTTCACTCTGTATGACAGTCTCTAGGTCCATCCATGATGATAAGTTCTTGAGCAGGTCATTGAGCCTCTCAACCTCAGTTACTCATCTGTAAAATGGGTGGGATGATTCTTGCCTCAGAATTGATTTTGTGAGAGTGTAATTAGAGAACATTTAGGAAAATGCTTCGTTGCTGAGTCCTAGCCCCAGGCCTGGCACATACTAGAACTTCTATCAATGTTTTTTAAACATCAAGGCAATATTTAATTAAGATAAGGTGAACAGGCTAGTTTTGTTTGTTTGTTTGTTTTTTGGTGGGACATTGTGGTAACCGACAAGCATACATGAGAAATACCCAGTTGTCCACTTTGTCAGATCTTTTACTGAGTTACCCTGGGCAGATAAAGAAAGATACATGCACACATACATTTAAAAAATATATCCAGTGTAAAAGCTATAGGGCAAGATAGGTTATTAAGAAGTGGGACACCTATAACATGGCTCTTTTTAACTCTATGTTTAGATATGGCAACTTTTGACAAACAATTCAGAACATTTTTGCCCTAAGGTATGTTAATGGATTAACACAGAAAAATAAGGTAGTAGAATTACATGCTTTTGACTTTAAAGATTTGATTTTTAAGCTGGAAAGTTAAGGCACATTCACCACGTATGGTGGGTAACAGTGATTCTTGCCTGCAGTATCGTAGAATCCTTCTTTGCAATATCAGAAAAAAAGAAAGGCCTCTGCTTTTCCCCATAAGCTACAAAGAATGGGTCACAAGTGAGTGAAACCAAAATTGTAATAAATCTCATTATAGTGATATAGAGATAATTTGGTGTTAGAAAATAGGTTCTCGCCTGTTTATTCCGAGCAAGTTGCATCTTGCACTGGGTGGAAAGAATGCTGATGGAGTTGCTTTTTGCTGTTGATGTACTCTTTCAAGAAGCACGGGAGTGAAAAATATGTTTAGGCTTACATAGTCATCTTTGAGCAAGTTCATCTCCTGTTTTTGACCTTCATTCATTCATTTATTCATCATCCATTCAGTTGTTCGTTGACTCTTGCCATAACTAATTGAGTGCCTCTAGCAGCCTTTAGTGGTACTTGAGTGAATATTCAGAGATCCAAGCCCTCATGAGATTGCAAGTGAGTGTAGAACACAATTGAACAAGGAATAGCATTATGGGGTAATGGAAGGCCAGTGTTAAGGGATCTTGAGTCCCTTCTGGTGGAGCTCCAGCTGCTGCTGCCATTGATGGAAGCGGAGGCATTGAATACTCTGCCTCTTCCTCTTTCACTTCCCCATCCTCTCTCCCCAGTCATGAATTGCACACCCCTCCCCGAAATGTGAACCTCCATTCCCTTCAGTCTTGAGCTCTTAAACGATTCATCCCCAGCTGCAGCACTTTTATTCCACATTCCAGAGGCTTCCTACTTCCTCTGCTTCCCCTTCTCTTATCTCACCACTCACGGGGTTCCCCAAGTGTGTTGGGCTTACTTAATCTTGAAGAATGGGAGGGCAGGGCTCAGGACTGAGGTGGATGTAACTACAACTCCCACCTACAACTAGAATGTAGTTTCTTGAAGCATCCTATAAAGAAGGGTGGTTTACAAAAATCCTGTTGAAATTTAACATTTGTGTGTGCTGAGTCTACAAAACAATTCAAATGGAAATGATATCTTTAAGTATTTTATCTTCCAACCCATGAATGTGGTATATGTCTTGATTTATTTGGGTCTTTAATATTGATCAATAAGCTTTATATTTCTTCCTACTGAGGTCTTAAGTTTCTTTGTCACATATATTTTGAGATTGTTGATATTTCTTTTTTTTAAATTTATCTCATTTTTTATTTATTTATTTTTGGCTGTGTTGGGTCTTCGTTGCTGTGCGCGGGCTTTCTCTAGTTGCAGCGAGCGGAGGCTACTCTTCTTTGCGGTGCGTGGGCTTCGCATTGCGGTGGCTTCTCTTGTTGCAGAGCACGGGCTCTAGGTGCATGGGCTTCAGTAGTTGTGGCACGCGGGCTCAGTAGTTGTGGCTCACGGGCTCTAGAGTGCAGGCTCAGTAGTTGTGGCACATGGGCTTAGCTGCTCCGCAGCATGTGGGATCTTCCCAGACCAGGGCTCGAACCCTTGTCTCCTGCTTTGGCAGGCGGATTCTTAACCACTGCACCATCAGGGAAGTCCCAACAATTACGTTTTAAATTTAGTTTGCTCATATATGCAAAGTCCTCTCTAAAGAGAAAGGGAGGGAGGGAGGGAGGGAAGGAGGGAGGAAGAAGACTATCTAGCTTAGGGGACTTCTCTGGCGGTCCAGTGATTAAGACTTCTCCTTCCAATGCAGGGGGTGCGGGTTCGATCCCTGGTCGGGAGCTAAGATCCCACATGCCTCGGGGCCCAAAAACCAAAACATAAAGCAGAACCAATATGGTAACAAATTCAATAAAGACTTTAAAAATGTTCCACATCGAAAAAATCTTTAAAGAAAAAGACTCTGTGCTCCCAATGCAGAGGGCCCTGCTTTGATCCTTGCTCAGGGAACTAGATCCCGCATGCCACAACTAAAGATTCCGCATGCCACAACTAAAGATAATGCATTCCAGAACTAAAGATTCCGCATGCTGCAACTAAAGATCCCACATGTGGCAACGAAGATCCTGCATGCCGCAACTAAGACCCGGCGCAGCCAAAGATAAATAAATAAATAAAAATTAAAAATAAATAAATAAATAAAATTCTTGAGTTTAAAAAGAAAGAAAGAAAGCTTAGTTCTTTTGTCCTAGAGACCCTTCATTTGAAATGATAATTGTATATGTCATGATCTATTAAAAACATTTTATTTATTTATGTACTTATTATACACATGCCCCTTTCAACTTAGCAACGCTACTCCTGGGACTTTATTCAGCAGAAATAAAAAACACTTGTTTGTAAGGTTATATGGCCATGATGTTTACTGCAACATTGTTTGGGGGCAAAAAACTGGAAAAAGAGTGAATACCCATGAATATGGAAATGATTGAATACATTAGGTAGTGGTTGTACAAAGGAATATTATGTAACCATTAAATGGAAATGAATGAGAGCTAGTTCAGTAAACATGAAGTGATTTCCAGTGAAGTATTTGTTGAGAGAGAAAAAGAAGAGGAGGAAGAGTATCTTTTATGATTCTTTTTTTTTTTTTTTGTAAATATCATACCCCTGTGCATGTGTGTGTATAATTCAAAGCCAAGTAAGGAACCTGGACCCCAAGATGTCATGGATTCCAAGTTCCAATTTGTAAGTAGATGTCACCCATACCCTCTAGACAAGCCCCACCAAGTGTGTTTCCAGGAAGAAATCGTTTAGAGGAAGGAAATATCCTACTGAATTTAAGAAGATGAAAGGATATAGTGCCCAGTGAGCAGGCAGCTGATAGTATGTTTAAACATAGACGTGATACAAAGAAATTGTCTCCTGTCTGCCCATATATGTTTTTTGTGTGTGTGTGTGTGTTTTTTTTTTTTGGCGGTACGCGGGCCTCTCACTGCTGTGGCCTCTCCCGTTGCGGAGCACAGTCTCCAGACGCGCAGGCTCAACAGCCATGGCTCATGGGCCCAGCCACTCTGCAGCATGTGGGATCCTCCCGGACCGGGGCACAAACCCATGTCCCCTGCATTGGCAGGAGGACTCTCAACCACTGCGCCACCAGGGAAGCCCCATATATGTTTTTTGGTCTTTGATATAAATGGGTAGACTTGTCCTCTACTGGTTTGTTGTGAAATGATTACCCTCAGTCAATAAATGGAGAAGAGAGAGTATCGCAGGTAGGCCTGTGAGCTTTGGGTTTCAAGTAGCACTGTAATCCTTACTGATTTGTAGTTAAATAAATAGTTATTGTGAAATGGTGCATTTGAGTGATTTTGGTGAAAAGTGCCCTTGAAAGAAAATCCTCATAACTGCTTTCAGTAGATGCACTTTATTACGTACACAAAGGTCATCAGAGTGACCCTGGGCTGAATAATTACTTTGCTTATCCTTTCCTAACTGCTTAGTGAACTGTGTTATTCAAAAGGCTGATGTTGTCTTCCAGATTACGTTTTGGCAAAATGCTGGTTCTTCTTTACTGAGGATTTTAGGTTATTGTTTATTGACGTGTCATTTTGCAACATGAGATATTTCTCACTGTAGTCCCTCCGCCTTTGAGGAATAAAGGTTCAGGAACATTTACTAATTGCCAATCATGTGATAAGCACTTTGCTAGGAGCTGGGGATTCAGAGAGACAGGACAGGCATTCACAGTCAGTGGGCAAGACAAAAATGCAATGAGGTTTTTTTGGGGAAAAAGTTATATGTAGAGGGCTTACAGGAGTGTGGGGTGTTAAGATTAATATGGCTTATCAGAGGTGATGACTGTGTGTTGGGGCCTTGTAGAATGCATAGGAGTTCTCAGGCAGCTAGGAGGGGAGTTGAGAAGAGAGGACTCTGTGACAAAGAGAAGCACAAAGTCCTGGAATGTCTAGAGCCTGGCCAGTCTGAGGAAGGACAAGTATGCCTGGAAGGAGGGTGGGTCAGGAGTACATGGAAACCATGCTTGAGAAGTAGGCAGGGGAAGATCCTGGAAGGCCTTGTTTACCATTTTGAGGAATTGACTTGTCCCGTGAAGGATGGGTACCTACCAAATGAAGGGAGGGTTGCAGCCAGACATTCTTTTTATGCGGCTGACTCTGGTGACAGATTAGGTGCTACTGGGGGCAGGAAACCTGGATAGGAAATACTGATTCCTTAACTCAGAGGATAGGCTAGTTTGTTTGTATGTTCTTAACTGACCTTAAGAAAAAACATACGCAGTCAGTGAAAAAGTTTCCGGAACTTGGAAAGATAGTCTAAAACCATATACCATATACCAGGAAAGATAGTCTAAAACCATATACCAGGGCTCATGTAATCAACAGGAATATTAAATGTTTGAGTTAGAAGCCTTTGAAATTTCAGTATTTTTAAAAAATATATACTTCAGAGACTGGGGATTAGTTTATTGGAATTGGTCCCTTTTCTAGATTTATGATCCTGTTTATCCTTGTAGGTGATACTCTCTGGAATCATAGGATTAACAACTTGGAAACGGCCTATGATACTCCTGGTATGTACTGATCTTACAAATTTTTATCCTTTGTAAAATGTGCTGTTTATGAAGTCAGTTGAAATAAGTTGTTGAGGAAGTGCTAAAGCTTCCTTGTTCATTAAAAAAAGAAGTTAACAGTGGACAATATTAGAAGCCAGATGTTCTCATGACAGTAAAGTAAGATGATAATTTTGCTGCTTTTCTGATTCACTTTAAGCTTCTTATATACCCAGTTCTATACATGTGTTTCAAGTTCCAGGATTAGATCTATTGTAAAGATATAACAAAAGCAAAGCAAAACAAAACTAAATAGCTGGGACTTCCCTGGTGGTCCAGTGGTTAAGAATCTACCTTCCGGGACTTCCCTGGTGGCGCAGTGGTTAAGAATCCACCTGCCAGTGCAGTGGACACAGGTTTGAACCCTGGTCCGGGAATATCCCACATGCTGCGGAGCAACGAAGCCCATGTGCCACTACTGAGTCTACTCTCTAGAGCCCGCAAGCCACAACTACTGAGCCCATGTGCTGCAACTACTGAAGCCCACATGCCTAGAGCCCGTGCTCTGCAACAAGAGAAGCCACCACAATGAGAAGCCTGCGCACTGCAACGAAGAGCAGCCCCTGCTCACTGCAACTAGAGAAAGCCCACACGCAGCAATGAAGACCCAACGCAGCCAAAAATAAATAAATTAAAAAAAAAAAGAAAAGAATCCATCTTCCAATGCAGGGGACGTGGGTTCGATCCCTGGTCAGGGAACTAATATCCCACATGCTGTGGAGAAACAGCCCATGTGCTGTAACTACTGAGCCTGTACACTCTGGAGCCTGCGTGCCACAACTAGAGAGAAGCCTGTGCGGCGCAACGAAGAGCCCGCGTGCTGCAAGTAATAACCCAAAGCAGCCAAATTAATTAATTAATTAATTTAAAAAATAGTCTTAAAAAAACCCCCACTAAACGGCTTACTCTGGGAATTTTGAACATACACAAAAGTGAAGGGAATGATATAATGAACTCCCTGTACCAATCATCCAGCTTCAACAATTATCAATCCTTAGCCAATCTTGTTCAGTTAGACCCTTACCCATTCCCCACCCCTTCCACGTTCTTTTAAAGCAAATCTCAGCTTAAATCATAAATACATTGTTTTTTATTGTTACAGTACTTTGGTTGGGCAATCTCAGAATTTCCTTGCTTAGACTTCCTATATTCTCTCTTTATCACACCTATATTATATGTTCATCGTAATAGAGACATATATTGTTGACTTTATCCTTTTTTTAGTTATTCAGGTAAAATTCACGTAGTATAAAATTAACCATTTTAAAGTGTACAATTCGATGGCATTTAGTAAATTCCCATCCTTTATTTTTATTTATGTCCTTTTGATTCAGGGAATACTATAAAAAAATAGACAAATGCCAATGGAGAGGCCAACTTACAAGGATGAGGTAGAGGATCTAGGAAATTCAATTTGAAGTATGCTTAAAAAAATTTATTTTTCTGTATAGCATCTCTTATGTTTCTCCCATCCATTTTGAAATAGGGTTAAATAATTTTCTGAATTCATTCCATTTATATACATAACGCAGCCAGGCTGTCCTTCAGACCACTGTTTGCTAAGTGATGGGTAACAAATATAAAACTAGTTAAATTCTTAAATACAAGGAGATGAAGCACATTTCAGGATACAGTGAGAACAATGGAGCCCAATACTGTGTTGACGATCTTGAAAAACTGAACTGAAGAGTTTTCAGACCCACAAGACAATGCAGGCAACATTTTACAGGTCCATCAATTATTGCATTTGGTGAAACTTTGTTAATATTTCCAGAAGGAGTAAATGATTGATACAGCATTTTAATATATTAGACATCAGGATAGGAGAAAATGAGGCTTTGGATGAGTCTTCTGGCATGTGTTATGAGTGCTTGGGGTTTGTTTTACAACTCTAGGTTTACAGTCACTGCAGAAAAATTTTTGATGGTGTTCAATGTTTATACTAATATTTGGTTATAGGCATCATCTTTGCACTGTCCTTTTCCATTGGGTCAATATTGAAATGCTCAGTCATACGAACCTCAGGTATTTAAAATCAGAAAACTATCTAATCTAATGCTATTTGTACTTTTAAAATTCCAAATGGTGAAGAGAATATGAGTGCTTGTTCTAGATAGATATTAAGAAAGTCCACCTTTTAAAATATTTCTTTCTTTAACATTGTTTTCTTTTGGAAAGGTGCCCTTGTAAATTTATTATGTGAGCTCAAGCAACTTTAAATGAAAATGACCTTAATAAAAATGTATTTCTCATCCTTGTTAAGTATATGTACTTTGTCACAAAGTTGTAACCAGTTTGTACATACCATGTTGTGCTCTGCTTTTTCTGTTTAATATGAAATTAAGTTCACATTAGTAGCTATTATGTTTCCCTGTACGAGGAGTCCACATGCCTATCACTTAGAATTGCTACGCAGCATTTTGTCATATTTCTATATTACCATCAGTCCTAAGCCTGTTGGACATCTGAGCTTCGAAGTTTTGACTGTTATGAATTATGTATTTAGAAGGTCATTTAGTGATCATTTTGAAATGTTAATTAACATCAGTTTATAAAGAAGATAAATTAATTGGCAGGAATTGTGCAAGGGAAAACTTTCTGAGTATATCAGTAGGTCATTTGAGCCTTAGTCAGTATCATAGAGGAAAAAACAGTCCATGGGAATCTTAGTAGTATATCATTATACCCTCTGCCAAATGCTTTTGTTATGTTAAAAAGCCAGATGAAAGAAACTGACGCACCAGTCAGACACTCCTAGTTTGAGTCCTAGTTCATTTACGGAAGAGCTATGTCACTGTGCAAGCCACTTAGCTTCTCTGAGTCTAGTTTTCTTTTCTGAACAGAGGATAATCTAGTGACCCTCAATGGATACTTTACCTTTTTTTTTTGGTTCCCCACGCATCCCCCTTTCTGAGTTTTAGGGAATCTGCCATCAGATGATTTGAGTGGGAGGCTGTGTTCATTAGAGAAGCCAGAAGTGCCCGTGTGTTTTTGCAGACCCGGGCTGGGCTGGTCAGAGTCACAGCCCTACCGCCATTCACGTCCCACACTCTACCTACAGGGGCGCCTTCTGACTCTGACACAGCCAGGCTGTCCTTCACAAACCTAGGACTTTCTTTCCCTAGCTGTTTGCTTGGCTGCCTTCTTCTCTTCTGGGTCTCAGCTCAGCAGTCATCTCAAGAGAGAGACCTTCCTTGACCACCCTGATTGCAGTGACCCCTCCTCTCTGCCCCTCACCGGGTCCCAGCACTGAATACTGGCTTCTTCTTGGTCTGTAAGTAGCCTGAGTGTGCCTCACCTGTCTCCCCCAGTAGATGGTCAGTCAGTTCTGTGAGGACAGGGGTCTCTCCCCAGGACCACTGTGCTCAGGACACACTTAGGTTTGAACGGTGGCAGTAATTTGGCAACCAATAAGAAATTCAGATCCTGGATTAGTTCTCAAAGTTTCTCTTTTACCTTTGTCTTAAATTTTTCTCACTTGTTTTTGTTCACTTGAACTCTGTATTTACCACCTTTTAACTTCAGGGTGGTTAGAGAGTATTTTGGTAGTGGAGTTTGGGAGGGGGCTAGTTGGTCTCTTTAGGGGCTTTCAAGAGGCAAGCTGTTCTCATTTTGAGTTGTTGGGTGTCTAGAACATTTGAACACTTCCTTTTGAGAGCGTTTACATTTGTGCTCCCTCTTTGTGTTTGTTTCAGTGATTACATCAGGTTTATACTGGTTTGAACAAAGAAGGTCAGTTTGACCTAGTTCCTTCAAACTCAAGTTTTCATGGAAACTCAGAGTTGGACGATTTCATTCACTGGGTCCTCTTCTTTCTACTGATAGAATACTCAGGTGTCCAGAACAAAATAATAATTTTGGGAGACACTTTGTGAATGTTTGTAGCTATTTTGGGCTGTGACTGGGATTAAGGTTGGGGGTGTGTGCATGTGTGTGTATGGTATTCTATCAAGAATACTTGTGTATTTTCCATCAAGAGCAAACATTTTCCTTTTTTTTTTGCGGTACGTGGGCCTCTCACTGTTGTGGCCTCTCCCGTTGCGGAGCACAGGCTCCAGACGCGCAGGCTCAGCGGCCATGGCTCACGGGCGCAGCCGCTCCGCGGCATGTGGGATCTTCCCGGACCGGGGCACGAACCCGCGTCCCCTGCATCGGCAGGCGGACTCTCAACCACTGCGCCACCAGGGGAGCCCAAACATTTTCCATTTTAAAAGAATGTTCCTTATATTTTCTAGATATCATTCAGTTTTCATTCTAATGAAATGTTTTAGACTTGTTTAGAAATCACAGACTCAGTGCTGGGAATGCCCTCAAAGATTGCCTTACTTAGGCACCTCAGTTGGAAAACAGAATTGTCTTGATAAGATAGTTACTGAATTGGTGGACTGGACCCGGGCTGGTGTCCTAACCAGGGTGGAGACCCCCTGTCTCTGCCAGGAAGGTTCTTTCTCCTATTGGATTTGCACAGCCAGTAACAAAACTGATGCTGAGACTGGAACAGCACAAGCTTTTCTTTTTTTTAACTATAAAGATGTTTTTATTATTTTTTTTCACATCCTTATTAGAGTATAATTGCTTTACAATGTTGTGTTAGTTTCTGCTGTATCACAAAGTGAATCAGCTGTATGTATACATATATCCCCATATTCCCTCCGTCTTGAGCCTCCCTCCCACCCTGGAACAGCACAAGCTTTATTCGATGGCCAAAGGATGGAGAAGAGGGAACCTAGTTCTCAAATCCACTTCTCAACCCAATTTGGGGGAGAGACACCAAATATATAGGAGGGTCAAGGTAAAAGGAGGGAGGGAATTAGAAAGAGTGGGAAGAACACTCATGAGTTATTCGAGAATCAGAGTGTGGTTTGGACCTGGAACTGATGCAGCTCTCCTTTTCAGTCCTTACGTGGGCTTTTCCAGTTGTCATGGCAATCGTCAACTGTCATGGTGCTGGTGAGTGTGTCATAACCTGCTAATGTATTACAAAGAACGTATAATGAGGCTCAAGATCTACTAGAAGTCGGGCTTCCCAGGTGGCACAGTTGGTTGAGAGTCCATCTGCCAATGCAGGGGACGCGGGTTCATGCCCCGGTCCGGGAGGATCCCACATGCCACGGAGCGGCTGGGCCCGTGAGCCATGGCCGCTGAGCCTGCGTGTCCGGAGCCCGCAACGGGAGAGGCCACAGCAGTGAGAAGATCTACTAGAAGTCAAATATTCCGTCATCTTGGGCCTATTTGGTTCTAACCAGTTCTTTTTTTTTTTTTCTTTGCAGCTTCCTCCTGAAGCTTAGATTAAGACTAACTGGTTTCTCTTTGAGGGAGGGGCAGGGGTCTGATTCTGGGGCAACAGCCTCAGTAACAAGATGTGTTCCTTTGGTGGTACATTTGGTAAGAATTGCCACTGTGAAAGCCCAGCCAGGCATTCTGCCTACAGTTTTGGTTGCTTATGAAGTGGTAATTTGAGCTATAGTTATTTTTATTTTTCTTGTCAGTTTGGAACAGAGGGGATGAATATGACCTTCAAGCTGATAAAAGACAGCTTTATCCTTTAGCACAAAGAATGAAGGTTCTTCCCTGGTGATGTTCTTGGGTCACATATGTGGTTTATTCTCAACTGCGGGTCCTGTTGATTTGAACCCTAGACTAAGAACAGAAGAGGTAGATGAATTGGCTGTTTTTAGAAAATGATCCATCAGTTTCTCTTCTAACTTCAAGATTATAGTATTTAGGGTAAAGCCTCCCTCATTCCCCAAAGAGACTAAAAAATGGCCTCAGTATGATACACGAATATCTTATTACCCCTCAGCTAACAGTTTAAGTAGGCTAGGCTGGTAAGATGGTCCCACTCCATTTGGGGATCCAGGTTCTTTCCATCTTATTGTGCCGCAAAGGGAGGGTCATGAAATGTCCAGACACTTTGTCAAAAGAGATTGAGGAACTAGTCTCACCAGATAGTCAGAAAATACTTACAGGTGGGTTATGCCGTGGGACAGATGGTGGCCCTTTCATTCCTGATGATAAAAGAACAGGAGGGAGCAGACTACCTAGGCACAGTTTAGGAATCTGTACATTTATAAAAGGAACTTTGAAGCTCTGGCTTGTGCAGTCTGGTTCTTTCAGGAATATTTCATGGTTGTCAGTCATTTGGAATGAGCTCCCTGGTTTGAGAGTTCAAGAAACCTGCATTTTAATGCTGACATGTTACCACTAATTATTGGATGATCTCAGGGAAATCTCTTGATTTCTGCAGGTATAAAATGAGGGTTTTTTTTACCTGTAGTATTTGTTGCATCCCCTTGTCTTGAATACCACTGTTGATTCCCTGAAATCCCGTTGATCAAGCAAAGCTAAGTTTATTGGACCTGCTGAAGTAAGGGAGAACACCTTACCCATAGTTCTCAGAAGGAGTGAGTCTAAGAGAGGATATTTATAGAGTTTTAGGACCCCGGCTGAGTGATTTTAAGGTGAGTCTTGCAAGATAGGCAATTGACTGGACTTGGGCAGAACCTATGAGATAGTAGCTTTGGATTGGTGGGCAAATGGAGGGGAGGGCCTTGAAGCAAATTTGATGAGTAAGTTGTTAGTTTTGATAACTATTTTAGTTGGTTCACAATCTTACCTTTGAGGAGCAAGTATTTCTCGGAGCAAGTAGCTCAGTTATCTTTGCTTGTTCTCAGTACTGTTTATTATAGGGTCAGAAGAGTATGGCCAGTCCCAGAATTAGCACAGGGACTGGAAATTATGTTGGTTTTAGTTCTCATCGTAAATTTCATGGAGGACCCATTCTTTTTTTTTTTTTAACATCATTATTGGAGTATAATTGCTTTACAATGTTGTGTTAGTTTCTACTGTATAACAAAGTGAATCAGCTGTATGTATACATATATCCCCATATCCCCTCCCTCTTTCGTCTCCCTCCCACCCTCCCTATCCCACCCCTCTAGGTGGTCACAAAGCACCGACTTCATCTCCCTGTGCTATGCGGCTGCTTCCCACTAGCTAACTATTTTACATTTGGTAGTGTATATACGTCCATGCCACTCTGTCACTTCATCCCAGCTTACCCTTCCCCCTCCTTGTGTCCTCAGGTCTATTCTCTACGTCTGCTTCTTTATTCTTGTCCTGCCCCTAGGTTCGTCAGAACCATGTTTTTTTGGATTGGAGGACCCATTCTTTTTTTTTTTTTTTTTTTAACGTTGAGCCTTTTTAAAATTAATTTATTTTTTTAAATTTTTGGCTGTGTTGGGTCTTCGTTTCTGTGCAAGGGCTTTCTCTAGTTGTGGCAAGCAGGGGCCACTCTTCATCGCGGCGCGCGGGCCTCTCGCTGTCGTGGCCTCTCTTGTTGCGGAGCACAGGCTCCAGACGCACAGGCTCAGTAGTTGTGGCTCACGGGCCTAGTTGCTCTGCGGCATGTGGGATCTTCCCAGACCAGGGCTCGAACCCGTGTCCCCTGCATTAGAAGGCAGATTCTCAACCACTGCGCCACCAGGGAAGCCCCGGAGGACCCATTCTTAACATCCATTATGCTAATTAAGCAAACAAATAATTTCATCAATCGGACAACTTATTTCCATTGTCACTCTGCTAATTTAGCAAAGCTGCTTGGATGTTGTTGGGAGATAAAGATAAAAGCAGCAGCTTCTGGAGTATGGCTTTTTTCATAAATGCTGAGTATCCTGGAATTTGAATTCTTAATCGTCCTGAGGGTGTAGCTTGGACCAGTCAATATGTACATGATATCACACTGTCTGTGCTGAAGTTTTTGGAGGTGTATTTCAGACATACTGTAGTATGTGTGCGTCTGGGTTGCCGAAGGGCCTTCTAACCATCCTGCATTCTGAGCCCAGCAGGCCATAGTGATCAATTTCTGAATATGCCTCTGAGACAACTACATGGACTGTGAATGATTTGGGGCAAGGGAGGAGACCATTTTGAATCAGGGAGCATCTTAAAATAGATGTCGTGTGAAAAGTTGCAGAATAATGTGTATGGTACCCCTTGTGTTTTTTAAAAACATTGGGGGGATCATACGTGTGTTTGTAGTTACATGAAAAATTCTTGAAAAGGCATACAAGAAACTGTTCACAGTAGGCACCTCTGTTGAGTGCAGTGGGAATGGGAGGGAAGGAGACTGACTTTCCACTTTATGTCTGGAGAGGACATGTGTTGTGTGAAGTG
Organism: Lagenorhynchus albirostris; assembly: GCF_949774975.1. NCBI lineage: Eukaryota > Metazoa > Chordata > Mammalia > Artiodactyla > Delphinidae > Lagenorhynchus > Lagenorhynchus albirostris. The sequence goes on along the minus strand of NC_083101.1, from coordinate 50,069,622 downwards.
GAGGATGTTTTAGTTTCCCTGTTTTGTTTGGGTTCTGGCTGTCGGTACCTACATATCTGAACTCTCTTCCTCCGGGGTTTGTTTATCTGCCCTTGTGTGTCCTGATGAGAGGCAGGATCCTGTCTCTGGCTGGAAGCTTCTGAGGCTAGATGCTTACACTCCTGCATGCCGGCAGCCAGGGTGTGAGCCATGACCTCCTCACCACTGAAGCTCCGGCCCAGGACTTGGAAGCTGGAGCCCTTGATGCAGAATAGCCGGGGCAGTTTAGAATTCATTCGGCAAAAGAGGCAACCTGTGTCCAAGGCTGGCATCCAGTGACCTGGCTTTCCTGTGGCATGACCTTGGTAGAGGTCCCAGCACCCAGCTTCCCTGGACTCCTTCCCAGATTTGTGAGCCTGGTTCCTGTGGATTCTGTGAACTACCCGATAGCCTGCTTATTTAGTCTGAGTTGATTTCTGTTGTTCATAACATAATCGGGAACTCCGACTGCTGTGGGACCATGATTTTTTTTTTCTTCTGCCAATGTTACTTTTACAAGAATTTTTAAAAAACCAGTTCAAAAATAGATTCATTTTAAACATTTGCTCGTTTATGGTAACTCAGTTGAAGAACAAGAAATCCAGTGGGTGCTCAAGTTAGATTGATTGATGGTTTGTTCTTGACTTGGGTGGAAAGTGTTAGGTAGATGAGCTGGTGGGGGCAGTTGTCGGGGGTGGTGGTGGTGGAATTGGGTCTGCCTAGCTGTCACTTCTCAATGAGGATACAAAGGGTTGCCTTGTAGAGCTCTTTAGTGAACAGAAAAGAATAATTTATAAACGGACATTGTGTATTAGCAGGTATTCTGCATGTTGATGGAGTGTAGATTCGAGTCAGACCTGGATCTGATTGGGGTCCCATAATTAGATGTATAGTTTAGGGCATAATAAATAAATCACCTCTCTGAGACTTTTCCCTATTTATTTCTATATCTATAAGATATATTTATTTATATATGATATACATACATGACACAGTATATATATATGTATCAAACATATGTGTGTATATGATATATACACACACATACATAGGTGCCATAGATATATATTTCAAACATACCACTGTGACATTGAGACATTTTATAATTTACTAAGTACCTTTTAAGAGGAAAAGAATCTTTTTTATTTAAAAAAGGGGGAGCTTGGGCTTCCCTGGTGGTGCAGTGGTTGAGAGTCTGCCTGCAGATGCAGGGGACGCAGGTTCGTCCCCCGGTCTGGGAAGATCCCACATGCTGCGGAGCGGCTGGGCCCGTGAGCCATGGCCGCTGAGCTTGCGTGTCCGGAGCCTGTGCTCCGCAATGGGAGAGGCCACAACAGTGAGAGGCCACGAACCCCCCCCTCCAAAAAAAGGGGGGGGAGCTCATTAGCCTTCTTATTCTTATTGAAAGTAATAATTAGACCTCTGTGCATTTTTCCCAGCATCCAAACCTGACCACACTCCCCCAAATTAACCATTTTAATTTCTCTCTGCTTTTAGTGCCCCTGGCAGTTGTCTCCATCTCACTAAAAGGGAGGCATGGGTGACACATTCTCTCCTATTGAAGTTATTTTTATTTGAAAATAATCTTTATTTCTCCTATTGATGGCTTTATAATTTTAAATAATATTATAAAGTTCTGTTTCTTAATTCATTAACTTTGGACAGTATCTTTTGATTCTCTCTTTTATAAGATGAAGAAATTAGCAGTTAGCTCTGCTTCTTTCCCCCTTTTACCTCCTGTTGATGGTAACATTTCCTTTATATAGTCAGTGATTTAACATTAACATTTTACTCTTAAACTATGTCATACCATTCAGATTTTGTCTGTAAATTGTTTCTAAAAGAGTGAAAACCGATAATAGCATTTATAGTATTTTCATTATATGAATGTGATTGAAATAGGAGGTTAGAATTGGATTCTTGCTTTCCAGATTCACCTGAAGCCAAAATACAACCCATGCCAACAGCTCCCACGTTCCAGTGTGTGTTAGACTATCTAAGCAGGACTTGTAAAGCTTCTGGGTGAAACTAGCTTTGCAGCCTTTAGCTGATCTCCATCCCCCAGCCTATAAAAGGATTAGGGGTTAAAGAGACAAATGTTTGGAGAAAGTTACTGAATTGCTGTGGCATTTTAAGTTCCACCTCTGCATGGGGGAGGGGAGCGGTGCTTAAAGATAAGCACTGGAGAACCTGAGACAGGTCTCACAGTGGTTGACTGGACTGGTGTCAGACTCCTGCCTGGGGAATTTAAAGGGCTGGCTGGAGTCCTTGTGACCTGAGAGTTAACGGCTGCAGTTGGGAAATAATTGTACTTTCACAGACCAAGCCCAAGAAGTGTACTTCCAGCTGACCAGATGGGTGGGCTCTGTGAGAGAGAGTAGGCCTGGGATGAGCTTATATCCTGCCCCAGGGAGCCCCTTAGAGGAGTGAGGGGACCAGAGCAGAGAGAGGCCGGGCCTGCCCTGACAGATGCCCACATTAAGGGAACTGCAAGTTCAAGAATGGGTATCTCAGAGGAGCCAATGGAAGCCTCATTCAGGAGAGTCTCCTGTAAACACTTGCCAAGGCCGGTTGTGAACAATCAAGGGAACTCTTCCTGCCCCCCACCTTGTTTACGCACTTGGCCTGGCCTCCCCCTTGCTCCCTCCTCTCCAGAGTGGCAGGGCTGTGGCTGGCAGGCTCATGAGAAGTGGACACAAAAAGCAAGGAAGTAGAGGAGATTATGTCTTTTCACTGCCTTTCCCACTGCAGACGTGTTTGCTCCCTACAAGAAGAAGCCTGATGAGAAGGAAAGAAGGTGAAATTTAAATGCAGTTTCAAGTTTTGACTGGGACACAGGTCTGGACATTTTAAATACCAAAATGGGACTTTTTGTGACTTGAAGTTACTGGAGGACTTTTTGTATCTGATGTTGACCAGAGGAGTCATGGGCCCAGCCTCAGATTTCATCTAAGGGTTCAGGAAGAGCTAGCCCTACAAAGTGGGCGTGAACAACATCGCTGGGGTGAGGGTGGAAGCAAAGTGGTTTTCTGTTGATGGCCGTGAGTCCTGCTTGTTCAGAGGATCAGCTGCATTATTTTCTGTAGCACCAGGAAGAATGATTGGATCTGGAGAGAGAACAGTTTCAAGCAGCCAAGTCAAATCTATTATTCTTTTTTATTCTCTGTCATTTGCTCAGCATCATGTCATATTTTAGTTTGCTTCAGCTTTGGACCATGACTGATATATACAGTGACGTTTTTCTTAGAGTTTCTAAATGACTCTTCTTTTTCTTGTTGGCAAAAAAGGTACCTAATCTCAGAGATCATGTAGCTTCTTTTTTTTTTTTGCGGTACGCGGGCCTCTCACTGTTGTGGCCTCTCCCGTTGCGGAGCACAGGCTCCGGACGCGCAGGCTCAGCGACCATGGCTCATGGGCCCAGCTGCTCCGCGGCATGTGGGATCTTCCCGGACCGGGGCACGAACCCGTGTCCCCTGCATCGGCAGGCGGACTCTCAACCATTGCGCCACCAGGGAAGCCCTTCTTGTATTTTTAAACAGCTTTATGGAGATGTAATTGGCATATCACAACATTCACACATTTAAACTGTACAGTTCAATGGCATGTTCACAGATATGCACAAACATCACCACCATCAATTGTAGAACATTTTCACATCACCCCAAAAAGAAACCCTGTATCCGTTAGAAGTCACTCCTTATTTCCTCTCCATATTCCCACCCTAGGAAACCACTAATGCACTGTCTATCTCTATAAATTTGTGTATTCTGGGTATTTCAAACAAACAGAATCATATAATATGTGATCCTTTGTAACTGGCTTCTTTCACTTAGCATTTTTTTTTAGCACAATATTTTTAAGGTTCATCATATTGTAGCATGTATCAGTACTTTTCCCCCTTTTTGTTGTTGAATACTAGTCCATTGATGGATGTACCACAGTTTATCTATTTATCAGTTGATAGACATTCCCACTTTCTGTCTACTATGAATAATGGTGCTGTGAACATTAGTTTTTTTGTGGACATGTTTTCATTTCTCTTGGCTATACGCCTTGGGGTGGAATTGCTGAGTCATATAGTAACTCCACGTTTAACATTTTGAAGAACAGTTTCCCAAAGCAACTGTGTCATTTTACATTCCCATCAGCAGTGTATGCGGGTTCCAATTTCTCTGAATCTTTGCCAATACTTATTATTGTATTTTTAATTATAGCCATCTTTATGGGTGTGAAGTGGTATCTCATTGTGTTTTTGATTGGATGTTGAGAATTTTCATGTGTTTACTGGTCATTTGCATGTCTTCTTTGGAGAAATGTCTATTCAGATCCTTTGCCTCACCATACCTCACCATAGTAACATTATCACAACTAACAAAATTACCCAATTTCCCTTTTCAAGTCCCTTATCAGATATATGATGTGCAGATATTTTCTCTCATTCTGTGGGTTCTCCTTCAACTTCTTCTATGGCGTCGTTTGAAGCACAAAAGTTCTTCATTTTCATGAAGTTCTTTTGTTGCTGTACTGTCATATCTAAGAAGGCTGGTCTAATCTAAGGTCATGGAGATTTACTCCTATATTTTCTTCTAGGAGTTTGATTGTTTTAGCTTATACTTGGGTCTATTTTGAGTCAATTTTTGCATACGGTGTGTCAGTGGTCCGAGTTCATTCTTTTGCAGGTGGATATCCAGTTGTCCCAGCACCACTTGTTGAAGAGCCTGTTTTTTCCTCATTGAATTATCTTGGAACCCTAGTTGAAAATCAGCTGACTCTAAGTGTGAGTTTTACTTATCTAGCTTCTTAATCATACTTTTTACTAGTTGTTTTACTTTCTCCTTTGGACATTTCTAAGACTATTAACTTCCTGTTCCAGTTTGGACTTAATTGTTTTCTAGGTCTCCTGTACAGATGTCATCTAAATATTTCTTTTCTTGGTATTCTTGGATTAGAGCCATTGTTTCTTAGCTCTCAAGCCTCATGCATTCTTTTTTCTTGAATTCCTTTTTCATTTTTCCAGAGAATATTCTCAAATAAAAGTTTTCATGAAGAATGTAAGGGAAGCGAGCTCTCTAAGGGTTTGAATGTCTTGATGTGTCTTTGTTTTGCCCTCCCACTTGAATGATAGTTTGGCTACGTATAGAATTTGGGGTTCAAGATGATTTTCCTTCCAAAATTTGAAGGCAGTGCTTGATGACTGATGCTGATGCTGACCTGATTCTTGTTCCTTAGTGGGCAGCCCCTTTCTTTCTATCTGGAAGCTTTTAGGATCTTTATCTTCGTATTGATAAAGTTTAATTTTCAAAAAGATAAAATCATGACTCTTAGGCAAATATAAAACGAACGTGTCAGTAATGAGGGAAAACTGGTTCAAAGCACATTTGAGGAGCTAAGTATTTATAGGTGATGTTAGAAGAAGATTGCTGGGATAGATACAAAACTGGTTGATGTCCAGTAGAGCCATAAACAGTAATTTTTGAGGTTTTCTGTTCCATTGGACAGAATTTATTTCCATCTTTACTGAAAAAAAAATCTGCAACTTAAACTCTGCCTCTACAGAGTTATAAAATAGCTGATCAAATAACTAAATAAGTAAATGGAATACCCAGTAATCTCTTTTGCCCATTTGCAAGTTTCAGATAATTTTTCTGACAGTCTTCTGAAATTACATGAAGGTATATTTAGGTGTGGGTCTTTTTTCCTTCATACTTTTTGACTGTTTTTACCATTGAATATTTGAGTTTTTTAAAATTTGAAGACATGTGTCTTTCTTAAACACCAAGCAATTTTCTTTGCTGTTTCTTCGATTATTTCCTTCCCTCCATTTGCTCTGCTCTATTTTTCTAGAACATCTAATAGTCAGATGTTGGACCTCTTGAATTGATCATCTTTGTTTCTTAACTTTTCAAAGTCTTATACTTTTTATTTCTTTGTCTTTTTCTTTTCTATTCTCTGAGTAATCAGTGTTTTCTCCATGGGAGTCAGTAGTTCTGGTTGACATCTTGGTCCTTCTTGTTTGGTGCTGTTAGATTTTTGAATGTCTGTTGTTCCTTGATTATTCATAAATTCTAGTTGTGACTGAAGAACTAGGTTGGTAATATTTTTAATGTTTGTAATAATTTGTAATAAGAAGAAGAATAGTAATAATAGTAAACACATAAGTAAGATGCGTGTATTAACCCACTAATCCTATAAGATGTTATTAGTATCCTCCTTCTGAGGAAACCAAGGCACAGAGAGGTTAAGTAATCTGCCCAAGGTCACACAGCTATAAGTGACAGAGTTGGGTTGCAATTTCAGGTGGTTTCTATGTAGAGTCCATATTCTTAGTCACTACCCTTGTTTTTGTGGGTCTGTTTCCACAGCAAGCTTGTCTGTTAAGGGATGGGAGGGCTGCTGGGAGCTCTGTGCAGCTGAGCGGGCCTTTGTGATGGATAGGCTTTACTTTAAGGTGTGCTTGAGAGAAGTAGATGACTGTTATACCAAAAAGAAGACTTGACTTGGAGGGACTATTCCACCAGGACCCCTGTATCCCCAGGCACATTACTCAGCTCTTTTATAAAGAAGTTCATTAGTAATAGCTGGTGGGCACATGCTTCTGCTTCTTGTTACTTTTGCACCTGCAAAAGCCTCTTTAATATTTTTTTAATGTTTTATTATGAAAATTCTCAAACTTACAGAAAAGTTGAGTAAATAATGAATTCTCATATACCTTCCACTTGGATTCAATAGCTTTTAATGTTTTGCCTTACTTGCTATGTTTATATATAAATATTTTACATTGAAGTGTTTCAAAGTTTCAGACTTCATGGTACTTCACCCCTGTATGCTCTAGGAGGCATCTCCTAAAAATAAGACATTCTTCTACCTCACCGTAATAACATTATCATAAGTAAGAAAATTATTTGTAATTTCCTAATGTCATCTAATATTCAGCCCATATTTAAACTTTCCCAATTATTCCAAAATGTTATATAATTTTTTATTCATCAAAAAGCTTTTCAACTGAAGTATGATTTGTGCATATTTGTGTATGTATATGTGTACAGCTTGACGGATCATTCAAAAGTGAATACTCCTATGTGACCCTGTTCTGTTCTTCAAAATCCAGGACCCAGTCAAGGTTCAGTCATTTTATTTGACTATGCTGTCTCTTTAGTCTTCTGTATTCTAGAATACTCTTCCTGCCCCCTTTTTTTTTCTTTTTCCAGGAATTGACTTTGTGAAGAGATGAGTCCAGTTGGTTTCTTTATCTTTTCCCCCCTCATCTCCTTCCCACGTCCTCCTTTTCTTCCTTTGATATGGGAAATTTCAAATATACTCTTAATATGAGAGAAACACAGCAACCCCCCACCTTGTACTCATTGCCCAGCTACACATGTTCAAGATTGTCTCCTCTACACCCCTAACCATCCATTTCTCTTCTTCCTTACCACTGTGTTGTTTTCACATAAATCCCAGCCTTCACATTTCCTCCTTCAATATTTCAGTACATATATATAAAAGACATGGCTGGGAGCCCAGCAAGGGCTGTTAACTAGAGCATGGACATGTGACCTCCTCCTGTAACAGCCACCCAGCATGGAGACTGGGTTCTGAGAGGGACTGTCTGTAATGAGTGTTCCAAGAGGCCCAGGTGGCCCAGGCGTCATCTTACCATCTAGCCTGGATGTACCAGAATGTCATTCCTGCTGCATTCTCTTGGTCAAACAAGTTCCCAAGACCACCTTAGAATCAAGGGGAGGGGAATTGGAAATTGGACTCTACCTCTTTTCCTCTTTTTTTTTTTCTTTTGTGAGTAAAATGTACATATTTTCAATTTTTTTTTTTTTTTTTGCGGTACGCGGGCCTCTCACTGTTGTGGCCTCTCCCGCTGCGGAGCACAGGCTCCGGACACGCAGGCTCAGCGGCCATGGCTCATGGGCCTAGCCGCTCCGTGGCATGTGGGGTCCTCCCGGACCAGGGCACGAACCCGCGTCGCCCGCATCGGCAGGCGGACTCTCAACCACTGCGCCACCAGGGAAGCCCCATATTTTTAATTTTACAATTTTAACATTTAAAAGTATACAGTTCAATGACATTAAGTACATTCACAGCACTGTGCCACCATCACTCCTATCCATTTCCAGAACTTTTTCATCATTCCCAACAGAAACTCTGCACCCATTCAACCATAACTCCCCATTCTCCCCTGGTAATTACCATTCACTTTCTGTCTCTATGAATTTGATGACTCTACATAGAATTGCAGTCATACAATATGTGTCCTTTTGTATCTGGCTTATTTCACTTAGCATACTGTTTTCAAGGTTCATTCGTGCTGTACCATGTGTCAGTACTTCCTTTTTAAGGCTGGATAATATTCCATTGTATGTATTAGTCTTCACCTCTTGACGTGAGGAACAGCCTGTAAAGTACAGAGGGAAGGACTTGACGGCAGCTGTCTTTGAGGACTGTTGGCTCTGGAAAGTTTCTCAAGAGCCTCGATCTTCATTGTGGGAAGTCGTTAAGATCTGACCCTCTAATTTGCTGAACCTTGAGAAGCTAAGAGCACTGGAGAAGGGGCTAGAAGCAGGGAAAGAACGAAGAGTAGAGATGCACAGATGAAAGAGAAGAATAACTTAGAAAGAAAGTGAACTCTTAAGAATCATAGATCTGCAATTTTCCTTAAAACTTTCTGCTGCCTTTCTTATCTTCAAATCCAAATATACTTCTGCCACCTTATTCCCCAGGGGCAGAGCAGACCACGTTCCTGACCCTCTCACCTTGTTTGAAGAGTACATCCCCTGTGTCGTGTCATCCTCTGATTATTTCTCTTGAGGCTCTCATTAGGATATTTTCCTCCTGGTCCTCTGCCACATTCCTGATGAGAATATATTAATTTAGAGTGGCAGAGCTGCCTAAGTTGTACCAGGGAATTATGGAGCCAGACAGATTATGAGGTCACCCCCTTCTCTGCTACTCCTGATTGCTTGGGTCATGAGAAGAGTCACTTTCCTGAGAAATGAGGGGTGCAATGTGCTGAAAGGCAGCCCTGGGGGATGGGGGATCTGCAAGAGAACAGGGCAGGGGAGGACCCCAGGTAAAGCAGAAGTTCCTCTCACAAGCTGAAGCCTTGAAAATACCCTGAGATTTGTATATTTTCCTCAGGAATTTGCACCTCTCAGTTATAAGTGCTTTTAGCTCACCTCGAAGCTGTGTCCCAAACTAGTGAAAATTTGTGTCTCACTCTGGTGGGGAGAGGAAGAAGCCCTTCACTACTGTTGAAAAAGGAATTCAAAATAAATGTTATTACACTTGAAATATTTTATAAAAAGAAAATCTGGGCTAGCCATAACATGAGTAAATCTGACACTTAAACATCTCTGAGAGGAAAGAGAGACAGCTGGTTCTGTTCACAGCCACAGGCCTGTGTTTGGCTTGTTGGCAGAGAGAACCAGTCTGGACATTGGTAATATATCTGCCAAGCTTCTGGAGGAAGTTTAAAAGATGTCAAGGGAGTGAAGCCCAGGAGCAGGTTCTCTTGGGATCTGAGGATTAAAGGCGCCCTGGCAAACCGAGTCAGCGCATGTGTGAGCTCCTGAAACAGCTTTAGAGCAGCAGGAGGCTGGGCTTTGTGAGTCGCTGTGATTTACTATGTTTTGTTGGTTGCCGTGGTGCTGAGTGGTCTATCAGAAGATTCATTTTGCTAAACTAGTTCAGAAAGGTTTTAGTTTGGTGTCTTGTCTTGGATTCTTTTTCCTGGTGTCATTGGTGTTGTATTCAGATAACTTTGCTCATGATTCTACACCTTTGTATTAACGTGCTTCTCCAAACTGAATTAAAATTGTAAATGTTAAGAGTCAAATAAGTGGTTATGTTCATTGTCATGGGTCCTATGACATTCGTCTTACTAACCGGTGACTGATCAGTGGTTTGGAGCTTGGACTTCTTGACTCTGAGAACATAAATGTTAGAATGTTGGTCACATTCCCAGCCAGATCACAGAATGTTCTTGTTTCAATGGGAAAATGTAACCTGAATTCTAAGGACTGGGTGCTTTGTTCTTCCACCCAGTCACCCACCACCCCAACTCCTTCCTACAAAGGTTTGGGACAGAAGTCCCATCTTCCAGCCCCAGAAAGGGGTGAGTTCCCACCAGGAGCAGTAGCCATTTTCATGCAAGCAGTGATAGTTAATCTGGTGTTTGCCTTTCAAGGCCTGTCTGTATATGTTGCAGAATATTAGTAAGGATGCATGATACCTCCATATAGTGTTTATAATAAGAATCAATTTTCTTTCATTTGTTCATTGATTGATTGATTCATTCATTCATTCAGTAATATTTAAGACCACCTTGTTTTTGTGCCCCACTGGAGAAAAGTGTATTCTGTTTTTCATTTATTTTTGAGCAGTATCAAAAGAGTGCCTGTGGGGGAAAAAAGGCATAGTGACTAAATAGGTAGCAGTGATATTTTCTTGGGAAATTAAAAGAAGAAAGAAAGCGTGAAAGAAAAGGATTCTGAGGCAGTAGTAGTATTTTTTGAATTAAAAGTTTTTGAGAAGTTTCTAAAGGAAAGAATTTGGCGAGCTTTTGATATTTAAATAGAAAAAAATACACACACACAAGTTCACTAATCCCATTCATGAGGAATAAATTCTGTTGTTTTGCCTTTCCTCATTGCTAGTGTAGGATTCAGTTTTCTCAGGACCACTGAGTCAATTTATGCTTGCCCATTGACTCTGCCCTTGTGACCTAATTACCTCCCCAAGGCCCCAGCTCCTCATACCATCGCTTTGGGATTAGGATTTCAATTTACGAATTTTGGGGGACACAAACATTCAAACCATAGCAGTGGGTTTTATTTCATTTATGAGTGGACTGCAATTTGTTCATCTGTTCTCCTATTCTTAGACGTTTGGATTGTTTCTAGCGTTTGGCTATTATGAACCAGTTGCTCTGAACATTCTTGTACGTGTCTTTTTCTAGGCATATACACTAATGTATATACCTAAAAATGAATTGCTGAGTCATAGGGTGGTAGATATTTAACTTTATTAGAAACTGCCAGTAGTTTCCCATAGTGGTTGTGCCATTTTCTAATTGTTTCTGAGACTCACAATCAGTCCTTTTCTAGCCTCACTTTCATATCCAGAGGTATCTGCTGCCACCCATTTCTGAACATTTGGAGATTCTGAGGAATAAATTCTGCTGTTTTGGCTTTCCTCATTGCTATTGTAGGAGATTGAGTTTTCTCAGGACCACTGAGTCAATTTATGCTTGCCCACTGGTTTTCTAACTTCTAAAATTTTACAGCCGTTTTTCTGTTCTCTCTGTCCTTATGGATTTCTGCATTTAAAGTATTTCCTTTATTGCCATTTTAATGGGTTTTCAGGAATTAGTAGAACTAAATGCTTAAGTTCACTAAACTCATTCATTTTTAAGCTACTCTACCTTCACGCAATTACTGGAACTGTTTACTTATTTAAACATACATGGTTGACTTTTCAGATGCATCTTGAGCTTGGAGCAGTAGGGAAGTAAAAAGCAAAGTGGAAGTCCTTAAGCAGCAGGGAAAGGTCAGTCTATTTAGAGAATGAAATCTTGTATCAAAAAAGACACTCATCAATACCAAGCTGTGATAGGCATAATTATTTAATGATGTTATGTGATGGAGATTATGGGGAACTTTCTTAGCAGGTAGGAATGGGCAAACTGAAGGTGATGCTTCTTCTTGGATAGCTTCAGGTTCCCCAGACATTCTTTTATTGGGTCACTTAATTGAGACCTGGAATGAACTCGGGGCACAGTTGCAAGAGATCAGTGTCAAGGTGAATTCCAAATACTCAATTGAAAAACATACCTTTTGTGTCAAGCTACCTGGTATATAAGTATCAGAAGATACTCATGATTCAAGTTAGTAACAATAAAACCAAAAACATAAAAGGCTTAACTCATGTTGCCTGTCCTTGTGAGAGGACCAGCTCTTTGGATCCTGGATTTTGCATTTTACCCTAAAAAGCCACAGGATGCAGTGAGGCAAGCTCTCTGCTTTCTGAGTCCCACTGTCTTTCATGTCTAAAGTACAAGTTCTAGGAAGACATTTCTCCATCAGCTCTGGGCTTTTCTTTTTCTTGATGGTAAAACCCAGTGATGAATTGGCTTCAGTAGAATTCAGGGGCTGTAACCCACGGGGTTCACTTCATTGAACAAGTAATGTTGAATTTGAAGTGAGAACAATAGGAGCTAGGCTTAAACAGCAGAAAAAAATTAGGTTAAATGTAAGGAAAAATTTTATAGAGAAGTTGTTGTTAGTCAAGGTCTTGGTAAAACACAGATGGCAATAAAACTATAACTTGACAAGCAGTTAATTACGGGCTTGTTCACAAAGGTCTGTGCAGGGTGTAGGGGACAGTGAAGCTGTTACCATCCCTAGTCCTGACGGGAGAACGGTGGTCAGAATCCGGAAGTCGGGATCATGTACAGAGGGACCCCTTGAGACCTTGAGAGGACCTGTGGCTTTTCTTTTTTTTTGCGGTACGCGGGCCTCTCACTGTTGTGGCCTCTCCCGTTGCGAAGCACAGGCTCCGGTACGCGCAGGCTCAGCGACCATGGCTCACGGGCCCAACCGCTCCCTGGCATGTGGGATCCTCCCGGACCAGGGCACGAACCCGTGTCCCCCGCATCGGCAGGTGGACTCTCAACCACTGAGCCACCAGGGAAGCCCGACCTGTGGCTTTTCATGAGGAACACAGCCATCCTGAGGCTGCAGAGAGGGAACCAGGAGAAGAACACCCCAGCCTCACTCTCCTCCCTCCCTTGGATCTTCTGCCAGGCCTCCCCATTGGCTGAACCAAACCAGACACCAGAGGGCAAAGGAGCCCCAGTGATACGGTCTGCGGGTCAGTCTCCATGGGAGGAGGGGATGGAGTGAAGAGTAGAGAGAGGATCTAGAGGCGCCAACAGGAGACACCCCGTACACGTGACAATGGTCAGCGTGGTGGAGTGAGTTCCGAAAGCAGGTCGCAGAAAGAATTATGGAGAAGTTTTGGAAACAATATACCTACAGGTCATTCTTACAGTTTGTATATATCCTTTCCAGCTGCCACAAATTCAGGTGCATCACAAGTGTAAGATACAAGGTGCTGGTATTAGATGGAATGAAATTCATTTTATAATAAAAAGGTGCTCCCCTAAAGAGGAAATGCCTATTATTAGTAATAGTAAAACTGGTTGCCTAGCATTTTGCGAGATACAGAAGATTTTCATATACATCATTTTGTGTGAGTCTCTCATTAATCTTGGGAGGTACCTAGGATGATAGACCTTTTTTTTTTAACCTATTTTGTTGAAGTATAATTGATTTACAATGTTGTGTTAATTTCTGCTGTACAGCAAAATGATTCAGTTATACATATATACACATTCTTTTTCATATTCTTTTCCATTATGGTTTATGATACGATATTGAATATAGTTCCCTGTGCTATACAGTAGGGCCTTGTTGTTTATCCATTCTGTGTATAATATTGAGTTTATGTCTGCTAATCCCAAATTCCCAATCCATCTCTCCCTCCCCCTCGCTCCCCCTGGGAAACCACAATTCTGTTCTCTATGTCTGTGAGTCTGTTTCTGTTTCGTAGGTAAGTTCATTTGTGTCATATTTTATTTCACTTTATTTTATTTTTTTAAATAAATTTATTTATTTATCTTTGACTGCGTTGGGTCTTCATTGGTGCTGCAGGCTTTCTGTAGTTGCAGGGAGTGGGGACTACTCTTCATTGCGGTGCGCGGGCTTCTCATTGCGGTGGCTTCTCTTGTTGCGGAGCACGGGCTATAGGCATGCAGGCTTCAGTAATTGTGGCACGTGGGCTCAGTACTCATGGCTCATGGGCTCTAGAGCGCAGGCTCAGTAGTTGTGGTGCGTGGGTTTAGTTGCTCCGTGGCATGTGGGATCTTCCTGGACCAGGGCTCAAACCTGTGCCCCCTGCATTGGCAGGCGGATTCTTAACCACTGAGCCACCAGGGAAGCCCTGTGTCATATTTTAGATTCTACAGATAAGTGATATCATATGGTATTTGTCTTTCTCTTTCTGACTTATGGTAATCTCTAGGTCCATCCATGTTGCTGCAAATGGCACTATTTCATTCTTCTTTATGGCTGAGTAATATTCCATTGTATATATGTACCACATCTTCTTTATCTACTCATCTGTCCATGGACATTTAGATTGCTTCCATGTCTTGGCTATTTTAAATAGTGATGCTATGAACATAGGGATGCGTGTATCTTTTCGATTTATAGTTTTGTCCAGAATATGCCCAGGAGTGGCATTGCTGGATCATATGGCAACTCTGTTTTTAGTTTTTTGAAGAACCTCCATGCTGTTTTCCATAGTGGCTGCACCAATTTACATTCCCACTGACAATGTAGGAGGATTCCCTTTTCTCCACACCCTCTCTACCATTTATTGTTTGTAGACTTTTTGATGATGGCCATTCTGACCGGTGTGAGGTGGTACCTCATTGTAGTTTTGATTTGCATTTCTCTAATAATTAGCAATGTTGAGCATCTTTTCATGCATATGTTGGCCATCTGTATGTGTTCTTTGAAGAAATGTCAATTTAGGTCTTCTGCCCATTTTTCAACTGGGTTATTTTGTTGTTGTTGTTGAGTTGTATGAGCTATTTGTTTATTTTGGAAATTAAGCCCTTGTCAGTTGCATCATTTGCAAATATTTTCTCCCAGTAGGACAATAGACCTTTTTAACAGATGAGAAAAGTGAGTCTCATGGAGGTTGTCTAAGATATCACAGCAAGCAAGGGGAAGGCCTGATCCCAAATTTTGGTGTCTTTCACAAAGAGAAACTCAAATCACCTGCAATGATTTTTTTAAAGGCAAGAATGATGACAATAGAAGAAAATATAAGAAATTCTTCCCTTTTCCAGGTATAGCTCTGTGGGCTTTGTGACTATGATGTTCTTCACTAGTAGCTGATTTTTCACTGTCTTCTGTTTAAGGGGATGCCATCTGGTGATGGTTCGGATGGATATTTGAGTCCTGGATGTTATACCATTATAACTAGGTGAAAGCCAGAGGGGTCCATTCTGAAGGTCCCTGTATATCCTGAATCCCTTATAACTCCAATATTTTGTACGGTTGAGCCTGATCCAACCTCTGAAAGAGATATGCTTGGTATCCTAATATCCTACATGTCTGATATATACCACAGTGGTCTACACTAGAGTGCGGTAAGTCCCCTAGAGTACGGTAAGTCCCCTACCTACGAACCTTCAAGTTGAGAACTTTCAAAGATGCGAACATGCATTCAGGCATGAGTGAAATGGCAGCTTGTCCTCCGTCTCCTATGGCTGACGATCCTTCAGCTCTACCGTCTCCCACCTCCTCTCCCTCCTCCAGTCAGTAACTCTTCTTGCCTGTTCACTTGATGCCAGCCCCTGTATGCCGCTGTTGTACTGTACTTTTCAAGGTACTGTACTGTAAGATTAAAAATGTTTTCTTTATTTTTTGTGTTGGTTGGTTTTTTATGTATTGTTTGTGTGAAAAGTATTATAAACCTATTACAGTACAGTACTATATAGCCGATTGTGTTAGTTGGGTACCTAGGCTAACTCTGCTGGACTTACGAACAAATTGGACTTATCAACACGCTCTCTGAACGGAACTCATTTGTATGTAGGGGACTTACTGTAATTAGATGACCATTTGGCCAATGTTTGGCCAGAGTTTTAATAATAGTAATAAAAAAGCCAAATTTAGGGATAAATTTGGGGAACAGTGCACGGCTATTTTGTACACAACCGTGTGCCTTGGCCCATGTCCTCGTTCTGGGGTTCGCAGGGCGGCATTCTGGTGATGTGGCTTTAACTTCTCATTAGCAGCCCCTCCAGTGTAGGAGGGAAGCCAAGCCCACCAGGCAGTGAATCCCTGGGGCCTTCTCTCGTCTTGGTTTTGTTGTTCTGACATTTTAGAAGTAGATCGTATTCACTATATGATCTCACACTCCTGTCTTGGCAGCTGTACTCAGGATTTTCTTCCTTATTTAAAAAATATATATTAAATATAATTTATATAAATCCCAGATCATAAGTGTTCAGTTAGCTAAGTTTTAGCAGTTGGATACACCCATGTAGCCAATATCCAAAACAAGATATAGAACATTTTTATCACTCCAGAAAATTCCCTTATCTCTTCCCAGTCAGCCCCTCACTCCACGCCTCCTCCCCAAAACAGGCAACTACGCTTTTTTTTAAAAAAGCTCATATATATATATATATATATATATATATATATATTTATTTATTTATTTATTTATTTTTGGCTGTGTTGGGTCTTCACTGCTGTGCGTGGGCTTTCTCTAGTTGCAGCGAGCAGGGGCTACTCTTCGTTGCAGCACGCGGGCTTCTCATTGTGGTGGCTTCTCTTGTTGCGGAGCACAGGCTCTAAGCGCGTGGGCTTCAGTAGTCGTGGCAAGTGGGCTCTAGAGCACAGGCTCAGTAGCTGAGGCACACAGCTTAGTTGCTCCGCGGCATGTGGGATCTTCCCGGACCAGGGCTCGAACCTGTGTCCCCTGCATTGGCAGGTGGACTCTTAACCACTGCACCACCAGGGAAATCCTGTATTGATTTCTTAATGGTGTCTTTTGATGAGCTGGATTTAAGATTTTAACGGAGAGATTTGGGGTCCAGGGTTGGGTAATGAACTCTCACCCACTCCATATCTGATGCTGCTAAGTTTCAGTTATGAAGATTAGTGGTGGGCTGGTAGGAATAAGGATTATAACCATGTTTTCTTTTTAAGGCATCTGATATTTCATTAAAAAAAATTTTCTAAAGGCAAGTTCAAGACTTCCCCATAGTAACAATTATTGTGTTGCTGGGTGTGAAGATTCCAGATGTATTAAGTCTCTTTGCACAGCAACTGCCAGGGCATAAAAGAAGCCCATGTTAGAAGACCATGTCCCGTCTTTTGCCAATTATGCATTCTCATTTTCCCAAAAGCTTTGGCAGTGCAAGAGGGGGCTCTTGCAAGGGGGCACAGTGCAAGTCAAGTACTACAGACCTGGAAGAATCTAGCCTGGGAAACAGTAACACAGTAGCCGCTTCCAGCTTTTTCCTCAAGATTTGATGAGAGGGCACACAGTCCTTTTACAAATTAACAAAAAAGGAGAGAAGCAGAAGCCAGATTCCTCAGTGAAAAACGAGTCGCCTTGTTCATTGGTCAGGAAAGAGTCTTCAGTCAAGTCCAGCAAGGGTCTGGATTCCTGGAGTCACTCGGTATTTATAATTCATAAGCTCCTCTTGGAGAGGAAGGAAGAATTCCTCTTAAGAAAAGTGGCATCATGTGATACTAAATATTGACTCATAACCTGGGTCTGGGGAGATACTTTCAAGCTTCTTGGAATACCAGCAATAAAGGATGAGCTTTCTGTAGTAGAGTTCACGTGTGAACTCATTTGCCAGCCAGTTCTGACATATCAGCTACCTGAAATGTTGCTTGGTTCTAACACTGATAATCATTAGCTCCAATCTTTTATATTTACATTAAGGTTTGATTTTGACAATAATCAGAGTTCTCAGGTTGAAAAGCCTTTGTAGTCTCTAATTTGCGCTAAGTAAATACTGGCTTCTTGGTTGATTTCTGTCGATTTTTAATCATTTAGGGTAGTATTTGTAATATTTAACTTTGGATACAAGTACATGGAAAATCACTGCACACCTTTTCTTTAGTACCAACACTGTTTGGAACTGAAAAAAGACTCATCTTTATTTTCACACATACTGTGATTTCTGGCTGGTAATGACTCTGAGCTCCTTGATTTTCCTGGGTTCCACTTATATTCTAGAATTCTCCATTTGTCTAGTTACCATGATCCTGTAAAAGTCAGAAAAAAATAACAATGGCTCAAGGAGGAAATAGCCATGGCTTAAGGTAGTGTACAGCTAACAGAACTCCCTCATTTGCAAAGAGCAAGAAAAATAGGGACTGGAAACTGAGAAGACTTGAGGGTCAGGGACATTCCTCAGCACAATTTAAAACATTCTAAAAAATGAAAAAAAAGAAGTTTGTACATTAAAAACATTGTTCTGACTTTTTTTTAATGTTTCCTCTAGGGAAAGAATATGAGTTTTTTTTTACTCAGACAAAACTATCTCTGAATTTAGCTACGGTCTTTTTTCTAACTGCCTCTTTTCTTGCTGTTTCAGGTGAACCTTTTTGTGCTGCTCTCTGTGGTGTGTGTCCTTCTGAATTTAGCCGGATTTATCCTAGGCTGCCAAGGGGCCCAGTTCGTGTCCAGTGTGCCCAGGTGTGATCTGGTAAGCAGTTCTGAATCATCACTGTGCGCCTGGGCCGACCCTGGCCCGCCCGGCTTTCCCGGGTGCCAGTGTGTGGCTGGCAACACCCAGGACCAGGCAGCATCTTAAAATGAAACCTGAAGTTGGTCAAAGGAAGCAGGAAAACAAAACCAAGAGCTTCCTGCTAAGTATTTTACTCAGGTTGTCAATTTTTTTTTCCAAAGCAGGGACCAGCCAGGAGAACCACATGCATCATTAGTTAGTGAATAGATGGATCAGTTGTCCACAGTCAATATCTATCCACTCTCATCTAAAGAGGAAAAATGGATATTATCAGAATTTAGGTCAGCAGTCCTTTATCTGAAACCTGTGGAGGCCAGGTGTGTTCAGCACTCAGAGTTTTTCCAATTTTTAGAAGGTAGATGTGACGCATCTACTGTTTATTCTGTAACATCCCAGTGGAGTCTGGACAACAGAATGTAATGCAGAATTTTTGGTTTCCAGAGCTTCTTGGATTTCAGAATTGTGGATAAGAGGTTATGGACCTGTACTATGTCAATTTCTATTTTCCTGTTTTTTAATTGTTATAGTAAAATGCCCGTAGCAAAAAATTTAGCATCTTAACCATTCAGTAGTGTTAAGTACATTCGCATTGTTATGCAACCGATCTCTAGAACTCTTCCATCCCCTCCTCCCGCTGGCCTCCGGCAACCATTCTTTCTTGTTGTTTTTTTTTTGTTTTTTTTTTTTGCGGTACTCGGGCCTCTCACTGTTGTGGCCTCTCCCGTTGCGGAGGCTCCGGATGCGCAGGCTCAGCGGCCATGGCTCACGGGCCCAGCCGCTCCGCGGCATGTGGGATCTTCCCAGACCGGGTCACGAACCCGTGTCCCCTGCATCGGCAGGCGGACTCTCAACCACTGCACCACCAGGGAAGCCCAACAACCACTCTTTCTGACGCTGTGGATTTGACTGCTTTTGTTACCAGATATAAGTGGAATCATACAGTATTTGTCTTTTAGTAATTGCTTATTTCACTTAGCATAACATGCTCAATATGTATGCATGTTGTAGTAGGTATCAGAATTTCCTTCCTTTTTAAAGCTGGATACTATTCCACTGTATATAGAGGACACATTTTGTTTACCCTTCGTCCATCGGAGGGCACTGGGGTTCTTTCCACCATTTGGCTATTGTGAACAATGCTGCCACGGAAATGGATCAGTTCTCTGGAATATGTACCTGGAAGGTGGAATTGTTGGCCATCTCTGAACTTTTTAAGAGGACTTTTCTGTGACAAATATCTCCCTGTGGCACAAAGCAAAAGAAGTAGACTCTTTACAGGTTGTAGTAAACCTCATCTATTTGGAACTTGGTTCCATGGCAATCTCGCCCTTTCAAAACCAGCAGGATGCAAGTGAAGAAGGCTGCCACATTTCTCAAAACACTGTGACCAGGTCCTTGCAGTGAAACTCATGGCCTTCCCAGATAGGAAGGCTCCTCCTGGACTCACTAAAAACCTATTGCTCTTCCTTAACAACCCTTCACAAATTTGTTTGATTTTTGCCATTCCCTCACTTAATAAGTGTAAGTTTTGGAAGCACAGGCTCACGATGTTTTCTGGTTTTTAAGGCCCTGTATCATTTGCCCTCATCCTGCTCTCCTGCTGCAGCAACTCACACTCCCTGTAATGGAGCCCGAGCCCACCTGTCATTACCCAAGCTCCTGCCCTACTTTCCTGTTTCTGACAATGCTGTCTCTCCCCCGACCATTCCCTGTCCCTTACATCCCTGTTCATCCAAATGGTGTCAGCCTTTTAAAGCCTCATTCAACAATGATCTTCTTAAGGAAATAGTCCCTGATCCCCAGGAAAGGTAATCTTCCAGAATTCCTATCTGTACATCTCTGAAGCATTTCTCTTTCCTTTTTTGGACTCAAGGTATTCATATACCTTTCTTCTCTCTTCTCCTGGTCTGGAATCTTCCTAAGAACAGTGTCTGGCTCTGTATTTTCTTGGGAGTTTTCAACAGCACCTCCCACAGACTGCTTTACATACATAGAGTTCCCAGAAAATAAATTTTAAACAAGGCTTGTTCTTCCTGTTACTAATTACACAGAAAATTGGAAGGGGCAAAGAGAACAGACAGGCTAGAAGTGAAAAGTCATAATATTTTAAAAGACAGTTCGATAAAAGAGTAGCATCTATTATATGCAAGACCCCATGCTAGAAACTGCAGAGAGTAGAAAGAAAAGTCAGACATCGTTTCTGACCTAGACGTTTATCACGTAGCAAGAGGAGTGGGATAACCATGGCAGGTGCTTGATCAGTGTTTGTGGAGGGGATGAATAAATGCCCAACTGCAAAGCAAAGGAGTCTGTGATCAGCCATCAGAGTGAGACACAGTGCTCTGGGGGTGCAAAAGAAGAAGGACTTCTACTCTTGGGAAGATGGGAAAAGGATACCTGGAACGTAGGTATTTGAGATGGGCCTTGAACAATAAATAAATAAAGGGAGTGGGTCGAAGCCAGGAGAGGAGAGGATTCCAAGGGCAGTGGTTAGTTAGTAGTTAGTTAGCCTGAGTGGTTAGATCACTGTTGGCTCTGGAACAAACAGAAGCCAAATTACAAGGCATAAGGGTCTATATGGTTGACTTTTCTGAGAAATTCTGTGCTTCTCTACCCTGACTCCCTGTTAGAATCACCTAGGGGAACTTTTTAAAGAATACCCAGACTTGGGCCCCATACTCAGAGATTCTCAACTGCCCTGGAGTGGGGGTCTTAGCATCAGTATTTTTTTAAGTTTTAAAGTGTATTTTTAATTAAAAAATTTTCCCACCACAAAACCAACTCTGGGATTGTTTCTAATTATATAATTGGACAAGCCATAAAAGTGTAGGATGGAACTTAAAAATCATTTGAAATCTCACTGTTTGGGGACATCATAGTTAACCATTTGACAGGTTTTTTGCACTGTCTTTATGGATAAAAACACACCTAATTTTTCATCAACAGGACCATATTGTAATTGTTTTTCATTAGGGAACGTATTTGGCAAGTGGAGTCTTTCTGAGGAAGGGATTCTCTCCTTCCCTCTTTGCCTCACCATCTACACCAGTCACCCTGAATCCACGGTAACAAGCTGGGGGATTTCCTTTCATGTTTCATGCTCATGTAACCTTATTAGATGTGTATGGGGTGGGGTTGTTCACTACTTATTCTTCAGAAATGGGAGCTTTTGTATCCACTTCCCTGCATATTGCTTTTCTCACTTAAAGATATATTAGGTACAGCTCTAACACCCTTTTTCCCTTTGAACAAGTCAGTTCTCTATTTTCTTGTTGTCCGTTGTGGTTTGGGTTTTGACAGATAGAAGCAGTGCTGCTATGAATACTATTCTGCAGATCTCCATCGGGGCTGTGACCTAAGCGGAGCAGGCTCCCAGGACAAGGATTGTTCTTCTGTTTATCTCATTTTTTTTTTATAGCACGTTCAACCATTTGATGATTCTATCCATTTTTTAAAAAACTGAGATAAAATCTATAGCGAAATGACCAGATCTCAAGTGTGCAGTTCATTAAGTTTTGACCAAAGTATACATTCATCATGACAAATACACTCATGTGTACACCCCAGACAAAATCTAGAGCATTTTTATCACTTTAGAAAGTTATTTGCTGTCTTCTTTCAGGCAGTCTCAACTCTCTCATAGGCAACCACTGTTCCAGTTTCTTTCACCATAGATTAGTTTTGTCTGTTCTTGAACTTCGTGCAGGTGGAGTCATGTACCTTTTTGTGTCTGACTTATTTAGCTCAGCATGATGTTTTTGAGATTCATCCATGTTTTTGGGTCATATCAGTTGTTTGCTCTTCCCTTCTCACTCTCTTTTCTTAATCAGGGCAATATTTCATTGTATAAAAATAGCACAGTTTGTTTTATCAGTTCTCCTGTTGATGGGCATTTGGGTTGTTTCCAGTTTAGGGGTGTTATGAACAAAGCTGTTGTGAACATTTTTGTATAATGTTTTTTTGGGGCCTGTTTGCATTTCTCTTGAGTAAATACATAAGTATGGAATTGCTGGGTCATGTGGTAAACGTATGTCTAACTTTAAAAGAAACTGCTCAACGGTTTTCCGAAGTGGTTGGGAATAAGTATATTTAATTTAAAATGTATGGACAGTTCCTTTATTAAAGAGCTTTAACTTACATTTCTACCAGTAACCCTCTACCTACAACAAGTGTTACCCTCTAATTTTTTGCCAGTCTGATGGGGCTAAGTCAAGATCTCATCATTACTTTAATTTGCAGTTCCCTAGTTGCTAAAGATGGCATCGTCATTTTGGGGAAATCTTCCCAGAAGATTCTAATGTGCAGCTAGGATAGAGAGCCATGATAGTGATTGATGACGGGAGGAAGGAGAGGATCTGACAGCTTCAGGTAATAGTATCAAGTATGAAAGAGGGATGTTTTTCATTTAAGAATGGGGAGATTCGACAGGGTTGTTTGCAGATGGTTAAAGACATTGAAGAGAAGTTAGAATAAGTTTTCAGAAATATTGGGCAGATGGGATTAAGAAGGCAGGTGAAGGGTCAGAAACAGGAAGAATGAGGAACACAAAAGGCACGGTTGCCTAGAATCATTTTGCACGAAGGCTCAGGGCTTTCCTATATCAGCTGGGCACAGTGATAGATATTCATTATTGTTTGCATAGTGATTAACTTCCAGATAAGATCCTTTGTTTAAAGGGATTAATTATCACTTACCTGGAAAATCTTGCCATCCAAAGTTTCCAGAGAGCTGAGGTTTCTGTATGTGCAGCCCACACAGGATTGGTTTCTGTCTTAAAATAATGCCTTGGATTAAGAATGGACTCATGTGGGAAGGGAGTACTTTGTAAGATGACACCTAGTCTTACCTAGGGGAGGTGAAGTCCTCAGGTAAGATCTTGAGGCTTATACAATGTAAGAAATGGAAATTGCACTGTGTCGCGTTGAAAAACGTGAGCTTGGTTCCTGCTTGGTGAGAGAGGGCCTTGTGTACATGAACAGAATGGAGACATGAGAAGAATGAATCATCTCTATTAGGTGCTTCTTTGTTATACTAAATAATGCTGTTAGTATTAAAACAGGAAGTTCTCAGCAGGAGACTTTCAAGGAGGAAGCCCATTGGGAGTAATATTTACCTTATGAATTTAGCCTGGTGTAAGGATATGATTAACTATGGAAGAGCAACGAAGAGAAAGTCAGCGATCCCTGAGGGGAAAGAATAGTTCCCACCTGCCTAGGGAAGTCCTGTCTGAATGTCCACAGAAGTTTTCCTTTAGAAGCCAAGAATCTAGATATTAGCAGCAGGATGTACCTTCAAAAATGTGAGACAATGAAAGAAAAATTCAAACAGAAACAGCCTTGTGCCTTTGTGTGTGGAGTCGTGGATCTAGGTGTGGGGACGTCGCTGAGATAACAATCTCTTGTGGACAAACCAGGAAAAGACAGAAACCAAAGTAGTTGTGAATTGATAGATTATGGAGGCCATCGAGGTAACTCTAGTTGTAATTCTTTTTATCAGAGGCAAAATTTATAAAAAATCTGGGCATCCGTGTTTATTTTAGTAATGCGTCCCTTTCAATATGATTTAAGGACAAGGAATAAAAAATGTTCTAGGATTCGTGGAATTCTGTAAGAGGCAAAACTAATCTATATGGAAAAAATATCCAAACAGTGGTTGTCTCTTTGGAGGGTGTGGGCAGGGGTCCATAGGAAGGGACGTGAAGGAATTCTCTCTGGTGATGGTATGTTCTGTATGTTGTTAAGGGTTTGGGTTACAGAGGGATATGCATGGCTCTAAATTCCTTGAATGGTATGCTTATGATTTGTGTATGTAAATTGCAGTTCAAAAGAAAAAGAAAACCAAACCAAAAATTGTGTAATCCAGTGGTACAAATTTTTCCCTTTGGCTTCCTAGTCAACTTATATTAGAAGGAACTAAGTTTCCTCCTTATATGGAAACTACCATGAAATTTTCCACTATGACTAGAGGATAAGAATCTTAATTCAGTGAGAAAAAAGGCTTTTTTTTTCTGTTAAGCAACAAAAGCATTGTAAATGTTCAGTCATTCTTAAAGATTCCTGAAGAATTTTGCAGCTAGTGAAGTCAAAGCCGCCTATTTAATTGAACAAGTATGAAAGAGGTGTGGCCTTTCTGTTTAGCCAAAATAGAATAGACAACTTTAACAGCTCAAGCTGCAGAGCAAGTAAGAATGAACCTCTGCTCCCAAATTATGGGTCTTATTAGCCCAGATCAGCTAGTTCATATGTTCCCAATCTGACTCAATGGAAACTTGGAAAAGTGACCCAAAGTTTGCAAAGCATCTCACTAAAAATATATGAGATTACTCGTCAGTAATGGTATCACTTCAAATAAAGAAAACTTCTACTAGAATCTATGAACATACTGAAGATGTGAACTAAGAGATCTCTTTAAGCCTACATGGTTTAGGGCTACTGTTCACCAAATAGACCTTGTGCTTCTTCCAGGCACGTGGTAGAGTGAACTTCCTTGCCCTCTTGGATTAAGTGGAGCCATATGATTTACTTTGGAACTGAAACTGGGCTCATGTGAGGAGTGTCATTTCCAAGAGGAAGATTTAAGCTAGGGTGACCAGATTTAGCAAGTGAAAACACAGGACGCCAAATTAAATTTGAATTTCAAATAAAAAGTAATCGTTTTTTACTATAAACATATCTCATGCAATATTTGGGACATACTGACCCTAAGGAATGACCTGTTTATCTGAATTCAAATTTAACTGAGTGTCCTACCTTTTACCTTGTAAACCTGCTTTAAGTGCCGATGTGCAATTCATCATGTGCTCTCCATGTCTCTAGCATAGTGACCCTCAATCCTCAGATAGTAGATGCTCCATCAACTTCGGTCCCTAAGGGAATGTGATGAGCAGAGCCCTCTGCTGACCTGCAGTGGACATGTAGCATAGTCAAGAAATAACCTTGGTTGATTAACCCACTGAAATTTAGGGGCTGGTTGTTACCCAGCATACCCTAGTCTGTCCTGACTGATGTAGACGTTGCCTGACACTGAACCCTGCCATATCTCATTGTGTAGGATTGGTGTTCCATGGTGTGGCCTGTGTATTCTTACTTAATAATTAAATTGTTGTTCTGCCTTTTCCCCTTAAGGTGGACTTAGGTGAAGGCAAGATTTGCTTCTGTTGTGAAGAATTTCAACCAGCCAAATGCACAGACAAAGAAAATGCCTTGAAACTCTTCCCAGTTCAGCCTTGTAGTGCTGTTCACCTTCTACTCAAGGTATCTGGAATAGATTCCATCCCCCACCAGTAACTACACCACAGAGACCCCAAGGAAGGCAAAGCTCCCTGAAATATTCCTCCTTTTTTACCTCCTTCAAATAATCCTATTGAAAGCAGATATGAGAGACTCCTTATCAGTGACCTAGAGACAGAATTGAGAACCCACAGATTATTGTGTTTCTCTTAAGTTATGAATGGATAGCTTCTTTGTGCGCAAGAATTATAAGCTAGTAAAAAATGTAAAGGAGCCTAAATGCATACACATGTATATGTGTACGTATGTGAATTTACATATACATGCACACATATGCACACATACACACCCATGATGTCGCTACACATATAAGATGTAGTTTTAGCAGAACCTCTAAAGTCCATGCCCATTTGTTATTGTTCTAATGCTCCTTTGTTGGCTTAAATGAATCCTGTAGGCTGTTGAGTGCTGCCGTTCTAAAACACATAGACTAAGGAGATGTATTGGCCAGAAAGTACAAGAGAAAGTCAAGACACTACCTCTTGTTTAATAGGCCGCAACTATACTAAGCGAAAGAGATGAAAAGCAAATGATACCAGCTGAAGAGAAATACAAAATTAACCTTTATTAGGGAATTGGATAAAAATCACGTCCTGACTTAAGGTCTGTTAGCCCAGTGAGTGACAAGCTCAGTTGGTGAACCCTGAGATACTAGCTTTTGGATGGTCCGTCACTGATGGCTTTCTTTAGATCTTTGTTTTGGGTTTGTTTTCTTGTGGGGAAGAGGAGTCTCTAAGCAAAGAGAGAGAAGCTGTCAGCTCTCTGAGTTTTGGAGGATGTGAAAATGGCCTTCTTTCTTTGGCTTCTGGATTTTCGGTAGCTGAGTCACTCCCAAGCTTTCTGAGCCAGGACTTTGCTTGGGGAAAGCCCCGCCAAGCAGCCAGGACTGTGGCAACAGAAAGTTTTGGAATTGGCTTTGCTGCTATTTTGAGACATGTGTTTAGAGGAGACAAGCCCTGTTGACACTCGGGCCAGCCTGCCCCCTGTGTTGTCTTCATTGGGTGCCCGGGGCAGCTCTGCCAGTGGCTCCTGAAATAGAATCAGTGGCCACGAATTAAGCAGCGTGCTGTCCTGGTGGGAGTCTGTGGGAGGGGGGAGGTTGGGATTTGCTGTCACTGGGTACACTGACTTCAGAAGAGAAATTCAGTACTTTCCTGGAAGGGATATTTCCAGACAGGATTCTGATGCAAAAAGAAATATGGTAATACCAGGTCTGCCCGGAACAGGAATCTTCTAAGATAAGTTTTTAAAATTAAGAAGTACACACTATTGCATGACAGTGTTAATAATAACCAGTGTGTGTTTGGCACCCAGCATGAGCCAAACACCATCTAAGTCCTTTACATGCATTTTCTCATGGGAATTGTCTTCCTTGGGGCAGTATTATTATTATTTTTTAAAGTTTTTATGTTGCGTTCTGGTCCTCAGTTTTGAGGTACTCAGGTGCGTCCTTG
Source organism: Lagenorhynchus albirostris (assembly GCF_949774975.1). Classification (NCBI taxonomy): domain Eukaryota; kingdom Metazoa; phylum Chordata; class Mammalia; order Artiodactyla; family Delphinidae; genus Lagenorhynchus; species Lagenorhynchus albirostris. Next base: position 50,042,503 of record NC_083101.1, on the reverse strand, counting down.
TTTCCTGGTTCCAGAAAGTCCTTTTCGCCCTGTGTGCCTTGAATGCCCTGACCACCACCGTCTGCTTGGTGGCAGCCGCCCTTCGCTACCTTCAGATCTTTGCAGCCAGAAGATCCTGCGTCGTAAGTCCATGCAAGGCGGCAGGGTGTCTGTGACTCCACTGATCCCACCCTCGGACATTGTTGTGTCATCCGTTGCTTTTCTCCCCGAGCTGTTGACTAACCGAGGTGCTGTTTAATTAGGATGAATCACAGATTTCTGCGGAAGAAGTGGAGGAACACAGACGCATCCCAGACCCTGACGACTTTGTGCCGCCAGTGCCTCCCCCTTCCTATTTCGCCACGTTTTACTCGTGCACACCCCGGACGAACCGCAGGTATCCTCCCTACATACCCCCGCCCAGGTCTCTGGGCTGCTCTCAGTTTTGAGGCCGAAGGGTCTCCAGAACTCACAGCATGGGCTCTGACTTCTCTCCAAAATCTAGACATTGTATTATTTTCCAGGATCGTCCGGGTTTTCTCTCTCTTTTTTGGTCTGACCAATTGCATGAAACCAAAGGAAAGTCAAACCTTGACCTAAGGATATAGTTTTTCAATTTCAATTAGCTTCTTAGGAAAACTGACACCCAGTGAGATAACTGCTGTAATTTGACATGATTGAAAACTGCTGTTGCCCTGGAAACGCTCTCAGTCGGGCCAAATCGATATTCATTGTAAACCATCAGCAGGTCCTCAAATCATGAACTTCTTCCCAGCCATTAAAAAAAGGTTAATTATTAATTACATCTCCTTGGTCTAGAAAAAAAATAGATACCGTGTTTTTTCTCCTTTTCAAATTCTAGCTCGAAATTTGATCGTCTGTTTCTTAAATCTCAGAAATCATTATTTGTAGAATGAAGTGCTGCATGCATTCATTTGGTTGTTAGCCACTTCTAGAATTGTACCATTCTAAAGAATGACTTCATTTATTCATTCAACAAACATTTACTCCATCCTCTGCTGCTTACTAGTTACTGTGCTGGGTTATTGGAATTCAAAATGAGTTATACCAACTTCCTCCCCCTATCAAGGAGCTCACAGTCTAGGTCATTAAAAATGAGTGTTGAAAGGATCACAGTAGTACTCAAAAGGGAGATTTTGAGTGCAAGAGGAGGACTTCCTAACCTAGACTGGTGAGTGGGCTGCAGACAGCTTGAAGGAAGAGTCAGCTGGTCAGGGTTGGCTTCCAGGATGAAGTGATGATCTTACTCCGAATTTAAAGGCTAAAGCAACCCTACATATAAACTTAAACCCTACATTTAAACTTCTAAGCAACAAATCTCTGAATTCTACAAGAAAGACTAGTGTCTTTCCCTTGCTGTTGAGAGGGCTTGGAATTTCTACTTTTTAACCCTGAGGTACACGTGGAGAGTTGTCAGACAAATTTGATGTCAGGCTTGGGGTTTTTGGAAATCCATTTTCTAGTGCTCAGGGCAGCCACATGTCATTTTGAAAGAGCTCACCAGTCACCACCCAGACACTGTTAATGTTCTTTTCAATGGGTTATCTTCCTGACTTGTCCCTCAGACTCGTATCTAAACCCCACTCTAGCCCCTCCCCTGCCCACCCACCTCAGCGGAAATAAGAGATGACCGCAAAGCTGGAAAGGACATCAGCTGGCTGGACAGATGGCCTGGGGGACAGCTCAGCCTCCCTCTTGTACAGGGACTGGTGGGCTGGAATTTCGAAGCTTCAGGGGCCAGGATGGCTTCGCTGGTTGTTTAGGAAATGAGCCAAGAATTACAGAGGCCAGAGGGACATAGCAACAAAACACATATTCTTTGTGTACCATAGGACACGTTTGCTAAAAACGTAGCCCAATCTCAGGCTGTCTGCAGAGTGCACATTGAAGGACAGTAAAAGTGCCTGTTACTTCATGGTTGGGGAGAGAAATGCCCTCTTCAAGAAGAGTTCCTTGGCTCTCTGAGGTTGCGGGTGAGCACTTGGTTGACCTAAGAGGAGGCAGCAGACATTTAATTTCATGCTGTGGCAGAAAGGGAAAGTAAGTCATGTGGGTTTAGAAGTAGTGCTGACCTGTGGGATCCCCCGGCCTTCTTCTCTCTTTCCTTTCTCTTCTCTGCACCTCCATAGTCATGCTTATCACTGTGGATCTTTGAGGATCTGGGTGCATCCCTGGATTTGCCCCTCTGAGCTCTGAGCCAGCCCCTGGCCAAGTCTGAGCTGGAAGAAGACAGACGAGCTTGTCATCAAGGGCTCTACCAACCAGAACTTCCCAGAGGAACGTCGGGGAGGGGGTTATGCAGAGCACCCTTGAGAGAACAAGAATGCTTGGCCTAAAGTATATATCTGGAGCACTAGCTCATATCTCCAATGGGCAAATAGCCTCATTTTCTAAAATTCTACAATATCTGAATGCAGCCACTTTTTTTTTTAACATTTTATGTATATTTTAAAAATTGTAGTTGATTTACAATATTGTATTAGTTTCAGGTGTACAACATAGTGATTCAATATTTTTATAGTCATATTCCATTTAAAGTTATTACAAAACAATGGCTGTATTTCCCTGTGCTGTACAATATTTTGTGTTGCTTATCTATTTTATACATAGTGGTTTGTGTCTCTTAATCCCATGCCCCTGTCTCCCCCACTGCCCCTTGCCCACTTCTCCTTTTTTAAATGGCTAAATTTATTCACCTTTAGATACATATTCTATCAGAGATATTTTTAAATTTGACTGACTTTGCTAGATTCTCAGTATAAATCAACATCATAGACACTAGCTGTTTAACCCCAATTGGTAATTTTCTTTCTTATAAGCAGGCAGGCAAGAATATTAACAGATGTTTATCATTAATATTTCCACAATCAGTTACGTTAAGAGTTTTCACGTAATATAGGCTCCCGTTTTCCTGTAAGGTATTAGGACCTCTCAGAAGAGCTTTATTTATTTAACTTCTATAAATACAACCATTTCATGCATTGGTATCTCCTTGAAAAAGGGCTTCTCAAGTTACTCTCATAAGTAGAAGCCTGATTGCAGTCAAGGCTTCTATCCAAAGATGGTTATCTACTTTGTGAATCAATTTGTAAGTACTGGAGGGGGCTGTGTACCCCATCTCCTCTACTCCAGGGAGTCCCCCCAGTCTCAGAAATTGGCTTGAGCCAGGAGTCAAAAAGGAAAGTCTCCAACCTAATTCGTGAATGTGGACCTGGTTATACTGTGGGGATGTTACCTGCTAGAGAAAACTGAAGATGAGCGCATGGGAGCCAGGTTGACCCGGGCGTTTCTTAAAGGTGAAAGCAACAAGGCCCACCCATTTCCTTTCCAAATGAACTTCAAAACCCAAACTCAAGTGGAGCTGGGCTATGCCTAGGCTTGACTCTGTGCTCAGCTTTGGGCTGGGCGACCCTGCCTCACTCCCCACTCCCACACCCCTACCAACATGTGCCCCGTGGAAGGGCCAAGCTCTCTCAGCACACAGAGGAGGATCATTCTTTGGTCAAGGTCATATTAGTTGCTCCATCAGCCTCAGATAAGTTCTCAGGGCCTATTTGTAGCATCAAAGCAGAACGTATTTTGCATGATCTGTTTGGGTTTCCTGTTCATCTTGAGGTCTCATGAGCATGAACCAGCGAAGGTTTCCTGGAGACTTTGGGATGAATTTGAATAAGCCCAGGCTCTGGAGTCTCTTAAAAGAGTCACCTTGGGTGGATCTCTTACCATTTCTGAGCCTCAGTTTCCTCACTCACCTGCCTTGTCATGTGACTCCTGAGAGGATTGTTATGAGATAATGGGCTAAAAAAATCTTTCTACAGGCAAAAGCTTTACACCGTGCTCTACCATTGTTAGTTGCATGGTTTCAGATGTTCTTGGCATGTTTCTTACTCTTAAGAAACATTTAGCCCTTAATCTTACCCCTACCTTATCAGGCAACAGTTTTCTAAAGACACTCATTTTCAGTAAAAGTTTGATCACCTTTCCCAGCTATAACAGGGTTTTGATTTCAACCACCATAATCCATTTTGCTTAGCAGTGGTCTCAGTCCTGGCTGTGCCTTGGAACCACCTGGGAGCACTGACAGCATACAGATACCTGGGCCCCACCACAGGCAACTAGGGCAGAGTTTCTAGAGGTAAGGCCTGGGCCATGCCCAGTTTAGGAACCCTCCTGGGTGATTCTGCTCTATAGCTGGGTTGAGTACCATAAGGGATCACGAACAAAACCTGTAGCAAACAGACCTGTTTCCCTCCATGGATCCTTATTTACCCAAAAGTGGTACAAATAAGGAAAAGTTGCTTAGTAGGAAAGGAACTTTCCTGCTGCATCAACTCTAGCAGCATCTTCCATCTAAATGAGGCTTTGCTGGTCATTGTAATAACCACCATAGAAGCCATTCATTTTTCAGCCAATTTAGATAAAGTGTACCCCCTTTCTCCCCCCAGTTTTCCTTCTTGAAGAGATTCTGTAGTAGTTTAGGATCTAAAGTGAAGCCCGTTCCTCCCACTTCTTGGTCCTAAGCAAGCCCTCTCTCTTCTATAGGAACATATAGGTAGCCACTGGGTTGGGAATATGAAATATACAGCACCAGAGCTAACAAGCAAAGCTGGGGGATGAACTTTCCAGTCAAGGACACCACAGTGAAGAAACACGTGGGGAGTTGGCTGAGGGGGGATTGTAAATGCCGGAAAGATGCTCACAGGATTATGCTAATTAAGGATTAAAGATTGGCCCTCTGGAGCCGAAGGAAGGAGTGCATAGGTCTCAGTGAGTAAAACAAGTTGCCTTGTTCATTGGTCAGGGAAGTCTTCAAAGTCAGGTCCACGAAGGGTCTGTATTCCTGGAGTCACTTGGTGTTTATAGTTCTTCAACAGCTTCAGCTGGAATGGAGAGTTGGCGTGAAACCCGTGGGCAAGTCCTCCTCTAAGGGAGAAGAATATCCCTTTCTTGATGACTTTACCAGGACCCCTCCCAGCCAGGCTAGGGAGGGACCGTTCCTGCAGGTGCCTCTCCTCAGATGTGCTGAGCCTGCACACATCCCTGCCTGGGGTGTCAGCACGTGACCTTCTCCCTTCCTCTCAGGTCAAGCACGAGCTGAGAGTCTTGTTTTTGAATAAAGATGCAGGAAAAAAGGGGAGCACTTTCTCACTTTTTCATTCAGGCTGTAGGAGTCTCATCCTTCTAAATCCCAGAACTCCAGAAGTTTTATTGTTAGGAAGACAGAATATCACATCTTTTTCAATTTTTTTTTCCACCAATTGCATTTTTGTAAATGGGCACAAATGAAACAACCGTAAATGCAGTTGAAAACAAAACAAAACAAAACAAAAGCAGTCCCTTGTAGGCAACTGGTCCCAGAATTTGTCTTTTCATCAGTCTCCTTTAGTTTATGTCCATTTTTGCATTTCAAGAACCAATGTTAAACTTTTGCTATTATCTTTTTTTCATTCCCCAACACTTCATGGCCTGAGTACAGTTTTTTTTGTCTTCTGTGTATTTTTAAAGTTGTGATATAATTGACATATAACATTGTATTAGTTACAGGTAAACAAGTAATGATTTAACACTTGTATATATTGTCAAATGATCACCACAATAAATCTAGTTAACCCATCACTACATATAGTTACAAGTTTTTTTTTTTCTTGTGATGAGAACTTTTACGACCTACTCTCTTAACAACTTTCAAATACACCATGCAGTATTATTAACCATAGTCACCATGCCGTGTATTACATCCCCAGGATTTATCTGCGTGTATTTTATAACTGGAAGTTTTGTCCTAAGGTACAAACTTTCATGTATTTTTAACTGTCGTTTTCAAATTTAGGTTCTTTGTTATCTAGATAATTTGTGTGTGTGTGTAACCTTCTGTGAATGCTGGCGGAAAATCTTGTGGGTTTTCTGTTTTTATTTTTTGCTATCAAAGGTCTCTCACCCACAGGCCAACAGCCACAGCTACAGCAAGCGCTCCATCAGTGTTTGTTGAATGACCACCTTTAGGAAGAGGCACTGTGTGATTCCTCCTGCAGCATTGCTGCTTTGTCTCTGAGCTGTGATGTTGTTCACTTTTTTTTTGAAAAATGTATTCATTATTTCAAACATTTATTTAACAAATAGTGAGTTTCTACCATGAATCAGACGTGAGGGAAACCCGGGCAAGAAACTTTTGTCATGTACTAATGTAACAAATAATTGAGTTTCCCTGAATCCTTTGTTTGTTTGTTTGTTTTTTATTGAGGTAAAATTCACATAACATGAAATTAATCTTTTGAAAGTGTATAATTCAGTGGCATTTAGTACATTCACAATATGGTGCAACCATCACTTCCGTCTAGTTCTAAAGCATTTTCCTCACCTCCAAGGAGACCCCCTACCCATTAAGCAGTCACTCCCCGTCCCCCCCTTTCCCCAAGCCCCTGTGCAACCACTAATTCGCTTTCTGTCTCTTTTGGATTGTTGTTTGCTCTTTGACTAGTAAATTTAAAAGGAATGATGGTATTGCATTTTCTATGTTGTCACTTGCCTAAGAATTCTGGGCACTCCATCCGAGAGCAGCTTAGGTTATTCCCCTGCTCCTGGACCAGGAGGTTGTAGCGTGGAGCGGCGAGTGATTTTCCCCATTGTCAGTGGATAACCCTCTAGAGGTGAAGGCCAGTATGCTGGAGACGCTACCGTCAGATGGCCAGAACATGCTTCCTGATGCCAGGATGCTCTTCCTAGGATGGTTGGTCCTGATGTTATACCACTGCCACATATCTACGGAGCGCGAATCAAAGGCGTGGAAGTGTTCTGTCCTCTGGACCCCCCGCCTCCCTATGAAGCTGTGGTGAGCCAGACGGACCAGCAGCAGGTACTGTCCATAGAGTTTCTCTTTGGTACATTGACGGCAAGTAGGAAAAGCAGCCACACAGAGAGCGGGGTGGGGAAGGGACCATGCCCTGTAGATCTTTTCAAGTTCACTCCAGTCCAGATGATGGCTGAGCTGAATATCAGCAGACAACGCTCTGTTTTCCTGTGTTGCAGGGATCTTCATTCCAAATGCCAGAAGGATCAGGAGCTGCCACCAGCCCTTTGGAACCGATCTGCATGCCAGTGATTCAAGGTAATAAATACATTATTGCTGCCCAAACTCATGATTCAGTAGACTAAAAATGGTAAAATAATCATCTGTACGATATTTTGTTGGAGGTCAAATATTCTTGGAGCAAATGGTTCAAGCTATATCCTTTTTTCTGGGTATAAAAATATTATCAACTCTTAGGGCTTACAAGTAGGAAATAATATGTGAACAGAAATAAAGATCTCTTTAGAATCTTTTATGAATAACCAGACTTTTCAGAAATGGATTACAGAGTTTAATTTGGTTTTCCTGTGTTTTCTGATCTAAGATTTTTTTTCTCCTGTTAAAATAAGATAAGCTCTTGTAAAGAGACAAAAAGAGTTTTACCTATTGCAGAGTGATTTGCTGATTTATAACTAAGGACCCAGGTCGTACTACCTTCACATGTACTGAATGCTGATTTGCAATCCTGCATTAAATACTAGAGTCCATTTACAGTTATCCTTGTAACCTAAGGGAACATTGTTACTGCTTTCTCTCTTTGGAGAGGTTTTAAATGGCCCAGAGAACTGTCCACAGGACAAAATTGCAAATGGTGATAAATAATGGATCAACTTTCAGCTATTTTAGGTGGAGGTAATTTTTCAGCAGCGCCATTTAGAATGGATTTCTGCTCTGTTCACCTTCCGTCTTAAGTAGAATTATGCAGCAGGGTTCTGTTTCCTAAGTATGTTTTTAATTCTTACATTTCTTAAAAAAGTTTCCCAAACCACGAGTCAGGCTCACAAGTGATGGGACTTTATTTTCCTCAACAGCAGTCATCCAGTTCCAGAGTGCTTTGATTCATTTAGTGGCCACTGGCTCTTTAACTTGGCTTTCCGGGAGTTTCCCAACCTAGCCCGTAGACACGCCCTCTGCTTGCATTTGGCCTGCAGCCCCAGGGCAGCCACCCCGCCTGTACCCCCATCACCTTCCACCTAATCAAGGTCAGCCTGAGTTGTCAGAAAGGGTAAAACGGCTAGGACCTTTCCGATGCTGCACGAGGCTGCTCCACTGGAGAAGACGCCAAGCACCTTTAGGCATTTTAGCATGGCTTCTTTTTCTGCTCCTGGATTTAGAGCTTTTTGTTCGTTTGTTTTAGGTGTGGAGGGGTAGTTTGAGGAGGCAGCATTTCTCACGGTGCTGCAAGATAAAAACTTACTGGGCCCGCAGCCTAAGCAAATATTATGAACTGTATTACCCTTGTCCCAGAAAGTTTGGGCTCACAGGTGTTTCCTGCCCAGCATGTTGAAGGTGCCAGCTGAACAGAAGTGATTTGTTTCTCCTCTTTAAAAAAAACCAGGTGGGGACAGTCCTAACACACCTAGAGAAGAAGGCGCAGCCATTTCAACTCCCAGCTCCAGCCAGCTGTGTCCGGCGAGGAGCCGGAGAGCTCTCCAGCCCCCGAGGACGAGATCCAAGAGTGACCCTGTGCTTCATCATTCTGCAGAGAGAGGTGATGTCATTTCCCAAGTTCTTCGCAGGGCACTGTGCTTGTTCGCCTATAGGTGCCGAGTGGCTCTGGCCACCCAAGGCCCTGGGGTTCAAGAGAGAGCTTGGAGGGGGGCTGACAGGTCTTGGGAAAATCAGGTATTCTGCATGCACGTTAAGGGTAGACATCTACCATGTCTTTTAAGGCTGCTAAGAATTTTTCTTGTCAAGTCACTGTCATCAGAAGCGTTTGGTTGCACGTGATACTGTGCTGGGTACCACACGAAGAAGACAGTGCAAACCTAGTTCTGATTCCTAGATGCTCCCAGTCCTGTGGGAAAGAACATTCTCTCTCCAGGAAAAAGTCAAAGGGGTGTATTTTTTACCGCCCTCTTCTGAAATTCAACACTAGTTATCTTTTTACTGTGTATGAGTAGATTGAATTATTTAAATCTGACCTTGCTTTAAGAACTTTGGATAGAGCAAAGCTCTCACACTCCATCTTTCTCCCTTTCTGTTTTGAGTTTGTTTGTGTATAGATGTTATTTGAATAATTTTAAATTTTTTTAATTAAAAAAAATTTTTAACTGAAAATAACATTGCATCTTCTTTTCTGAATATATGACTGCCTGAACATCTTCAAATACCTCTTCCTTGTAGAGAATTGTAAAAAAATAGAGGAAATAAAGGAAGAAAATGAAAGTCTGTAATCCCGCCAGCACAGGCTTCTTTCGGTGACTTGTCCTAACAAGTTGCCTATGCTGTTTTCAAGCTCTGTGCAAATACAGCTTTGCAGACCCTCTGGTCCTGCTCTGTCCCGGGCCCCACGTCACCTCCTAGTTGTATTCTGTCCCCCTGACAGCCTGTGTTGTTTGCTACAGCTCTGGACTGACCGTGTGGGAGCCAGAGGGAACACTCCTCTTGTCTCTCCAGCGGCTTCTGAGTGGGGAGGAGTCCTGCCCGGGACTGAGCGCCCTCTGGCCCCTCAGCTCCCCGAACCTGTCTTCACCGTGGGGTTCTCTGCCCCACCTGGCAAGCTGAGGACTCAGGATGGCCACCTGCAGCTTCCACAGGAACTTGGCTGTCTACACAGCTTAACGAGATCTTTCCAGAACCCGCTCCCCTTCTGCAGCGCTGCAGGGGCAAGGATGACACGTGTTTACCTGTTGGAGTCCTCTGCTGTGGAAGGGACCAGGTCGCCTTCAAGCGACAGTGGAGTCCCTGACTCTGTCCTCACACATGAGTGTCTGTAGTGAGTGTTCCGCGAAGAGTCAGGTTCTCTGTGATGTGCACGTGGCAGCCGAGGAAGACGGCTGCCAACCCCTGTTTAGAACTCCTCATGCCTGCCTTTCTCCAGAGGAAAAGGAATGCTCCCCTTCCTCCACCTGTTTTCCCACCCCCTGCCTCCCTTCTTCCTTGAATATCTAAATTCCTGCTTGTCAGACCTTCACAGACTGAAATCTCCAGTGTCGTGTACCCTGAAGGCTGCTGGCTGGCTTATGAACATGTGGAGACCAGGCCTGATTTCACTTTACCCATCTGCCAGTGCAGTAATGTTCTGCCAGTCCTTATACCCTTGCTGAAGTAGTAGTTGTGGAAATTAGCCTGTGGTGGATTTCCCAGGCCCTCTGTTGACTTCCAGAATGACGTGTACTTTTTCTGCACTAGATTTCTCTTTCTGTAATAGTCAGCCCTAGCGCCGCCTCCCAGCCATGGTGTGACGTCGATACTATAAGTCAGTACAGTGCCCCTGAGGATGTTTAGGACAAAGGTACAGTCAGTGTGAGCAGAGCATTCCATTCATGCCACAAGTCTCATCTCTCCTCAGTTCCTCTCTTCCTGTGGCTTCTTCATCCTCTCCCCAGAACATTCTTCCATCAGTCAACTGTGTTTTTTCTGCCTGCCCAAACCATCCCTATGTATTGGTGATCACCCCCATGAAACCATTGCTCCATCATGATTTGCATTCTGGATGCTCTTCTCTGTCATCTCTCTTTACCTTGATGGTTGCGTTTTATGTGGCACAATAAAATATTTGGGGGACGTGTCCTATTGAAATTACACTTCAAGGAGTAAGCTCGTGTCGTAGGTGTTAGGGGTTTTTTTTCTTTTTTTTCCTCCTGCAAGAGGAAAAGCAAGATGTGCATGGCCGTCAGCATTTGTCACATGTTTTCCACATGGAATTTCGTGGTTTGTGCTGTTTCAAGTACAGATGTGTGTTCACGGGGCTTGGCCAAAAGGTGCGTGTTGTTTGTCTCTGCCCACAGCTGTCCCCGTGCTCAGCTGTGAAGCCGCGACTCAGACTGAGGGAAGACCAGACCTGGCTTCAGTGACCTTGAGAAGAGGGTTGAGATCCCGGGCTTCGAGATGCAGACCAAGGTCTTTAATAGATTACAAATCTTACATGGACACCAAGTTGCTGGTGGCGAGGTTCCTGGAGCAGTCCTCCTGCAGCATGACCCCGGACATCCATGAACTTGTAGAAAACATTAAATCTGTTTTGAAATCCGATGAGGAGTACATGGAGGAAGCCATCACAAGTGCCAGTTTTCTAGAACAGGTAGTTTTATTATTAATATCAGGCATGAATCCGATGACTTGTTTCCATAGCAGCTGAAGCGGCTTCTCTGGTTTCCTGTCGAAGGCACAGAAGGTCCATGGTCACTGTATCAAGGGGAATGGGGTTAGGAGGTGTGGGGAAGGAGAGGAGGAAGTTGCGTGCTTTCTTTTCACATGTGACTTTGCCACAGCCTTCTTGGCCCAAGAGAAGAGAAACCGATTTTTCCGAGATATGGAAGCATGCTTGGAAAAAGAAAAGGGAGCAGCTCAGGGATGAAAGCAAGGGCTATGGGCAGTGTGGAGTACATTTAACATTCCATTTCCTAAGTTGAACGTTTCCCTTGATCTGGCATGTTTTTTCAGCCCTTCAACCATGATGGACATATGTGAATTTTAATACTGGCAAGATTCTGGGAGCCATTTACGTTCCCATGAAATGTTTGGCAAGATTACCTAAGCTGAGAGACTTAAAGGAACGAACACCTTTTCCCTTCCATTTATTAAAAAACACACGGCAATCCCCAAACAAGTAGCCTGTGAAAAGATAAAACCGGGCACGTAAATATTCCACTTGCGTGTCATGTTTCTCGTCTTTAAAGTGAAGTGTTGGACTAGGTGGTCTCTACACCCGTATCTCTGAGTGAATGGAATTTCCCTCTGACGAGAAGTGGGAATGGGTCGCAGCTTTCCTCGCCCACCTCTTTCAAAAGCAGCGTTTACCTTTTGGGTGTTTGCTCTGTAGCTCCATGTCTGTGGGGTGGCCGTTGGAGACCTCAGTGCGCAGTGGCTCACGGGGGTTACTCGGCTGTGCCTGTGGGTATTACGTGCCCATCAAATACTTCTTGAGTGGAGTTGGCCTGATTCTCAGGGTCATTGCCAGATACTGGATCCTAGGTACGTTTTTCAGGCAGATTGAACAAATCCCCACCTCACTTTCCTTTCTGTTCCCCTTCCCACCTGCTGGCCTCTTCCTACGGAAGCCAGAAGCCAGATTCTGTCCCATCCCTCAGGGGACCGTGGGGAGCAGAACAGTCTGATTACTCGTGTGAAGAGGTACATGAACCATGGGCCCTTTTGTTGTTTGCTTTCTAAAAAAGTGGTCAACCAGTAGTCCTAGGTCAGGCTCCAGTTGGTAGCCTGTGTAGGAGAGAGATTTACACGCACATGTCCCTGGTCTCCTCCAGATGTCATTCCCTGCCTCCTTCCCTCTGTTCACCCCAATTGCCTGAAAAACAGAAGCAAGTATTTGGAGCTGCCAAGTTCTGGTGAGGTAAGAGCTGGAGCATCTGCAGAGCTGTGGGTCTGGACCTTCTGCAAAGTCTTGCTTGATGGAAAGTAGCTTTGGGGAAAGAGAACAAGCACTTATGGTTCAACAGATGCTATCGCTATAAATGTTTGCGAGGTCTTTGTGCACAGACTGGATCAAAATTCAGGTACAGGGATTGTTGCAGTAGACTCTGGGCCATCTGCCGGGGCTTCCAGAACTGGGTCCCAGTGGTGAGGTATCATAATGCCACACCATCCCCCAGACAGAAGGAGGCAGGGACAAGGGCAAGGGAGCTTTTATTTCTGACTCTACCCAGCTTTGCACATTTTCACCTTCTCTAGTATTATTGGGATGTGTTTTTATATCCATTTTAATTTTTTACCAATATCCAACCACTTGTCCTAACTTACCATGTAATAACAGTAGACATCTATGAATGTTGGAATTTGCTTCTTACTCAGGAAACAAAAACAGCCTTAAAGACAAATATAATAACAGAGTGTTAGAAAAATTTGATGTCCCATCTTTTGGGGGGATTAACCTTTTAATGACCTTAAAATCTCAGAATGGTGGAAACTAAACAAAAAGACATCCCAATGATCGTTCTGTGCTGTTAGATGGTAGTAAATCACTTGAATTTTTCCCAACATGCTAACAGCAATATAGGTCATACAGACATGACTGTGTAATTTTAAAAACTGTATGTACACAGCAGTTCTCCTCTTATCAATCTCAGTTGGATCGGGGATTGCCCATTTTTGCTGTTATATGATATATTTAAAGTTTTAAAATGTTTTACAATTTTAATATTTAAAATGTGCTGCATTGCAAAATAGATCTAGCAGTAGAAACATTCTTAACAGCTTTTACAAATAAATTGGCCTAGTTTTTATGTTGTTTATCATGTTTTTTCTTAATTGAAGAGTTATCAGATCAATTAGAAGCATCATTAGTTTTCGCTGACATTTTAGAAACTTAAGCAGACCGGTGGTTTTACAATTTTCAAGTATATCAGGATCACCTGAGTTCTTGTTAAAACTACAGATGCCCAAGCCCCGTTCCAGATTCCCATGTCAGAATTGCTAGGGGGGAGCAGGGAATCTACTTTTCTGACAGGCTCCCCTCCCCTCTCATGATGTGCAGACCCAGTGAGAATCAGTGGCTTAGACCACGGGGAAGTTGGGGAAAAAGTGATGAGAAGAACGTTAAATATAAAGCAGGAGATTGCAACAGACAAAGAGTTAAGCATGGTAGGTCTACAGCTGAAACAATAGAAAATTTGGGGTATTTCTTAGGAACTTCAGGAAAGAGGCAACATGTTAAGAGACTGGAATTCCAAGTGGGTTCCACCTTGGGAAAACACCCTTTTTTCTCTCCCAAGGCGACTAAACTAAATATTACATGGATTAATGTAGGAGGCAGGTCTGAGGACCACATCTGGTGAAGCTTAATCTCTTTGTCACCCTGTTTATTCTCCCAAAGATCATGGGCCCGATGCAGCCCAGCACTTCCAGGGCCCTCGTGCTGCCCTCGAGGAGACAGCCTGGCCTGCTGCACCTGCGGAGCTGCGGAGACCTGAGCACCTTTGTCCCCGCGGGGAGGCCGAGAGCCGAGAGGAGGCCCCGGCGAGCGGAGGCTGAGAGGCCACACAGCCTCATTGGCGTCATCCGAGAGACTGTCCTGTGAAGCTGCGGGGCCCGGGCTTCTGAGGAGCAGGAAGAAAGATGGGCCCTGGAAGGCACCCAGGGCCTCTGAGGGGATGGATCCCCTTCCTAACCCTGTAGTTTCTTGGCTGGGAGTAGGGGTCCCCCTCTGGGTACTCCTCAGAAAGGGGGGCACTCTGGAGAACATTTATTCCCGTTCTTTGGCTCCCCTTTATGCCGGCCAAGGGCACTCGAGGGGGAATGACAAGTTATCCCGGACCCATTTGGCTTTTGGACGCGCCGAGTTGGAGGCCGTGAATGAAGTCGCATCTCCTTCTCTGCCCGGGTCTGCCCTGCTGTGGGCGGAAACGGCTCAGGATTCTGTGCCCGCCGCGCCCCTCGCGGTTCCTTCCTCACTGAGTTCTTTACCTGGCTGGAAGGGCAGATCTGCGGGGCGGCTCTTTATTTGCTGCCAAGTGAGAGTGGAACGGGCACGGAAGCAGGATGATTAACCCTGATGTACTGCGATGATCAAGCCTCGTGTGAGGTCACTTTCAAATCACACTCTCTTTAGGAAAGACAGGAAACTTGTCTGGTGACAAATTTTATTGAAAGACATTTAGGGAGAGGATTCTTGTTGATTCCATTTATTCATGCTTGCAAAACTAGAGACAGCTAAGGCAGAACTGAGAATAAAAGTGTTTACCTTGGACTTCCGGGCTCACTGTGCAACATTTGTTTATGCTTAGGTGGCCAGGCCTTACCTTACAATGGGTTTGGAACTTGCAACAGTGGTGGCCAGGGGGTCAGGTCCAGGCAGGCCACCAAAGCAGCTTAATCTCAAAAGCACCCAAGCCCCACGGATAACAATGCATCCTTCATCCATTCAGTCAGTGCTTGGCTTCCCTGAGCTGCCTTCTCGTGGGCTCGTGAGCAATAAATCAGTAAAGTGATTACAGATTGAGGATTAGTGCTAAGGAGGATGGGGCCATTAGAGAGGGCTTCTTTGAGGAAATGACATTTGAACTGGACTTGACTTTGAGGGTCAGGGAAGACTGTTCCAGGCAGAGAGAATGGCCAGTGCAAGGACCACGGTAACTGCAGCCCCGAGCGAGGGGAGAGGTGAGAGGAGCCTCAGGCTGGATTTTTCTAACAGTGAGATATGATGGAAGAGTTTACAACAGAAGAGTGCAGATTTAATTATATTTCAGATGATCACCATGCCACGTGGGGACTAGTTTAGGTCAGGATATGGGATAAAGTGGCAGTGAGGAGCTAAACAAAGAGGCTGTACACTGTGAAGCTGGCTGTCCTTGTCGGGTACCACCTGGGCTCCGGGTACTGTGCTGGGGGCTTGACAGTCTCATGTCACCCTCGCAACAGCCTAAGAGGTGGAAGCTGTGATTGTCCCCATTTTAAAGATGAGGAAAATGAGGTTCAGTACCTTGCCCAAGATCACTCACAAGTTAAGCGCTAGAGACACCATTCTCACCCAAGCCGCCCGTCTCCAGAAAGCACTCCATTCCTTGACCTCCCAAATAGTAGCAGTTTGCCATTTCATGTTTCTGTGAGAAAGTGGTTGCTCAGACTTCTGGCTTGGTCTGTGGAAGCACAGACTTCCCCAGCTCCAAGACAACAAACAAGGCCAGAGTGGGAATTGGGGTGAGGTCAGGGCACTGAGTAAAGAAGAGGGGAAAGACCGGAGGCACAGAGCTGGGGTGCCTCTGTGTTCTGGGGGAACACAGAAACTGAGGGCATCACCTGATGCCCATCAGCAGGAAGTGAAGACCTATCTCAGCTTTGAAGAATTGTCCCTCAGCCTGGGGATAGTCCCATGTATTTCCATGGTCTGAAGGTATTGGTGAACTCAGAAAACTGACTTTTGTCTTCAAGGAATATTAAAGTAAAAAATATATATTATAAATTACAATATATATTTGCCCTGGGAGGGAACTTAGAGGCCATGCAATTCATCTCTCTATTTGCTGGGTGTAATATACTTTAAAAAATTATTTATTTTATTTTTATTCTTATTTTTAATTTTTAAAAAAATTTTAATTTTACTTTTTTATTGAAGTATAGTTGATTTACAATGTGTTAATTTCAAGTGTATAGAAAAACGATTGTTATAGATTTTTTTTAAAGATTTTTTTCTGTTGTGGACCATTTTTAAAGTCTTTGTTGAATCTGTTACAATATTGCTTCTATTTTATGTTTTGGTTTTTTGGCCGTGAGGCATGTGGGATCTTAGCTCCCCGACCAGGAATTGAACCCACACCTCCTGCATTGGAAGGTGAAGTCTTAACCACTGGACCGCCAGGGAAGTCCCCTTTATTTATTTATTTATTCTTTTTTAGATTCTTTTCCCTTTTAGGTTATTATAAAATAGTGAGTATAGGTCCCTGTAATATACTGTAAAATACGTAGGCATTAATAATGTGCTATTTACGTGTATGTATAACTGAATGTACCACGGAGGGCAGCTCTTTTGCACTTAGAGCATCTTAAGAATCCAGTCCAGACGTGGTAACAAAACATCTCAAAGGTACTTATCAAAATTACACCAGAGGGCTTCCCTGGTGGCGCAGTGGTTGAGAGTCCGCCTGCCGATGCAGGGGACAGGGGTTCGTGCCCCGGTCCGGGAGGATCCCACATGCCGCGGAGCGGCTGGGCCCGTGAGCCATGGCCGCTGAGCCTGCGCGTCCGGAGCCTGTGCTCCGCAATGGGAGAGGCCACAGCAGTGAGAGGCCCACGTACTGCAAAAATAAATAAGTAAATAAAGTTACACCACAAGGGCTTCCCTGGTGGCGCAGTGGTTGAGAGTCCGCCTGCCGATGCAGGGGACAGGGGTTCGTGCCCCGGTCCGGGAGGATCCCACATGCCGCGGAGCGGCTGGGCCCGTGAGCCATGGCTGCTGAGCCTGCGCGTCTGGAGCCTGTGCTCCGCAATGGGAGAGGCCACAACAGTGAGAGGCTTGCGTACCGAAAAAAAAAAAAAAATTACACCAGAAGGTTGACTAATTGGTATGAGAGGTGTTTGGAATATGTTTTCACTGGGGAAGTAAGTGATGTTCAAGATCTTGCTAGCTAGAAGCACTGGACAGTCAGTGTTACCTCTGCACCAGTGCGGAGTGAGAGGCTGGTCCCCACTTCAGGAGACTGTCATGGCATGGAGCAGGACACAGGCTGCTCCTCCAGAATACTGTTGCCTCTACCTCAGCCTTTCATGCAAGTTGTGTGTCCCAGTGTCCTTAGACAGAGCAAGTCTTGCCCAAGCTTACAACCTATTTCGTGCACACTTGCCAGTGAGCTTTTGTGTCTGGCTGGCAGAATTTCCCCAAGACTTGCTTTCTCTGGAATGTCCCAACAAACGGTGAGGGGTAGGGAAGGGGTCCATGGCCCCTAACTGCCTGAGGTAGCCCATATTTACCGAAAGAACCAGCATTTGCTGAACAGCCACATTTGCTAGGTCTGGTCACTCTACCCCTTCAGTTTGCAGATGGGGAAACTGAGGCAGAGAGCTAAATACAGAGCAGCAGCAGGAGACCAGTGCTTCCGGCTCCTGGACTAGGGCTGTTGGTGCAGGTCAGAGCTTCTCACTATTTGCGATGAAGAATCAGTTTTTTTCCCTCCAATCTGTCACAGACCAAAAACTTTCGTAAACTATAACAAACTGACTAAAAGCTATCTTAGCTCAAGCTGCTATAACAGCATACTGTAGACTGGGTGCCTTTAACAACAGAATTATTTATTTCTCACAGTACTGGAAGCTGGGAAGTCCAAGATCAAAGTGCTGGAAGATTCAGCATCTGGTGAGAACAGCCACCTTCCTGGCTTGCAGACAGCCACCTTCTTGCTGTGTCCTCATGTGGTAGAGAGAGAGGGCTCTGGTCTCTTCATCTTCTTAAAGGGCACTAATCCCATCATGGGAGCTTCACCGTCATGACCTCATCTAAACCCAGTCATTTGCCAAAGGTTCCACATTCAAAAACCATCACACTGGGGATTAGGGCTTCAACATACGGATTTTGAGGGGACATAAACATCCAGTCCATAGCACTGATTTGCCAGGAAAAAGAAATAACCGTAATATAAAAAAAGACATACAAAATACAACCCACCCCAACCTTGTATTAAATAAACTTTATTTTTAAGAGCAGTTTTAGGTTCACAGCCAAACTGAGTGTTCTCATAGACCTCCTGCCCCCCCACAAGCACAGTCTCCTCCACAGTCCACGTCCCTCACCAGAGTGGTACATGCGTCATAATCCAGCCTACACTGATGCATCATCATCACCCCAAATCCATAGTTTACACAAGGGTTCACTCTCGGTGTGGTATATTCTGTGGGTTTTAATAAATGAATAATGACATGTATCTACCATTAAAATATTATACAGAATAGTTTCTCTGCCCTAAACATCCTCAGTGCTCCCCCAATTCATCCCTCCCTCCCTGGAACCCCTGGCAACCACTCGTCCTTTTACTGCCTCCATAGTTTTGCCTTTTCCAAAATGTCATATAGTTGGAGCACACAGCAGAGAGCTTCTTCCGATTGGCTTCTTGGACTTCGTCTATATGCATTTGTTTCCTCCATATCTTTCGGTGGCTCAGTGGCTCATTCAACCCCCTTATTCAATTATTAGATTCAATAGTCATAATAGAACTCTACCCAGTTAACATTTCAAAACACCCTCAATCTGAACTTGCTCTTGTTAGGGACCAGGAACAAAGAGTTCCTGGCTCATGTGCAGCCCACAGTTTAGGTGGTTCTGGTTGGGGTTCTCATTCTAGCCTGAGTTTCCTAGTTCTGTGTGATTCTGTGTGGACATTGATGGATGGGGAGGGATTAATGGACTGGGAAGGGGAGGGCAGGAAGACACCCTTCCCTCTGCACCCACGTGTCTCCAAGGGTGGCTGACAGCTAAGGCTCCCCTCGCAGAGAAGCCCACACCGAGAAGGCCTCAAGCTTTGGTGAATCCCTCAGGATTAGGAAGAACTGGCAGAGGAAAGGGGTAGCTGTTGCCTCCACCCAGCAGGAGAGGAATTGGGGAAGCAGAATAAAGGAATGCATCTCTACCTCCCCCCAGGCACGGCTGGATGCAGAAGAGAACAACAAAGGGTGGGCGAGGCTAGTGGCCTGGACAAGGCCATCTTTGTTTACACGGTTTTCATCTCTGGGGTTCTGCAAGGGAAGCCAAGTCTGGGGCCAGAATGTACCACATTTCTTCCATTTCTCTCTGCAGGAGCTTTCATCCTCTCATTCATTCAGCTGGTATTTATTGAGCTACGGAGTAGCAAGCAGTGAGCCAGGTGCTGAGGAGAGAATGCTGAGTGGTGAGAGGGGGACAGACCAACAATAATAATAATAAATGCAAAGTTACATTTCTCTTGCCTGCTTCTCATAGCTCTGAGGGACTGTTCCAAAGAGGTAAGGTAGGGGCCAGGGTATATACGAGTTTTTGTTGGAAAAAACATGTAGTACAACATCAAAAGATTACTACTGACTGATCACAAAAAACAGACATCTCAAGGTAATGATTTCAGTGTTTTTCTATGTGTGAGAAGATGAAAAGTTCTGGGCTCCATTGACAGTATTCCTTAGATAGGCATCTTAACTGTCTAGAGCTAGTATCCTGTTTTCCTCCACCCTGAATTCTCCTCAGTGCTCACAATTAGGGTCAGCTGCAGTGACTGATGACTTGATGGCGGGCAACATTCTTTGTTTACTGAAATGGCAGGCAACATTTTTTTTTTTGTCTGCAGAACTATGGGAAGGTAAAAGAAACACCACTGGAACCCAGGGGAATTGAAACATTAACACCAGTGTATCACTGCAAAATAGTAATCATGACTAACATTTATTATGAGCTATCTTACTAGCAGGCAGTCTTCACAATAATCTTCATAATTCACCAGTGTATGGTCAGGCCACCCAAGATGGCTGTTCTCTTGATCTCTGTATAACCTCTGCTTGCCCAATGCCTGCTTCACCTGTACTCTACTTACCTGACTGATCTTTTTACATACTCGCCCCAGGCCCCAGCTGGGGATTGTTCTTATCAAGGGGGCAGTGAGGGGCGTGCCCTCTGCCGGTTTCCCTGGTAACCAATGAGCGCACCTGCTGTCAGTCCCCCTATAACCAGCGTCTCCCTCCCCACCCGGAAGCGCAGCCTGCTTCCGCCCTGCTCAGTGTTGGTCGCACACGGTGGGGTGTCTCTCCAGGACCTTGCTCCAGACAAGTAAGCTCCCCCTTCGGTTAAACCGTTGATGTCTCTGTCGCTGACCCCGGGCTCTTTCTTCGGTCTTGAAGCTGGGCGAGTACAGGCCTTGTAGGCCCGCGGGGTGCAGCCCATTAATTGGAGGAGCAGCCAGGAGACCGAGGAAGCTCCTGTGAGCGCTGAGATGTGGGGAAATACCGGACGGGGAATGGAATGTTGCAAGGGCCGTCCCCTAACTCCTGTGGCCCAGAAGTTCCAGGGGTGATCCTGAAAGTTGCGGGGGAAGTCCCAGGGTGGCCGTCCACCAGTATGTGGGGCTTGTGGTGGCTATCCTTGCGGAATGGGGGCTGCCAAGAGATGTGGAGAACAGTGGCCCCTAATGGCTCTGCTATTGCATCCAAGTGAGCCTTTTGTAATTGGTTTAAGTAATTTGTTCCGCTCTAGAAGAAACTGGTATTTCTCTTCTTGTGCCTTTGAGATGTAAATGACTTACCTGGGCTCTCAGGAACTTTAACCATGTGTGATCTCTAAGACTGAAAGGGAAAAAAAGTTTTTAGGTAAACTCTACAGGAATAATTACGTTTGGGGAATGTCTATCTAAAATAACCTCTCCAGATTTTGGAAACTTGAAACTAAGTTTTTGGTTTTTTTTAAAAAATTGACTTATAGTTGATTTACAATGTTGTGTTAGTTTCAGGTGTACAGCAAAGTGATTCGGTTATACATATATACATTTTTTTTAGATTCTTATATAGGTTATCACAGAATTTTGAGTAGAGTTCCCTGAGCTATACAGTAGGTCCTTGTTGGTTATCCATCTTATACATAGTAGTGCCTGTGTGTTCATCCCAAGCTCCTGAATTATCCCTCCCCTCCACATTTCGGCTTTGGTAACCATAAGTTTGTTCCCAATATCTGTGAGTCTGTTTCTGTTTTATGAATAAGTTCATTTGTTATCATTTTTAAAAAAATATTTAATTTTATTTATTTATTGCTTTGTTGGGTTTTCGTTGCTGCGCGCAGGCTTTCTCTGGTTGTGGCGAGTGGGGGCTACTCTTCTTTGTGGTGCTCAGGCTTCTCCTTGCGGTGGCTTCTCTTTTTGCGGAGCCCGGGCTCTAGGTGCTTGGGCTTCAGTAGCTGTGTTGCCCCGCGGCATGTGGGATCTTCGTTCCCTGACTAGGGCTCGAACCCATGTCCCCGGCATTGGCAAGCGGATTCTTAATCACTGCACCACGGGGAAGCCCTGTATCATTTTTTTTTTAGATTTCACATATGAGTGATATCATATGATATTTGTCTTTTTCTGCCTGACTTACTTCACTTACTGTGATGATCTCTAGGTCCATCCATGTTGCTGCCGATGGCATTATTTCATTTTTTATGGCTGAGTAATATTCCATTGTATATATGTACCACATCTTCTTTATCCATTTCTCTGTCAATGAACATTTAGGTTGCTTCCATATATTGGCTATTGTAAATAGTGCTGCAATGAACATTGGGGTGCATGTATCCTTTCGGATTATGGTTTTCTCTGGACATGCCCAGGAATGGGATTGCTGGGTCATATGGTAGTTCCATTTTTAGTTTTTTAAGGAACCTCCATACTGTTCTCCATAGTGGCAGCACCAGTTTACATTCCCACCATGTAACACCCTTTTCTTTACACCCTCTCCAGCATTTATTATTTGTAGAGTTTTTGATGGACATTCTGACTGGTGTGAGGTGATACCTCATTGTAGTTTTGATTTGTATTTCTCTGATAATTAGTGATGTTGAGTATCTTTTTTATGTGCTTTTTAACCATCTGCATGTCTTCTTTGGAGAAATGTCTATTTAGATCTGCCCATTTTTGATTGGGTTGCTTTTTTTTCTTTTTTGACATAGAGCTACATGAGCTTTTTGTAAATTTTAGAGATTAATCCCTTGTTGGTCACATCATTTGCAAATATTTTCTCCCATTCTGTGGGTTGTCTTTTCATTTTGTTGATGGTTCCCGTTGCTGTGCAGAGGCTTTTAAGTTTAATTAGGTCCCATTTGTTTATTTTTGTTTTTATTTTCATTACTCTAGGAGGTGGATCCAAAAAGATACTGCTGCAATTTATATCAAAGAGTGTTCTGCCTATGTTTTCCTCTAAGAGTTTCATCGTGTCCAATCTTATATTTAGGTCTTTGATCCATTTTGAGTTTATTTTTTTGTGTGATGTTAGAGAATGTTATAATTTCATTCTTTTACATGTAGCTGTCCAGTTTTCCCAGCACCACTTATTGAAGAGGCTGTCTTTTCACCACTCTATATTCTTGCCTCCTTTATCAAAGATAAGGTGACCATATGTGCGTGGGTTTATCTCTGGGCTTTCTATCCTGTTCCATTGATCTATATTTCTGTTTTTGTGCCAGTACCATACTGTCTTGATTACTGTAGCTTTGTGGTAGAGTCTGAAGTCAGGGAGCCTGATTACTCCAGCTCCGTTTATCTTTCTCAGGGTTGCTTTGGCTGTTCGGGGTCTTTTGTGTTTCCACAGAAATTTAAAATTTTTTTGTTCTAGTTCTGTGAAAAATGCCATTGGTAATTTTTTTTTGGCGGTACACGGCCCTCTCACTGTTGTGGCCTCTCCAGTTGCGGAGCACAGGCTCCGGACGCGCAGGCCGTGTGGGCCCAGCTGCTCCGCGGCATGTGGGATCTTCCCGGACCAGGGCACAAACCCGCGTCCCCTGCATTGGCAGGCAGACTCTCAACCACTGTGCCACCAGGGAAGCCTGCCATTGGTAATTTGATAGGAATTGTATTGAATCTGTAGATTGCCTTCAGTAGTATAGTCATTTTCAGAATATTGCTTCTTCCAAGCCAAGAACATGGTATATCTCTCCATCTGTTTCTGTCATCTTCAATTTCTTCTATCTGCATATTATAGTTTTCAGAGTACAGGTCTTTTGCCTCCTTAGCTAGGTTTATTCCTTGATATTTCGTTCTTCTTGATGAGATGGTAAATGGGATTGTTTCCTTAATTTCTCTTTCTGATCTTCTGTTGTTAGTGTATAGAAATGCAGCAGATTTCTGTGTATTAATTTTGTATCCTGCAACTTTACCAAATTGATTGATGAGCTCTAGTAGTTTTCTGGTAGCATCTTTAGGATTTTCTATGTATAGTATCATGTCATCTGCAAACAGTGACAGTTTTACTTCTTCTTTTCGAATTTAGATTCCTTTTATTTCTTCTTCTTCTTCTCTGATTCCATGGCTAGGGCTTCCAAAACTATGTTGAATAAAAGTGGCGAGAGTGGACATCCTTGCCTTGTTCCTGATCTTAGAGGGAATGCTTTCAGCTTTTCACTGTTTAGAATGATGTTAACTGTGGGTTTGTCATCTATGGCCTTTATTATGTTGAGGTAAGTTCCCTCTATTCCCACTTTCTAGAGACCCATCATAAATGGGTCTTGAATTTTGTCAAAAGCTTTTTCTGCATCTGCTGAGATGATCATACAGTTTTTATTCTTCAGGTTGTTAATGTGGTGTACCACATTGATTGATCTGCGGCTATTGAAGAATCCTTGCATCACTGGGATAAATCCCACTTGATCATAGTGTATGATCCTTTTAATGTATTGTTGGATTTGGTTTGCTAGTATTTTGTTGAGGATTTGAGGATTTTTGCATCTATGTTCATCAGTGATATTGGCCTGTAATTTTCTTTTTTTGTGGTATCTTTGTCTGATTTTGTTTCAGGGTGATGGTGGCCTCAAAGAATGAACTTGGGAGTGTTCCTTCCTCAGCAATTTTTTGGAAGAGTCTCAGAAGGATAGGTGTTAACTCTTCTCTAAATGTTTGATAGAATTCTCCTGTGAGGCCATGTGGTCCTGGACTTTTGTTTGTTGGAAATTTTTTAATCACTGTTTCAATTTCAGTACTTGTGATTCACCTGTTCATATTTTCTGTTTTTTCCTAGTTCAGTCTTAGATGGTTGTACCTTCCTAAGAATTTGTCTATTTCTTCTAGGTTGTCCAGTTTATTGTCATATAGTTGTTTTATAGTAGTCTCTTATGATCCTTTGTATTTCTGTGATGTCAGTTGTTACTACTTTTTAATTTCTAATTTTATTGATTTGAGTTCTCTCTCTTTTGTTTCTTGGTGAGTCTGGCTAAAGGTTTATCAATTTTGTTTATCTTCTCAAAGAACGAGCTTTTAGTTTCATTGATCTTTGCTATTGTTTTCTTCCTCTCTATTTCATTTATTCCTGCTCTGATCTTTATGATATCTTTCCTTCTACTAACTTTGGGTTTTGTTTGTTCTTCTTTCTCTAGTTGCTTTAGGTGTAATGTTATGTTGTTTATTTGAGATTTTTCTTTTTTCGTGAGGTAAGATTGTATTGCTATAAACTTCCCTCTTAGAACTGCTTTTGCTGCAGCTCAGAGGTTTTGGACTGTCATGTTTTATTGTCATTTATCTCTAGGTATATTTTGATTTCCTCTTTGATTTCTTCAGTGATCCATTGGTTGTTTAGTAACATATTGTTTAGCCTCCATGTGTTTGTGTTTTTTACAGTTTTTTTTTCCTGTAATTGATTTCTAATCTCATAGCATTGTGGTCAGAAAAGATGCTTGATATGACTTCAGTTTTCTTAAATTTACTGAGGCTTGATTTGTGGCCCAATATGTGATCTATCCTGAAGAATCTTCCATGTGCACTTGATAAGAAAGCGTATTCTGCTGCTTTTGGACAGAATGTACTACAAATATCAATTAAGGCCATCTGGCCTAATGTGTCATTTAAGGCCTGTGTTTCCTTATTGATTTTCTGTTTGGATTATCTGTCCATTGATGAGAATGTGGTATTACTATTATTGTGTTACTATCAATTTATCCTTTTATGGCTGTTAGCATTTGTCTTATATATTGAGGTGCTTCTATGTTGGGTACATATAGATTTACAATTGTTATATCTTCTTGGATTGATCCTTGATCATTATGTGGTGTTCTTTTTTTTTTTTTTTTTGCGGTACACGGGCCTCTCACTGTTGTGGCCTCTCCTGTTGCGGATCACAGGCTCCGGATGTGCAGGCTCAGCAGCCATGGCTCACGGGCCCAGCCGCTCTGCGGCATATGGGATCTTCCCGGACCGGGGCACGAACCCATGTCCCCTGCATCGGCAGGCGGACTCTCAACCACTGCGCCACCAGGGAAGCCCCTTACTTTTTATTTTTTGTCTCTTCCACTAGAACACAAATTGCAGGAGAGCAGGGATTTTGTCTGTATTTGTTCACTGTGGTGTCCCCAGTTCCTGGCACAGAATTAACCCTAAATAAATGCTAATTGGCTGAATGAATGACCATAATCTGAATAAAGAACCCAAACGTTTCATTCACCACCAAAAGACCATCAGATTTACCATTGTTTAGTAAATGCCGTTAGATGGCTAGACTTCTTGGTGCATTTAGAATCCACTTTAAAGTATTCTATTCCCACGTGATTTCTTGGTTTCTGTGTTTGCAGGAATAACATGACTCTATTTGTGGCTTAGAGATTGGGGGTGGAAGTGGGTAACTGAGGCGGGGACCCTGGCAGAAGGGAGGCTGGGGTTTGCTGGGGCTGATCCTTCCAAGAGTGTGTGAAAGTGCCATCCTTGATGTGCTGGATCCAGCGCGGTGCCCTGGACGCTCCGGTAGCAGTTGTGGGACTGGTCCTGGTTGGGGAAGCACAAGTCCAAGGGTGGTGTCGGTGGTTTCCGCTTGGGGGGTTTCTGGGCATCCCATATCCAACATCCACTGAGAAGGCAACTCCAGGCGGTTGTCAACACATCCACGGGATGAGCTGTGCTTGTGGCTCCCTAGATGTCCCCTGCTTCTGGTGTCCAAAGCTGCAGAGTGCCCCCACCCCCTGCTGGATTGGCTGGGACCCCTGGAACCCTGGCCAGTGAGAGCCACTGAGCTGGATGGAAGGTTCTGGAACTCAGGGTGGGGTTGGTGGAGACCCCTCCCCTGCCTCCTGGTTCCAGCCAGATGTTTCCTCTCCACCTAATCTATTTTTGCATGGCAGTAACTTGAGCAAAGCAGCAGAACAGGAAGGGTTTATTCCGTGCCCTGTCTTCACCCACTATGGATAAGCCAAGGGAATAGCAGCTGACTAGTTTCTCCTTTACTAAAGAGAAATGAGGATAACATAGGCCCTGAGCAATGCATGGGGAGTGAAATCTACACCATGCCAGCCCTTAGACTTGGTTCCCTCTAGAATCAGAATCATGGAGTTTATTGAATTAGTTGCTATACTCCCATAAGGCCCACCAGGGGGCTGTAGAATATCACAGATCAGCCCAGGAATCGCAGGAGGCCAGGAGAGCCAGGCACACCACAGAGATGCCTGGCTCACCTCCAGACGGGGCGATTCTGAGTATCTTAATGGGGACCCCAGATGAAGATGCCAGCCACTGAGACTCTCCTGGGACAATCCCTGCTGACACCCACGGAGTGCTTACTACAGCCAGGCACCATTCCAAGTCCCTCATCTGTTTATCTCATTTACACTTCAGAGACACCCTCAGTGCTAAGCACTGCTAGCATGTCCCATTTCTCAGATGAGGATACTGAAGCACAATGAGATGAAGTAATTGACCAAATGCCTCCATGCTGGTGAGGGCCCAGGTAGTAAGGGAACCAGAACTCACCACGTACTTACCTACCCTCCAGCCACACAGCTGATGCTGGGCCCTTGCTGTGAGCCCCCGGGCACAGATGGTGCCTCTGGTCCAGCTCTGCATCCTCAGTTCCCAGCACAGTGGTGGGCACCAAGCTCAGAAGTTGAAGAAATGGACTAAGGAAGTCTCAGGTGTGAGAATGGAAGCTGGCAGATAACAGCACAGGTAGAATTTGCGTGTGCCCTCCCCCAGAGCTACTCTTTAGTGAAGAGTGAAATAAATGAAATACCATGAAGCTGCATATGGACTTGCTCCTGTCTGGACTGCATGGGCCTCAAAACCTAAGTGTAGCCAACCTTTCCTGACACACTGTGACTTGACTGTGCTCCTCTGTGGCCCCAAATATCCTGTTCTTACCCCCTATTCTAAGGTGGCTGCATATCTATCTCCCTGGCCCTCTGCCCTTACCCCACATCCAATCCCCCTGCCACCAAGCCCCCTGTAGGTGACACCTTGTGATGAACATCCTGCTTGGCAGTCCAGGTACCTGTGTACCTGCAGGCCACGCCTCTGACCACACGCTCCTGCAGGAAGAGTGAGTGGCACTGCATAACCAGGATTGAGTTGAAATCATCACTCTGGTACTTTGGGCAACTTACCTACTACATCTGAGTTCAGATTCTTCATCAGTATCTGCTTTGTGACATTGCTGTGCGATGAAATGTTGTAACATACATGCACCTCATCTGCCTGGCATCTTAGAGGTGGTCAAAGAATGCAAGTTCTCATTGTGACTGTTAGTGGGGCTGGTTAGAATTTATTAAACCCTGGTGAGTGGCAAGCATTTTGTTGTGCTCTGAGGCCACTGCACCCAAGGGACCCTCAGAGGTCACCCAGAATGCATCTCTTTTCTCACCTTGCCAAGGCAGGCCCTGGGGACCCCACAGAGCCTGCCCACCTAGTGCTGTGACCAAGACTCACCAAGATTTTGTTGATACTTTGCTCTCAAATGGGCCATAAAAAGATTATTATTTATTTTATGAATAAAGATTTGCGGGCTAAATCCCCACAAGTAAGCCTGGAGATGGTCCAAGAGAAGCTGGGGAAGCTGGACTGGAGCAGGTGTGCTGGTAAGGGTTTAACAACCGGCTCTCTGGAGGGGAATATGTGTGTGTGCGTGCACACATATATACACACGTATATGTACATATGTATTGTAAATACACACCTATCCCAGGGCTCAGAGAGGCTAGAAGAGGACCTGCAGGAGCCGCTGGATGGTCTTCGCCCTGAGCCAACTGCGGGAACCAGCAGCCCAGGGACACTGTGTGTGTGCTGCAGCAGCATCCAGCTCTCTGCTACATTTTCAGTGCATCGTGGCTGACGCTTCATATCTGCCATCCAAATCTCCCTCGTTCTCTTGTGGACAACCCTAATTTGGAATCACATAGGGAAGAGAAGTCTGGAAAACCAAGTTCCAGCTTAGCTAAGCTGACACGGTGGAAAGTCACCATGCCACACTTTCATAGTACCAAGTGCTTTTGCATCCTCTTACCACATTCTTCCAGGCCTCTATGCCTCTGCATGGACTGTTCTCCGCAGCCATGGCACCTGGAAAGTTCCTATAGCACCTTCAAAACCCTGCAGAGATATCACCTCCTCAGAAAAAAGGTCCCTGACACTTTCCCTCCAGGACCAGTTCTGTACTTTGTACATAATGCCTGCCTCTATGGCACATGTTAATGGTTCAAGGACAGAATCTCTAATCTTAAGAACTGAGCCAAGCTGTGCCTATTTTACAGATGAAGACATAGTTGCTCAGAGTAGTTAATTAACTTGCCCAGGGTAACACAGTGAGAATATAATTAATATAAAAGCTGAGCTATAATTCAAATCCTTGTCTATGACTCTTCTAATTATAACCCACCATGACTTTCAAAGTTGAGAAAAATTTTGTCCCTACCCATAAGAAACTATTTAGTGGAGGGGAAAGAGAGCTGTCATATAGTTAAGCAGCTGGTAAGGTGGCCAATAGGAGCAGAGTGTGGAGTGGGCTCTGGGGAAGGGGGTGCAGAGTAGCGATGAGGCTGTGATTCCCACCTTCTGCCTCTCACACTGTCACCCTCAGCCCTCCTGGAGTGGCTTCTCCCAGCCTAGCAGAAGTGATGGGGTACCAGCAGTTTTCTGTGCTTTTCTGCCCAGCTCTCACAAAGACCCTGGAGGTGGCCCAAGGCTGAGGTCACGGCAGTGTGCTCAGCCTGCCCTAGGCAGCTCTCAGCCTGGCCAATAGGAAGATGAGCCTGCCCCCACCCCATTGGTCAGCGGCTGGGATTACACAAAGGAGCAGTAGCGTGGGAGCCAGGGAGTGGGGTTCTAGCTGACTACTCACTGCGTGGCTTCGGATGAGTCCTGTTCCTAGTTAGGACTTCTGTTTCCGTGCTGTGGCATGCGGGATGTTAGCTCCCTGACCAGGGGCCGAACGCACGCTCTCGGCAGTGAAAGTACAGAGTCCTAACTGCTGGACCGCCAGGGAATTCCCAGGGACTTTTGTTTCCTTATTTGGAAGCAAGGGGCCTGCAATGGGTGGCTAAGATTCCTCATTAACTCAGTCACCATCTGGGATCCAGTTAGTCATTTGGATTGGGCATTTCCAATGTTACGTCACCGGAGGGTGCCAATTCCTAGCTCCTGCTACTGATGGGAGCACAGAAGAGGCGATGAGGAGAGCTGAGTGTGATGGAGTGAGGGGGTTTGTGTGGAAATGATTAGGGGAGTGTGTGTGTGTGTATGTTTGTGCACGTGTGCTCGCGCGGCACTGAAGATCTTACCCTCACCTACATTCACCACTGTGGCACTTTACCCCACTGGAGTGAGTTCATCTCCAGCCACTTGCTGCCTCCCTCTCTCTGCTCCAGCTACACTGCCCTACGGCCCTCCCTGCAAGAGGGGGACTCAGGGCCTTTGTGTGTGCTGTCCTTTCTTTGGAACCCTCATCCCCTAGACATCTACAGGGCCCCACCTTACTTCTTCTCAGTGAGGCCTTCTCTAGCCATTCCATATAAAATACTACCTCCAAACTCATTCCATCCTTGTGTATTTTTATCTTAAAAATTTTGGTAAAATATACGTAATATAAAATTTACCATTTTAACCATTTTTAATTAGATTAATTTTTAATTTCTTAATTTTTAACATCTTTATTGGAGTATAATTGCTTTACAATGGTGTGTTAGTTTTAGCTGTATAACAAAGTGAATCAGCTGCATGTATACATGTATCACCATATCCCCATACCTCCTCTTGCGTCTCCCTCCCACCCTCCCTATCCCACCCCTCTAGGTGGTCACAAAGCACCGAGCTGATCTCCCTGTGCTATGCGGCTGCTTCCCACTAGCTATCAGTTTTACATTTGGTAGTGTATATACGTCCATGCAACTCTCTCACTTTATCCCAGCTTACCCTTCCTCCTCCCCGTGTCCTCAAGTCCGTTCTCCAGTAGGTCTGCGTCTTTATTCCCGTCTTGCCCCTAGGTTCTTCATGACCATTTTTTTTTCTAAATTCCACATATATATATGTTAATATATGATATTTGTTTTTCTCTTTCTGACGTACTTCACTCTGTATGACAGACTCCAGATCCATCCACCTCACTACAAATAACTCAATTTCGTTTCTTTTTATGGCTGAGTAATATTCCATTGTATATATGTGCCACATCTTCTTTATCAACTCATCTGTTGATGGACACTTAGGTTGCTTCCATGTCCTGGCTATTGTAAATAGAGCTGCAATGAACATTTTGGTACATGACTCTTATTGAATTATGGTTTTCTCAGGGTATATGCTCAGTAGTGGGATTGCTGGGTCGTATGGTTGTTCTGTTTTTAGTTTTTTAAGGAACATCCATACTGTTCTCCACAGTGGCTGTATCAATTTACATTCCCACCAGCAGTGCAAGAGTGTTCCCTTTTCTCCACACCCTCTCCAGCATTTATCGTTTGTAGATTTTTTGATGATGGCCATTCTGACCGGAGTGAGATGATATCTCATTGTAGTTTTGATTTGCATTTCTCTAATGATTAATGATATTGAGCATTCTTTCATATGTTTGTTGGCAATCTGTATATCTTCTTTGGAGAAATGTCTGTTTAGGTCTCCTGCCCATTTTTGGACTGGGTTGTTTGTTTTTTTGATATTGAGCTGCATGTGTTGCTTGTATGTTTTTGAGATTAACCCTTTGTCAGTTGCTTCATTTGCAAATATTTTCTCCTGTTCTGAGGGTTGTTTTTTGGTCTTGTTTATGTTTTCCTTTGCTGTGCAAAAGCTTTTAAGTTTCATTAGGTCCCATTTGTTTATTTTTGTTTTTATTTCCATTTCTCTAGGAGGTGGGTCAAAAAGGATCTTGCTGTGATTTATGTCATAGAGTGTTCTGCCTATGTTTTCCTTTAAGAGTTTGAAGGTGTCTGGTATTACATTTAGGTCTTGAATCCATTTTGAGTTTATTTTTGTGTATGGTGTTAGGGAGTGTTCTAATTTCATTCTTTTACATGTACCTGTCCAGTTTTCACAGCACCACTTATTGAAGAGGCTGTCTTTTCTCCACTCTATATTCTTGCCTCCTTTATCAAAGATAAGGTGACCATATGTGCGTGGGTTTCTCTCTGGGCTTTCTATCCTGTTCCATTGATCTATGTTTCTGTTTTTGTGCCAGTACCATACTGTCTTGATTACTGTAGCTTTGTAGTAGAGTCTGAAGTTAGGGAGCCTGATTCCTCCAGCTCCATTTTTCTTTCTCAAGATTGCTTTGGCTATTCGGGGTCTTTTGTGTTTCCATACAAATTGTGAAATTTTTTGTTCTAGTTCTTTGAAAAATGCCAGTGGTAGTTTGGTAGGGATTGCATTGAATCTGTAGATTGCTTTGGGTAGTAGAATCATTTTCACAATGTTGATTCTTCCAATCCAAGAACATGGTACATCTCTCCATCTATTTGTATCATCTTTAATTTCTTTCATCAGTGTCTTATAATTTTCTGCATACAGGTCTTTTGTCTCCTTAGGTAGGTTTATTCCTAGATATTTTATTCTTTTTGTTGCAATGGTAAATGGGAGTGTTTTCTTAATTTCACTTTCAGATTTTTCATCATTAGTGTATATGAATGCCAGAGATTTCTGTGTATTAATTTTGTATCCTGCTACTTTACCAAATTCATTGATTAGCTCTAGTAGTTTTCTGGTAGCACCTTTAGGATTCTCTATGTA
The DNA here is from genome assembly GCF_949774975.1 of Lagenorhynchus albirostris. NCBI lineage: Eukaryota > Metazoa > Chordata > Mammalia > Artiodactyla > Delphinidae > Lagenorhynchus > Lagenorhynchus albirostris. The sequence continues at coordinate 50,010,394 of NC_083101.1, read as the reverse complement.
TAGGATCATGTCATCTGCAAACAGTGACAGTATTACTTCTTCTCTTCCAATTTGGATTCCTTTTATTTCCTTTTCTTCTCTGATTGCTGTGGCTAAAACTTCCAAAACTATGCTCAATAATAGTGGTGAGAGTGGGCAACCTTGTCTTGTTTCTGACCTTAGTGGAAATGGTTTCAGTTTTTCATCATTGAGGACGATGTTGGCTGTGGGTTTGTCATTTATGGCCTTTATTATGTTGAGGAAAGTTCCCTCTATGCCTACTTTCTGGAGGATTTTTATCATCAATGGGGGTTGAATTATGTCAAAAGCTTTCTCTGCATCTATTGAAATGATCATATGGTTTTTTTCCTTCAGTTTGTTAATATGGTGTATCACGTTGATTGATTTGCATATATTGAAGAATCCTTGCATTCCTGGGATAATCCCCACTTGATCATGCTATATGATCCTTTTAATGTGCTGTTGGATTCTGTTTGCTGGTATTTTGTTGAGGATTTTTGCATCTATGTTCATCAGTGATACTGGCCTGTAGTTTTCTTTCTTTGTGACATCCTTGTCTGGTTTTGGTATCAGAGTGATGGTGACCTCGTAGAATGAGTTTGGGAGTGTTCCTCCCTCTGCTATATTTTGGAAGAGTTTGAGAAGGATAGGTGTTAGCTCTTCTCTAAATGTTTGATAGAATTCACCTGTGAAGCCATCTGGCCCTGGGCTTTTGTTTGTTGGAAGATTTTAAATCACAGTTTCAATTGCAGTGCTTGTGATTGGTCTGTTCATATTTTCTATTTCTTCCTGATTCAGTCTCAGAAGGTTGTGCATTTCTAAGAATTTGTCCATTTCTTCCAGGTTATCCATTTTATTGGCATAGAGTTGCTTGTAGTAATCTCTCATGATGCTTTGTATTTCTGCAGTGTCAGTTGTTACTTCTCCTTTTTCATTTCTAATTCTGTTAATTTGAGTCTTCTCCCTTTTTTTCTTGATGAGTCTGGCTAATAGTTTATCAATTTTGTTTATCTTCTCAAAGAACCAGATTTTAGTTTTATTGATCTTCTCTATCACTTCCTTCATTTCTTTTTCATTTATTTCTGATCTGATCTTTATGATTTTTTTCCTTCTGCCAACTCTGGGGTTTTTTTGTTCTTCTTTCTCTAATTGCTTTAGGTGTAAGGTTAGGTTGATTATTTGAGATGTTTCTTGTTTCTTGAGGTAGGATTGTATAGCTATATACTTCCCTCTTAGAACTGCTTTTGTTGCATCCCATAGGTTTTGGGTCGTCATGTTTTCATTGTCATTTTTTTCTAGGTATTTTTTGATTTCCTCTTTGATTTCTTCAGTGATCTCTTGGTTATTAAGTAGTGTGTTGTTTAGCCTCCATGTGTTTGTACTTCTTACAGATTTTTTCCTGTAATTGATATCTAGTCTCAGAGCGTTGTGGTCAGAAAAGATACTTGATACAATTTCAATTTTCTTAAATTTACCAAGGCTTGATTTGTGACTCAAGATATGATCTATCCTGGAGAATGTTCCATGAGCACTTGAGAAGAATGTGTATTCTGTTGCTTTTGCATGGAATGTCCTAGAAATATCAATTAAGTGCATCTTGTTTAATGTGTCATTTAAAGCTTGTGTTTCCTTATTTATTTTCATTGTGGATGATCTGTCCATTGGTGAAAGTGGGGTGTTAAAGTCCCCTACTATGAATGTGTTACTGTCGATTTCCCCTTTTATGGCTGTTAGTATTTGCTTTATGTATTGAGGTGCTCCTATGTTGAGTGCATAAATATTTACAGTTGTTATATCTTCTTCTTGGATTGATCCCTTGATCATTATGTAGTGTCCTTCTTTGTCTCTTGTAATAGTCTTTGTTTTAAAGTCTATTTTGTCTGATACGAGAGTTGCTACTCCAGCTTTCTTTTGATTTCCATTTGCATGGACTATCTTTTTCCATCCCCTCGCTTTCAGTCTGTATGTGTCCCTAGGTCTGAAGTGGGTCTCTTGTAGACAGCATATATACGGGTCTTGTTTTTGTATCCATTCAGCTAGTCTATGTCTTTTGGTTGGAGCATTTAATCCATTTACCTTTAAGGTATTTATGGATATGTATGTTCCTAATACCATTTTCTTAATTGTTTTGGGTTTATTATTGTAGGTCTTTTCCTTCTCTTGTGTTTCCTGCCTAGATAAGTTCCTTTAGCATTTGTTGTAAAGCTGGTTTGGTGGTGCTGAATTCTCTTAGCATTTTTTTTTTTTTTTTTGCGGTACATGGGCCCCTCACTGCTGTGCTCCTCTCCCGTCGCGGAGCGCAGGCCCAGCAGCCATGGCTCACGGGCCCAGCCACTCCACGGCATGTGGGATCCTCCCGGACCAGGACACGAACCCGCGTCCCCTGCATCGGCAGGTGGACCCTCAACCACTGCGCCACCAGGGAAGCCCCTCTTAGCTTTTGCTTGTCTGTAAAGCTTTTAATTTCTCCGTCAAATCTGAATGAGGTCCTGGCTGGGTAGAGTAATCTTGGTTGTAGGTTTTTCCTCTTTCATCACTTTAAATATGTCCTGCCACTCCCTTCTGGCTTGCAGAGTTTCTGCTGAAATATCAGCTGTTAACCTTACGGGGATTCCCTTATGTGTTACTTGTTGTTTTTCCCTTGCTGCTTTTAATATTTGTTCTTTGTATTTAATTTTTGATAGTTTGATTAATATGTGTCTTGGCGTGTTTCTCCTTGGATATATCCTATATGGGACTCTCTGTGCTTCCTGGACTTGATTAACTATTTCCTTTCCCATATTTGGGAAGTTTTCAATATAATGTCTTCAAATATTTTCTCAGTCCCTGTCTTTTTCTCTTCTTCTTCTTGGATGCCTATAATTCGAATGTTGGTGCATTTAATGTTGTCCCAGAGGTCTCTGAGACAGTCCTCAATTCTTTTCATTCTTTTTTCTTTATTCTGGTCTGCAGTAGTTATTTCCACTATTTTATCTTCCAGGTCACTTATCCGTTCTCCTGCCTCAGTTATTCTGCTATTGATCCCTTCTAGAACATTTTTGTGTGTGTGTGTGGTACGCGGGCCTTTCACTGTTGTGGCCTCTCCCGTTGTGGAGCACATGCTCTGGACACGCAGGCCCAGCGACCATGGTTCACGGGCGTAGCCGCTCTGTGGCATGTCGGATCTTCCCGGACCGGGGCATGAACCCATGTCTCCTGCATCGGCTGGCCAACTCAACCACTGCACCACTAAGGAAGCCCTCTAGAGCATTTTTAATTTCATTTATTGTGTTGTTCATCTCTGTCTGTTTGCTCTTTAGTTCTTCTGGGTCCTTGTTAAACGTTCCTTGTATTTTCTACATTCTATTTCCAAGATTTTGGATCATCTTTACTATCATTACTCCGAATTCTTTTTCAGGTAGATGGCCTATTTCCTCTTCATTTGTTTGGTCTGGTGGGTTTTTACCTTGCTCCTTCATCTGCTGTGTGTTTCTCTGTCTTCTCATTTTGCTTAACTTACTGTGTTTGGGGTCTCCTTTTCACAGGCTGCAGGTTCGTAGTTTCCATTGTTTTTGGTGTCTGTCCCCAGTGGCTAAGGTTGGCTCAGTGGGTTGTGTAGGCTAAATCTCCCTGATGCATGGGGCTGGGTTCCCTCCCTGTTGGTTGTTTGGCCTGAGGCGACCCAGCGGTGGAGCCAACCTTGCTCTTGGTGGGGCTAATGGTGGACTCTGGGAGGGCTGACGCCAAGGAGTATTTCCCAGAGCTTCTGCTGGCAGTGTCGTTGTCCCCATGGTGAGCCACAGCCACTCCCCGCCTCTGCCGGAGACCCTCTAAAACTAGCAGGTAGGTATGGTCATTCGCCTATGGGGTGACTGCTCCTTCCCCTGGGTCCTGATGTGCACACTACTTTGTGTGTGCCCTCCAAGAGTGGAGTCTCTGTTGAGACTCCGAGTCTCTGAGTGCAGTTGAGACTCTGAGACTCGAAGTGGAGTCGCACAGACTCTGGGTCCTGTGAAGCTTCGATGCTTTGTGGTTCTAGAAATCCTATAGGAGACGGTCCGCAGCACGTGAAGCTAATGCTGTCAGTAGACGTGGTGAAGCCAAAGATCTGCAGTTCCAACTAGAGGTGCCGATGTACATACAGGACAAAATCATCTTGTGTGAATGTAGTTCAGGCACGTTTAAGATGAATGCAGTCGTGTTAATGCCTAACATCTTCTATCTTGTGCCTCTCCTCAGGGACCCCCTCCTCAGTTCCTGAGCCTCCTGTAAGTCATGTACAGGGGAATGGAGAGTGGGCTCTGTCCAGTCTGAGCCCTGAGTTACCATGTGTGTATCTTAGGATACTTTGTATTTCTGTGGTGGCTATTGTAACATCATCTGTTTCATTTCTGATTTATTTGGGCCCTCTCTTTTTTAAAAAAACATACTACTGTTGTCTTTTATTATTTACAGAAGTTTAATAAGTGTTTGATCTACTACCCTTACTCTGTGTATACTTTTTGCAGTGAGATTTTTACTTTTGTTTGTTTTCTTGTTACTATCAATAATTAGTGAAACTTCTTTTAAGCTACCGTCAACATTGCTTCTAAAGCTGCTTTATTAGTGATGGCAGAGCTTTAACGGAAGTCGTGTTCTGCTTGTAAATTAGAACGCAATGTGCCAGCAAAAAGCCCCTTACGTTTATGTCTCATTACTTCTTGTTCTTTTTTAAATTTAATTTTTATTTTTTATCAGAGAACATTTGATGAAAATGTTTTGTTTGTTCTAGGTGTGCAAGATGTGGTTCTTTTACACATATACATGTATCTATACTTCTTCAGATTGTTTTCTCATGTAGGTTATGACACAATGTTGAGTAGTCTTCTCTTGGTATTGCGTAGGTCTTTGGTGATTATATATTTCACATGTGTTTGTATATCTCTGTTAACCCCAATATCGTAATGTATCCAATCCTCACACCTTTCCATTTGATGAACCATAACTTTGTTTAATGAATCTGTGATTGCCTTTCTCTGTGGAAATATCTTCATTGGTATCAATTTTCAGCAACACCTATAAGTGATATTATAGGATATGTGTCTTTTGCTGTCTGACTTAGTACAATTTGCCTGATTACCTCTAGAATCATACGGTCCTGCAAATGGCATTGTTTTATTTTTTTCCCTAGCTAATATTCCATCTGTACATGTACCAGTTCTTCTTTGTCCACTTACCTCTTGATGGACTTTTTGGTTGCCTCCATGTCTTGGCTATTGTAATACTGCTGCAATGCACATTTGCCTGCCTGTGTCTTTCCAATTCTGTCTTCTTATGTTATAGGCCCAGGAGTGGGCCTCCTGTATTATACGGTATCTCAGGATTTACCTTTTAAATGCACCACGATTCTGTTCTCATTAGTGGCTCTTTGCAGGTTACATCCCACTTAAAGTTGAGGGTATGCATTTCTCCACAACACCTTCAGCATTTATTGTTTGTAGTTTTCTTGCTGATGGATATTCTGACTGGTGTGAGCTGATACCTCTTTGTGGTTGAATTTGCATGTGACTCATAATCCGTTGAAATTGAGCTTTAAGACATGTCCTTTTTATTTTTCAAACTGTGATTACAGCTTAGTTCTTCAAAGTGTTTTCTTAAAGTATGTGTCACATTTTGAAATTTATTGGCCATTACCTCCCTCAAGACATTTTGAGGGCAGGTTTCATTTACAGTCCTGCAGTACTTGTTCACATGAAGTGACCATTAGCACAGGCTTTAAAGCTGTTTTTGCAGGTAACGGCCAGAGTGCGGCAGCCTTTCTTCATTCCCCATCCCGGTACTAGGGAAACAGACCTTCCGGCCAGTGGTCTTCCTCGGTTATAAATTAGAGTGGAATGTGCCTGGATAAACCTCGAAAAGCTGATGTCTCCTTACTTTTGTTTGTTTTTTAAATTTAATTTATATTTTTATTGGAGTAATATTCCATTGTGTATATGGACCACTTCTTGGTGCACTCCTCTGTTGATGGACATTTTCATTGCTTCCAAGTGTCGGCTATATTAAATACTGCTGGAGTGCAAGATTGCCAGCCTGTGACTTTTTTGCGGGCCTCTCACTGTTGTGGCCTTTCCCATTGCAGAGCATAGGCTCCGGACGCGCAGGCTCAGCGGCCATGGCTCATGGGCCCAGCCGCTCCGTGGCATGTGGGATCTTCCCGGACCGGGGCACGAACCCGTGTTCCCTGCATCGGCAGGCGGACTCTCAACCACTGCGCCACCAGGGAAGCCCCGCCTGTGACTTTTCGATTCTCATTTTCTCAGGTGATAGGCCCAGCAGTGGGTGTGACTGATTGACTAGTAGCTCAATGTTTACCTTTTCAAAGCACCTCCATTGTGTTTTCATTAATGGCTCTTACCCCGTCCCCCTTAGACCCGAGGGTATGAATTTCTCCACAATCCCTTCAGCATTTATTGTTTGCAGCACTTTTGCTAATGGCCGGTCTGACTGCTGTGACCTGATAGGTTTTTGTAATTTCGGGTTTCCATGTCTTTAAAAATTCCTAAAATTCACCATTTTCCACGCCCTTTTCTTTTCTGTTAAAAAAAAAAGTGTGAGTACAATATATCTCTTGAAATTGTCTTCTTGGAAGGTTGCCCTCTTTTGAATTTTTTGTTGATATTCGACCCCAGGATATTTTTGGAGGGTAGGTGTCATTACAGACTGCAAGTTTGGTGAATATTTAGTGACCATTAGCACTGGGTTTAAAGCTGCTATTGTAGGAAACGGACACAAGGAGGCAGCATTTCTTCATTCCCAAATCTGGGTACTAGGGCAGCAGAGCCTTTCTGGAAGTCGTGTTCCTAGGTTGTAAGTTAGAATGGAATGTACTAGGAGAAACGCCCGTAAGTTTATGTCTCATTACTTTTCTTGGTCTTTAAAATTTATTTAATCGGGGTAATGATTAGATATTTTTTGTCCAGGTGTACACAATCTGATTCATTTGTACAATATATATGTCTATTCACGTTCAGATCCTCTTCCCATGTAAAATATTACAGAGTGTTCCGTAGACCTCCCTTGCTATATGGTCCGTCTTTTTGATATGTTTATAATATGTATTTGTATACATATGGTAACGCTAATTTTAATTTATCCATCCCGCCCACCTTTCCTTTTAGGTAAGCATACTTAATTTCTAAGTCTGTGTCTTTCTCTGTGGAAATATGTTCATTTGTGTTAGTTATTAGATAACGCCTATAAGTGATATCATAGGATATAGGTCTTTTGCTTTCTGACTTACCTCATATTCTGTGATTATCTCCAAGCTCATCTATGGTGCCTCAGATAGCAGTGTTTCATTGTTTTCCATGGCTAATATTCCATTGTGTACGTGGACCACTTCTTTATCCATTCATCTGTTGATGGACATTTTGGTTGCTTCACTGTCTTGGCTATTGTGAATAAGGCTGCAGTGCAGCTTTTGCATCCCGGGCCTTCTCGATTCTGGTCTTCTCAGGTGAGAGGCCCAGCGGGGGGCCTGCTGCATCGAATGGTAGCTCAGTTTTTACTTTTAATCGCAGCTCCTTTCTGTTCTCATTATTGGCTGTTACCACTTTACATCTCACCAGCAGCTAGAGGGTACACAGTTCTCAAAAAATACTTCAGCATTTATTATTTGTAGACTTTTTGTTGATGGTCAGTCGACCTGTGTGAGTTGAAACCTTTTTGCAGATTACATTTGCATGAGTGTAATAATTCCTGAGGTTGAGCTTTTATCCATTTTCCTCTTTTTTAAAAGACAGTGAGTAAAACTTACGTCTTCATACTATCTTCTTGAAAAATTTGCCTGTTTTGAATTTTGTTGGCCATTCCCTACCTTAGGACAGTTTTTGAGGGCAGGTGTCCTTTACCGGCCTGAGTCCTTGTGAATGTTAAGTGACCATTAGCTGTGGGTTTAAAGCCGCTCTTGCGGGAAACGGCCACAAGGCGGCAGCATTTCTACATTTCCAACTCTGGGTTTTGGGGCAGCAGAGCCTTCCTGGAAATGTTGACGTCCTTTGAATTTTCTGGTCGATTTACGACCCCAGGATTTTTTTTGATGGCAGGTGTCATTTACAGGCCTGCAATTATTTTGAATATTAAGTGACCATTACCGCTGTTGTGTGAAACGACCAGAAGGCGGCAGCACTTCTTCTTACCAAATCTGGTTACTAGGGCAACAGAGCCATAATGGAAGTTGTGTTGTAGGTTGTAAATTAGAACGGAATGTGCCAGGAAAAGCCCCTTAAGATTACGTCTCATTACTTCTTGCTCGTTTCTTTAGTTTAATTTTTATTCTTTTTCACAGAAAATTTGATTACAATGCTTTGTTTGTTCTAGGTGTGCAAGATGTGGTTCTTTTACACATATACATATATCTGTTCTTCTTCAGATCCTTTTCCCATGTAGGTTATGACACAATGTTGAGTAGTCTTCTCTTGATATGCCGTAGGTTTTTGGTGATTATATATTTCACATGTGTTTGTATATCTCTGTTAACCCCAATATCGTAATGTATCCAATCCTCACACCTTTCCATTTGGTGAACCATAAGTTGGTTTAATGAATCTGTGATTGCCTTTCTCTGTGGAAATATCTTCACTGGTATCAATTTTTAGGTAACGCCCATAAGTGATATCATCGGATGTGTCTTTCGCTTTCTGACTTACTGCAAGTTGCGTGATTACTTCTAGAGTCATCTACGGTGCTGCAAATGGCATTGTGTCATTTTTTTCCTTGGCTAATATTCCATCTGTACATGTACCAGTTCTCCTTTGTCCACTCATCTGTTGATGGACTTTTGGTTGCTTCCATGTCTTGGCTATTGTAATACTGCTGCAATGCACATTTTCCTGCCTGTGTCTTTCCAATTCTGTCTTCCTCAGTTATATGCCCAGGATTGGGTCTGCTGGATCATATAGTAGCTCAAGGTTTACCTTTTAAAGGCACCTCCATTCTGTTCCCATTAGTGGCTCTTACCAGGTTACGTCCCGCTTCAAATTGAGGGTATGCATTTCTCCAAAACCTCTTCAGCATTGATCGTTTGTAGTTTTTTTGCTGATGGTTATTTTGAGTGGTGTGAGCTGATACCTCTTTGTGGTTGGATTTGCATGTGTCTCATACTCCCTTGAAATTGAGCTTTCAGGCATGTCCTTTTATTTTTCAAACTGTTATTACAGCTGACTTCTTCAAATTGTTTTATTGAAGTATGTGCCACATTTTGAAATTTTTTGGCCTTTACCTGCATCAAGACATTTTAAGGGCAGGTTTCATTTGCAGCCCTGCAGTACTTGTGCATATGAAGTGCCCATTAACACAGATTTCAAAGCTGCTGTTGCAGGTATTGGCCAGGGGACGGCAGCATTTCTACGTTCCCCACTCTGGTACCGAGGAAACAGACCTTCCTGCCAGTGGTATTCCTCAGTTATAAATTAGAATGGAATGTGCCCGGATAAGCCCACCAAAGCTGATGTCTCCTTATTTTGTTTGTTTTTTAAATTTAATTTATATTTTTTAGTGGAGTAATAGTCCATTCTGTACATGGACCACTTCTTCTTTGTGTATTCCTCTGTTGATGGACATTTTCGTTGCTTCCAAGTGTTGCCTATGGTAAATATTGCTGGAGTGCAGTATTGCCAGCCTGTGACTTTTGATTCTCATTTTCTCAGGTGATAGGCCCAACAGTGGGTATGATTTATTGACTGGTAGCTCAGTGTTTACCTTTTCAAAGCACCTGCATTGTGTTTTCATTAGTGTCGCTTACGACGTCCCAATTAACACCGAGGGTATGCATTTTTCCACAACCCCTTCAGCATTTATTGTTTTTAGAATGTTTGCTCATGGCCATTCTGACTGGTGTGAGCTGATAGGTTTTTGTAATTTATATTTGCATGTCTTTAATAATTCCTAATATTCAGCATTTTCCCACACCTTTCTCTTTTATTTAGAAAAAGAAGTGTGAGTACAATATACCTCTTGAAATTGTCTGCTTGGAAGGTTGCCCTCTTTTGAATTTTGTGGTCGATTTTCGACCCCAGGATTTTTTTTGAGGGTAGGTGTCATTTACAAAAAAAAAGGAAAAGACAAAATGTGAGTAATGAGTGTGAATATTTAGTGACCATTAGCACTGGGTTTACAGCTGCTGTGTGGGGAAACGGCCACAAGGCGGCGGCATTTCTCCATTCCCAAATCTGGTTACTAGGGCAGCACAGCCATTCTGGAAGTCTTGTTCCCAGGTTGTAAATTAGAACGGAATGTGCCAGGAAAAAGCCCCTGAAGTTTATTTCTCATTACTTCTTGTTCGTTGTTTTAATTGTTTTAATTGGGGTAATGATTAGAATACAGTTTGTCCTAGGTGTACACAGTCTGCTTCATTCGTACATCATATATATCTATTCATGTAAAGATCCTTTTCCCATGTAAAGGATTACAGAGTGTTCTGTGCACCTCCCTTGCTATGTGCTCGGGCTTTTTGACATATGAACTTAATCTGTATTTGTATAGGTATGGTAAACCTAATCTTAATTTATCCATTGCCACCACCTTTCCTTTTAGATAAGCATAGTTTGTTTTCTAAGTCTGTGTGTGTCTTTCTCTGTGGAAATATGTCCATTTTTGTCAGTTGTTAGGTAACACCTATAAGTGATATCATAGGATATATGTCTTTTGCTTTCCAACTTACCTCATGTTCTGTGATTATCTCTAGGCTTATCTATGGTGCTTCAAATAGCAGTGTTTCATTGTTTTCCATGGCTAATATTCCATTGTGTACATGGGCCATTTCTTTATCCATTCATCTGTTGATGGACATTTAGGTTGCTTCACTGTCTTGGCTATTGTGAATAAGGCTGAAGTTCAGCTTTTGCAGGCTCTGTCTTCTGGATTCTGGTCTTCTCAGGTGAGAGGCCCAGCGGGGGGCCTGCTGCATCGAATGGTAGCTCAATTTTTACATTTAAACGCAGCTCCTTTCTGTTCTCATTATTGGCTGTTACCACTTTACATCTCACCAGCAGCTAGAGGGTACACAGTTCTCAAAAAATACTTCAGCATTTATTATTTGTAGACTTTTTGTTGATGGTCAGTCAACCTGTGTGAGTTGAAACCTTTTTGCAGATTACATTTGCATGAGTGTAATAATTCCTGAGGTTGAGCTTTTATCCATTTTCCTCTTTTTTAAAAGACAGTGAGTAAAACTTACGTCTTCATACTATCTTCTTGAAAAATTTGCCTGTTTTGAATTTTGTTGGCCATTCCCTACCTTAGGACAGTTTTTGAGGGCAGGTGTCCTTTACCGGCCTGAGTCCTTGTGAATGTTAAGTGACCGTTAGCTGTGGGTTTAAAGCCGCTCTTGCGGGAAACGGCCACAAGGCGGCAGCATTTCTACATTTCCAACTCTGGGTTTTGGGCAACAGAGCCTTCCTGGAAATCGTGTTAGTAGGCTGCAAATTAGAGCAGAATGTGCCAGGGCAAACCCGCAAGAGCTTATATCTCCTTACTTGTTGTTTGTTTTTTTTAATTTAATTTTTATTCGGTATCAGAGCAAATTTGATAAAAATGTTTCTCCTAGGTGTACAGAATCTGGTTCATCATATCAATGTATCTGTCTATTCATCTTTGGGTCCTTTCCCGTGTAGGTTATTACAGAGTGTTGAGTAGACCTCTCTTGGTATTCCATACGTATTTAGTGATTATATATTTCATATGTGTTAGTACATGTCTGTTAACCCCCATATCCTAATTCACACATTCCTTACACCTTTCCATTTGTTTAAACATAATTTTTTTTTCTTAATCCATGCTTTTCGTTCTCTTGGAAATAAGTTCATGGGTATCAATTTTTAGGTAACACCTATAAGTGATGTCATAGGATATCTGTCTTTCAATTTCCTTCTTACTTCAAGTTGGGTGATTATCTCTAGGTCTTTATATGGTGGTGCAAACGGCCCTGTTTCATTGTTTTCCATGGCTAATATTCCATTGTGTACATGGACCACTTCTTCTTTGTGCATTTTTCTGTTGATGGACATTTTGGTTTCTTCCAAGTCTTGGCTATGTTAAATGTTCCCGTAGTGCAGGTTTGCCAGCCTGTGTCTTTTTCATTCTTGTCTGCTCAGGTGATAGGCGCATCAAAGGACCTACCAGATCACATGGTAGCTCAATTTTTACCTTTAAACGCACCTCTATTATGTTCTCACTACTGACTGTTACCAGTTTACACCCACCCAGCAGCTAGAGGGTACACAGTTCTCTCAAACCACATCAGCATTTATTCTTTGTAGACTTTTTTCTGATGGTCAGTCGACTGGTGTCAGTTGAAACCTTTTTGTAGATTAGATTTGCAAGAGTCTAATAATTCCTGAGGTTGAGCTTTTATCCATTTTCCTTTTTGTAACAAGAGAGTAAGTCAAACTTACTGCTTCATACTACCTTCTTGAAATTTTTGACTTTTTTGAATTTTCTTTGGCCATTCCTCACCTCAGGACATTTTTTGAGGGCAGGTGTCCTTTACCGGCCTGAGTCCTTGTGAATGTTAAGTGACCGTTAGCTGTGGGTTTAAAGCCGCTCTTGCGGGAAACGGCCACAAGGCGGCAGCATTTCTACATTTCCAACTCTGGGTTTTTGGGCAACAGAGCCTTCCTGGAAATCGTGTTCGTAGGCTGCAAATTAGAGTGGAATGTGCCAGGGCACACCCCTAAGAGCTTGTATCTCCTTATCTCTTGTTTGTTTTTAAATTATTTTTATTTATTACTAGAGAAAATTTGATTAAAATGTTGTGTTTGTTCTAGGTGTACAGAATCTGTTTCATTATATCTATGTATCTATCTATTCATCTTTGGTTCCTTTTCTGTGTAGGTTATTACAGAGTGATGAGCTCAATTTTTAACTTTAAACGCCCACCATTCTCTTCTCATTACTGGCTGTTACCAGTTTACGTCCCAGCAGCAGCTAGAGGGTACACAGTTCTCTAAAACCCTTTCATCATTCATGTTTTGTAGCCTATTTTGCTGATGATCATTCTGACGGTGGTAAGGTGAACGTTTTTGTAGATTGCATTTGCATGGCTTTATTAGTTCCTGATATTGAGATTATTCCATGCATTTTTTTAAACGAAAAGAAAAAGAAAGAAAAGACAAAATGTGTGCAAAATATGCCTCTTGACATTGTCTTTTTGAAATGTTGACGTCTTTTGAATTTTCTGGTCGATTTACGACCCCAGGAATTTTTGGAGGCCCGGTGTCCTTTATAGTCCTGCACATATTTTGAATATTAAGTGACCGTTAGCTCTTGGTTTAAAGCTGCTGTTGTGTGAAACAGCCACAAGGCGGCAGCATTTCTTCTTTACCAAATCTGGTTACCAGGGTAACAGAGACTTAATGGCAGTCCTGTTCTAGGTTGAAAATTAGAATGGAATGTGCCAGGAAAAATTCCTTTAAGTTTATGTCTCATTATTTCTTGTTCATATTTTTAATTTAATTTTTATTTTTTATCGCAGCAAATTTGATTACAATGTTTTTTTTGTTCTAGGTGTGCAAGATGTGGTTCTTTCACACATATACATATATCTATTCTTTTTCGGACCCTTTTCCCATGTAGGTTATGACACAAGGTTGAGTAGTCTTCTCTTGGTATTCCGTAGGTCTTTGGTGATTATATACTTCACCTGTGTTTGTATATCTCTGTTAACCCTGACCTCCTAATGTATCCAATCCTCACAGGTTTCGATTGGTGAACCATGTTTGTTTAATGAATCTCTGATTGCCATTCTCTGTGGAAATATCTTCACTGGTATCAATTTTTAGGTAACACCCATAAGTGATATCATCGGATATGTGTCTTTCGCTTTCTGACTTACTGCAAGTTGCGTGATTACTTCTAGACTCATTTACGGTACTGCAAATGGCGTTATGTCACTTTTTCCCTTGGCTAATATTCCATCTGTACATGTACCAGTTCTTCTTTGTCCACCCATCTGTTGATGGACTTTTGGTTGCTTCCATGTCTTGGCTATTGTAATACTGCTGCAATGAAGATTTGCCTGCCTGTGTCTTTCCAATTCTGTCTTCTTAGGTTATAGGCCCAGGATTGGGCCTGCTGGATCATATAGTAGCTCAATGTTTACCTTTTAAAGGCACCTCCATTCTGTTCCCATTAGTGGCTCTTACCAGGTTACGTCCCACTTCAAATTAAGGGTAAGCATTTCTCCACAACCTCTTCAGCATTGATCCTTTATAGTTTCTTTTCTGATGGTTATTCTGAATGGTGTGAGCTGATACCTCTGTGTGGTTGGATTTGCATGTGTCTCATAATCCCTTGAAATTGAGCTTTCCTTTTATTTTTCAAGCTGTTATTACAGCTTAGTTCTTCAAATGGTTTTTTTGAAATATGTGCCACATTTTGAAATATTTTGGCCTTTACCTCCCTCAAGACATGATGAGGGCAGGTTTCCTTTACAGCCCTGCAGTACTTGTTCATATGAAGTGACCATTAACATAGGTTTTAAAGCTGCTTTTGCAGGTAACGGCCACAGGGCGGCAGCATTTCATAATTCTATGAAATGTAATTGAACAGACTATATATATATTTTTTAAATTTCCATTGTTACTTTTTTAAAGTACAATTATAATTCAAGTTCTTTGTAACAAGTGAAATTTAAAAAGATTAAAGGAAAAGATAATATTTTACCACTTGCCCTCCTTTCCCATTTACTGAAACGACCAGCATAATGTGTAGATTTCTCATTTTATCCAGGTGTTCTGTACATCTGGAATATCATGTTTCTCACTGTAGAAAAACTGATTTAGCTCTCACACTTTTCATAGGCTACATAACAGTCCACAGAACAGAAGTACCAACAACTTCAGACTTAGCTTTTTGAGGGACACTCAGGTTACTTACTCTTTTATTTTGTTATTCTGCTAATTTGTTTTAACCCAAGAAAATATTTTTTTAAAAAAAACAAAATTAAGCTAGGGGTAAGGATTAGGGATTAGGGTACGGGTTAGGGTTAGGTTACAGGTTAGGATAAGGGTACAGGTTAGGGTTAGGGTAAGGGTTAGGGAACAGTTTAGGGTACGGGTTAGAGTTAGGGTTAGGGTTAGGGTACTCTGTGGATTAGAGATTGGGTTAGGGTTAGGGTACGGGTGAGGGTTAGGATTAGGGTATGCGTTAGGGTACAGATTAGGGTAAGGCTACAGGTTAGGGTTAGGATAAGGGTTAGGGTACGGGTTAGGATTAGGGTAAGGTTTAGGGTGTGGGTTAGGGTTAGGGTTGTGGTACAGGTTAGGGTTAGGGTACAGTTTAGGTTATGGCTACAGTTTAGGGTTAGGGTAAGGGTTAGGGTACGGGTTAGTGTTAGTGTACGAATTAGGATTCTGTCGTGTAGGGGAAGGCTTAGGGTAAGGGTTAGGGTTACAGTTTGGGAACGGGTACAATTTAGGGTGCAGGTTAGGGTACGACAACGTGTTAGGGTTAGGGTACGTGTTAGGTTATGGGTTAGTTTTAGTGTACGGGTTAGAATAAGGGTACGGGTTAGGGTAAGGTTTAGGGAGACGGTTAGGGTTAGGGTATGGTTTAGGGTACAGTTTGGGTACAACAACAGATTAGGGTTAGGGTACGGGTTAGTGTTACTGTACGGGTTAGGATTAGGGAACGGGTTAGAGTAACGGTTAGCGTTAGGGTTAGGGTTAGTGAATGGGTACGGTTTAGCGTACAGGTTAGGGTACGACAATGGGTTAGGTTTAGGGTATGTGTTAGGGTACAGGTTAGTCTTAGTGTACGGGTTAGGATTAGGGTACAGGTTAGGGTAAGGGTTAGGGCTAGGGTTAGGATTAGGGAACGGGTACGGTTTAGGGTACAGGTTAGTGTACGACAACGGGTTAGGGTACGTGTTAGGGTTAGGGTTAGTGTTAGTGCACACTTTAGGATTAGGGTACGGGTTAGGATAAGGGTTAGGGTTTGGGTTAGGATTAGGATTAGGGTTAGGTAACGGGTACGGCTTCGGGTACAGGTTCTGGTATGACAACGGATTAGATTTATTGTACGTTTTAGGGTACAGATTAGTGTAGTGTACGGGTTAGGATTAGGGTACGGGTTAGGATAAGGGTTAGGCTTAGGGTTAGGGTTAGGGGTAGAAAATGGGTATGGTTTAGGGTACAAGTTAGGGTATGACAAGGGGCTATGGTTAGGGTAAGTGTTAGGGTACGGGTTAGTATATAGGTTAGGGTTAGGAAATGGTTTAGGGTTAGGATTAGTGTACGGGTACGGTTTAGGGTACAGGTTAGGGTACCACACGTGTTAGGGTTAGGGTACGTGTTAGGGCATGGGTTAGTGTTAGTGTACAGGTTAGGATTGCGGTTCGGTTTACGGTAAGGGTTAGGTTTCGGGTTAGGGTTAGCGAGCAGGTACATTTAGGGTACAGGTTATGGTATGTCAATGTGTTAGGGTTAGGTTACGTGTTAGGTTACAGGTTAGTGTTAGTGTATGGGTTAGGTTTAGGGTAGGAGTTGGGATAAGGCTTAGGGTTAGGGTTTGTGTTAGGGTTAGGGAACGGGTACAGTTTAGGGTACAGGTTAGGGTACGACAATGGGCTAAGTTTAGGGTATGTGTTAGGGTAAGGGTTTGGATTAGGGTACTGGTTAGGGTAAGTGTTAGGGTTAGGGTTATAGTTAGGGAACGGTTACGATTTCGGGAACAGGTTAGGGTACAACAACGGAATCGGGTTACGGTATGTGATGGGGTACGGGTTAGTGTTAGTGTATAGTATAGGATTAGGGTACGGGTTAGGATAAGTGTTACGATTAGGTTTAAGTTTAGGGTTAGGGTTAGAGTTAGGGAATGGGTATTGTTTAGGGTACAGTTTAGAGTATGACAACGGGTTAGGGTTATGGTACATGGTATGACAACGGGTTAAGGTTATGATTCATGTTAGAGTGTGTGTTAGTGTACAGGTTAGTATTAGGGTACGGGTTAGGGTAAGGGTTTTGGTTAATGTTAGCGTTAGGGAGCGGGTACCGTTTAGGGTACAGGTTTGGGTATGACAACGGGATAGGGTTAGGGTACGGGTTATGGTACGGGTTAGTGTTAATGTACGGGTTAGCATTAGGTTACGGGTTAGGTTAGGGTATGGGTTAGGTTGAAGGTTAGTGTACGACAACGGATTCAGGTTAGGGTAGGTGCTAGGCTATGGGTTAGTGTTAGTGTTTGTTTAGAATTAGGGCACGGGTTAGGGTTAGGGTTGGGGTTGGGGTTAGGGTTAGGGATGGTTACGGTTTAGGATACAGTTTAGTATACGAGAATGGGTTACGGTTAGAGTAGGTGTTAGGGTATGCATTAGGGTAAGGGTTAGGGTTAGGATTAGGTTTAAGGTTAGGAAACGGGTACGGTTTAGGGTACAGCTTAGGGTAAGACAACAGATTAGGGCTAGGGTCCGTGTCAGGGTACGAGTTAGTGTTAGTGTACGGGTCCGGATTAGGATACGGGTTAGTGTAACAGTTAGGTTTAGGGTTAGGGTTAGCGTTAGGGAACGGATACGGTTTAGGGTATAGGTTAGGATACGACAACGGTTTAGGCTTAGGGTATGAGTTAGGGTACAGTTTAGTGTTAGTGTACGGTTTAGGATTAGGGTACGGGTTAGCGTAAGGGTTAGTGTTAGGTTTAGGGAATTGGTATTGTTTAGGGTACAGGTTAGGGTACGATAATTTTGTAGTGTCAGGGTACATGTTAGCACACGGTTTAATGTTAGTCTACGGGTGAGAATTAGGGTACGGGTTAGGGTAAGTGTTAGGGTTAGTGTTATGGCTAGGTTTAGGCTTACGGTTAGGGAACGGGTACGGTTTAGGGTACAGGTTAGTGTACGACAACGGATTAGGCTTAGTGTACGTGTTAGGGTATAGGTTAGTGTTAGTGTACGGGTTAGGATTAGGATTCGGGTAGGGGTTAGGGTTGGTACGGTTTAGGGTACAGGTTAGGGTATGACAACGGATTAGGCTTAGTGTACGTGTTAGAGTACGGTTTAGTGTTAGTGTACGTGTCATGATTAGGTTACTGGTTAGGGTAAGGGTTAGCGGTAGGGTTAGGGTTAGGGAACGGGTACAGTTTAGGATAAAGTTTGGGGTACGACAATGGGTTAGGGTTAAGATACATGTTAGGGTACGTGTTAGTGTCAGTGTACGTTTTAGGATTAGGGTACAGGTTAGGGTAAGAGTTAAGGTTAGGGTTCGGGAAGGAGTACGGTTTAGGGTACAGTTTAGGGTACGACAATGGATTAGCGCTAGGGTACGTTTTAGGGTACGGGTTATTGTTAGTGTACGGATTAGTATTAGGGTACGGGTTATGGTTAGGGAACTGGTACAGTGTAGGGTACAGATTACATTATGACAACAGATTAGGGTTATTCTACGAGTTAGGGTATAGGTTAGTGTTAGTGTATGTGTTAGGATTAGGGTATGGGTTAGGCTAGGGTTAGGCTTAGGGTTAGGGTTAGGGAATATGTATGTTTTTCGGTACTGGTTAGTGTACGACAGCGGGTTAGGGTTAGGGTATGTGTTAGAGTACGGGTTAATGTTAGGTTACGGGCTAGGACTAGGGTACGAGTTAGGATCTGGTTTAGCATATAGATTAGGGTACGACAACAGGTTAGGTTTAGGGTACGTGTTAGGGTACTGTTTAGTGTTAGGGTATGGGTTAGGATTTACGTACGGGTTACAGTAAGGTTTAGGTTTAAGATTAGAGTTAGGGTTAGGGAACGGGTACGGTTTAGGGTACAGTTTAGGGTATGACAACTGATTAGGGTTTGGGTATATGTTAGGGTAGGGGTTAGAGTTAGTGTACAGGTTAGGATTAGGGTACGGGTTAGGATAAGGGTCAGGGTTAGGGTTAGGATTAGTGTTCGGGTTAGGGAATGGGTTCGGGTTCGGGTACAGTTTAGGGTACGACAACGTGTTAGGGTTTGTGTACAGGTTAGGGTATGGGTTAGTGTTAGTGTATGGGTTAGCATTTGGGTACAGGTTAGGGTATGACAACGGGTTAGGGTTATGGTGCATGTTAGGGTACAGGTTAGTGTTAGTGTACGTGTTAGGATTAGGGTACGGGTTAGGGTAAGGGTTAGGTTTAGTCTTACGGTTAGGATTAGGGAACAGGTATGGTTTAGGGTAAAGGTTTGGGTACCACAACAGGTTAGGGTTAGGGTACGTGTTATGGTATGTGTTAGTGTTAGTGTACAGGTTAGGATTAGGGTTAGGGTTAGGATACAGGTTAGGTTACAACAACGGTTTATGGTTACGGTACATGTTAGGGTACAGGTTAGTAGTAGTGTACGGGTTAGGATTAGGGTACAGGTTAGGGTAAGGATTAGTGTAGGGTTAGGGAACGGGTTCGGTTTAGAGTACAGGTTAGGGTACGACAATGCTTTAAGGTTAGGGTATGTGTTAGGGAACAGGTTAGTGTAGTGTATGGGTTAGCATTAGGTTACGGGTTAGGGTAAGGGTTAGGGTTAGGGAACGGGTACAGTTTAGGATACAGTTTAGGGTACGACAACGGGTTAGAGTTAGCATACGTGTTATGTTGCGGGTTAGTGCTAGTGTACGTGTTAGGATTAGGGTACAGGTTAGGGTATGGGTTAGGGTTAGGGAACAGGTACAGGTTAGGGTACGACAACTGGTTAGGGTTTGGGTACGTGTTAGGGTATGGGTTAGTGTTAGTGCACAGGTTAGGATTATTGTACGGGTTAGGATAAGGTTTAGGGTTAGTGTTAGGATTAGGGTTAGGGTTAGGGAACGGGTACGGGTTCAGGTACAGGTTAGGGTAGGAAAATGGGTTAGGTTTATTTTACGTTATAGGGTACAGGTTAGAGTTAGTGTACAGGTTAGGATTAAGGTATGGGTTAGGGTAAGGGTTTGGCTTAGGGTTAGGGTTAGGAGTAGAAAATGGGTTTGGTTTAGGGTACAAATTAGGGTATGACAATGGGTTATGGTTAGGGTACAGGTTAGTGTTAGTGTATGGGCTAGGATTAGGAAACGGTTTAGGGTTCGGTTTAGGGTTAGGGTTAGGGAATGGGTACAGTTTAGGGTACAGGTTAGTGTACCACAACGTGTTAGGGTTAGGGTACGTGTTAGGGTATGGGTTAGTGTTAGTGTACGGGTTAGGATTAGGGTTCAGGTGAGGGTAAGGGTTAGGTTTAGGGTTAGGGTTAAGTATTGGGTACATTTTGGGTACAGGTTATGGTACGACAATGTGTTAGGGTTAGGTTACGTGTTAGGTTACAGGTTAGTGTTATTCGGGTTAGGTTTAGGGTTCGGGTTAGGATAAGGCTTAGGGTTAGGGTTTGTGTTAGGGTTAGGAAACAGGTACAGTTTAGGGTACAGGTTAAAGTACAACAGTGGGTTAGGTTTAGAGTATGTGTTAAGGTACGGGTTTGGATTAGGGTACTGGTAAGGGTAAGTTTTAGGGTTCGGTTTATAGTTAGGGAACGGTTACGGTTTCGGGTACATGTTAGGGTACGTTAACAGGTTCGGGTTACGGTTCGTAATAGGGTACGTGTTAGTGTTAGTGTATAGTATAGGATTAGGGTACGGGTTAGGGTAAGGCTTCGGGTAAGGGTTAGGGTTAGGGAACGGGGACGGTTTACGGTACAGGTTAGGGTACGACAACGGTTTAGGGTTAGCGTACGTGTTAGGTTACGGGTTAGTGTTACTGTACGGGTTAAGATTAGATTATGTGTTAGACTAAGGCCTAAGGTTAGGGTTAGGGTTAGGGAACGAGTACGGTTTAGCATACGGGTTAGGGTACGACAACATGTTAGGGTTAGGGTATGTGTTACTTTACGGGTTACTGTTAGTATTTGGGTTAGGATTAGGGTACAGGTTAGGGTTAGGATTAGCATTAGAGAACAGGTATGGTTTAGGGTGCAGGTTCGGGTATGACAACAGTTTAGGGTTAGGGTATGTGTTCGGGTAAGGTTTGGTGTTACTGTACAGGTTAGTATTAGGGTATGGGTTAGGGTAAGGTTTAAGGTTAGTGTTAGGGAACGAATATGGTTTAGGGTACAGGTTAGGTTACATCAATGGGTTAGGTTCAGGGTATGTGTTCGGGTAAGGGTTAGCATTAGTGTATGGGTTAGGATTAGGGTACGGTTTAGGGTAAGGGTTAGGGAACATGTACGGTTTAGGGTACAGGTTAGGGTACGACAGCATGTTAGTGTTAGGGTACATGTTAGGGTACGTGTTAGTGTTAGTGTACGGGTTAGCATTAGGGTATGTGTTATGGTAAGGTTTAGGGTTAGGTTTAGGTTTAAGGTTAGGGAATGGGTACGGTTTAGGATACAGGTTAGCGTATGCCAACAGGTTAGGGTTAGGGTACATTTTAGGGTACAGGTTAGTGATAGTATATGGGTTAGGATAAGGGTACGGGTTAGGGTAAGGTTTAGGGTAAGGGTTAGGTTTAGGGTTAGGGTTAGGGTTAGCAAACGGGTATGGTTTAGGGTTCAGTTTAGGGTATGACAATGGGTTATGATTAGGGTACTTGTTAGGCTGTGGGTTAGTGTTAGTGTACGGTTTAGGATTAGGGTATGCTTTAGGGTAAGGGTTAGGGTTACTTTTAGGGTTAGGGTTAGGAAATGGATATGGTTTAGGTTACAGGTTAGGGTACGACATGGGTTAGGGTTATGGTACATGTTAGGGTATGGCTTAGTGTTAGTGTACGGGTTAGGGTTAGGGTTCGGGTTAGGGTAAGATTTAGGATTAGGCTTAGGATTAGGGTTAGGGAATGGATACGTTTTAGGGTACAGGTTAGGGTACGACAACAGGTTAGGGTGAGGGTACGTGTTAGGGTACGGGTTAGTGTTAGGGTTAGGGTTAGGGTAAGGGTTAGGGTAAGGGTTAGGGTTAGGTTTAGGGTTAGGGAATGGGTACGGTTTAGGGTACAGGTTAGGGTACGACAATGGGTTAGGGTTATCGTATGTGTTTGGGTACAGGTTGGTGTTAGTGTACGCGTTAGGATTAGGGTACATGTTAGGGTAAGGGTTATGGTTAGGTTTAGCGTTACGCTTACATTTAGGGTTAGGGTTAGGGTTAGGGTATGATTTAGGTTACAGGTTGGGATACTACAACAGGTTCGCATTAGGATGCGTGTTAGGGTACGGGTTAGTGTTAGTGTACCGGTTAGGATTAGGGTTTGGGTTATGGTTAGGTTTGGGGTTAGGGTTAGGCTTAGGGTTAGGGTATGGTTTAGGGTACAGCTTAGGGTATGAGATTGGGTTAGGTTTAGGGTACGTGTTAGGGTACGAGTTAGTGTTAGTGTACGGGTTAGGATTTGGGTATGGGTTAGGGTGAGGTTTAGGGCTAGGGTTTGGTTTAGGGTTAGGCAACGGGTACAGTATAGGGTGCTGGTTAGGATACCACAACGGGTTAGGTTTAGGGTACGTGTCAGGGTGCGGGTTAGTGTTAGTGTACGGGTTCGGAATAGGGTATGGCTTAGGGTAAGGTTTAGGGTAAGGGCTAGGGTTAGGTTTAGGGTTAGGGTTAGGGAACGGATACGGTTTAGGGTACAGGTTAGTGTACGACAGTGGTTTAGGGTTAGGGTACGTGTTAGGGTATGGTTTCGTGTTAGAGTACGGGTTAAGATAAGGTTATGGGTTAGGATAAGGATTAGTGTTAGGTTTAGGATTAGGAAACGGGTACGGTTTAGGGTACATGTTAGGGTACGACAGCGGGTTGTGGTTAGGGTGCGTGTTAGTGTACAGGTCAGTTTCAGTGTACGGGTTAGGATTAGGTTACGTGTTAGGGTTAGGGTTAGGGTTAGGGAACGGGCACGGTTTAGGGTACAGGTTAGGGTACGACAATGGTTTAGGGTTAAGGTACGTGTTAGGTTACGGGTTAGTGTTACCCTAACATGTGACCCTAACCCTAACCCTTACCCTAAGTCGTACCCTCATCCTAACCCATACGTGTCAGCTTCACTTGTGGTCAGGAATGAATGCTTTACAGATTCACTTTATGGCTTCACTTTATTCCCTGCGTGTGTGCTGTGTGTGTGAATGTGCGTGTGCATAGGTATGTGCACTTGCACACTTTAGTTAGTGTTCACTTGCTCACGTTGGTGTGTGCATGGGCATATGCGTGCATGTGTGTTCATGTGCTAGCGTGTGAATATATTTGTGCTGTGCAGCTGCATATGTTTGTGTGTGTGCTGTGTCTGCCTGTGTGCACAAGTGTGTGTCGGTGGAACCACTTGCTGATATATCCACATGATAGACCCATGTGTGTGAAATGTACCTCCTATGAGATCAGCCCTAAGCTAGTTTAAACATGATCAAGTTCTGTCTACATTTTAGATTTAGACCTCTGCATGTCCTGTCTACTGATTATTTTTAAAGCTGACCGTGTGTTGTCTATAATAAGAAGATTTAGACCTGACCATGTTCTGTGTATGCTAGGACTAGCATGTGTATGGGTAGAAACCCAGGCTTGCCTCAGTACTGGGAAGCTCCGTGCCTGCATCTGAAGGTCAGTGCTTAGATGTCTGGGGTCTGGAGCTGAGGTGGGCTTCTCTACGTAACAGCCTCTCTTCTGAGTGTGGTTACCTGGTCCTCCCAAGGGTCTGTGCTATGGTCGGGGCCTTAGTCTTAATCCCTGCAAGGTTCACCTTCCCTGGGGCTCGGGGAGAATCCGCAGGAGGGCTACCTGGCAATAATTCCAATTCTCCAGCATGTGCGTGGTGTGTGGGGAGGCAGGTTTAGCTGACGAATTCATTTCAGGGCACGCAGATTGGGCAAAAGGCCGATGGGTAACAGCTGAGGCTGCTGTTGAGCTCTCCTTCCAGTCTACCATCCCTACTCAGCAGACCAGAGCTGCCCCTCGGCTTTCAGCCCTGCTGTCCTGTGAGTTTTCTCAACATGTAAGTGAGATGAGGAAGGACAGAGCCTGCCAGAACCAAGATCATGTGTTCAACTCTAGCATGAAAGCTTTAAAAACAGTTAAAATCACACAGAATCAAAGGGAAAAGAGGAGGACTTCTCTGGGACAAGTGTGGGGAGAGGAGACCCACCTTACACTTTTTCCCTGGGTTCCCAGGGACCCAGCTTGTTTCCACAGTAGGGGAGCTACCAGCAGAGCCATGGTGTCCTGACCAAGGGGACATGTGACCCCAGGTGCAGGGTCTGGGGAGGTGAGTTCACCCTGGGACTGTGGACATGTGACCCAGGTGGAGGTGTCTGGGTAGGAGGGGTCACCTGTTGAGAGAGAACGTGTGACTTTAGATGCAGGGTCTGGGGAGGTGGGTCACCCTGGTGAGTGTGGCTGTGTGACCCCAGGTATAGGGTGCGGGGACTGTGTGGGTCTCACCACATCTGCATGGGTCAGGATCACATGTACGGGGAGACCGCATATGTGCTCTTTGCCTGCTGTGTGTCCTGTCCCCTTTGAGATTTCCACCCTCTGCATTAAGGGTGTTGCCCTGATTAACCTGTGGTACCTTTTCTTATCTTAATCTTGTCACATTCATATGAGGTCAGGCATGTTTGAGTGGGTTGCTGCTCTGTGTTCTGGTAAGTAACAACACTTGGTTGTATCATGTTAATATCATCACATATCATAAGTCTAATATATGGGGGTCACCACTGCCTGGGTCCCCCTGGACAGAGGTCAGGTGAGCACAGACTAGCCCCCCCTAAGAATGGTCTCCCACGTGCTCTGTGAGGGTACCGTGATGGCCCCTAAGGTAGGGGACTGTGTCTGGGCCTCCGACATTTGTGATGAGGGGGAGTCGAAATGGAATCTCAATTAACAAGACATTATTTTATGAATTTATTTTAAGTGAAATAAAACACACGTCACATACCCTTTACCATCATCTCCATTTTAAGTGCACGTTTCTGGGGCATCAGATCTATTCACTTTCTCGTGGAGCCGTCACCACCATTCCTAGGACTTTTCATCTTGCAAAACCAAAATTCCACAACCATGCAAGTCTCGCTCCCCACTCCCTCCCACTGCCCCTGGCACCGATATCCACTTCAGTCCCTGAGTTGCTGACTCCAGGGCACCCACTGGAGTGGAATCCTGCAGTGTTTGCTGACGGGTCACTGTGGAAGAGCTGACTTTCAGTCTGAAGCTCTGCCTGTTTGCATCTGAAGGATCTGCATTTAAGGAGAGGGTATTTGAGGAAGGGGGTGTATGAGGGACAAAGGTGTCCGGGGTACAGATGAGCCAGGACCTGACCAGCTGCCTGTTGGGTCCTCTGGTTCCATCTCTTGGCCTGGGCCTCATCTGCATCATCACTGGCCCCACTGGCACCCCTGGGGTGTTGTTGTCTGAGTGAGATTCCCCTGGTGCCCCTGCTCTCCTCCCCTCCTCCTGCTGGTTGGGGAGGGAACAGCTTGCCGTGTGGTCTCTACTCCTGAGGCACGAAAGACCCTGCAGCGTGGACCTGCAGAGTGTGGGTGTGGTCCCAAGAGCATGGGACCCACATAGGACACAGCACTGGGGCATGACAAGTGCTAGGGCTGCCTCATCACTGACAGGGAATGTTGCCAAGATCCTGCTCGGGAGGGCGCGGTGGGTGGCCTGGGACCCTAGAGGCCCCATTCCTATCCTGGAGCTTGGACAGTGCATCCCCATGGGCTCCAGATTCACCCCATGTCTCAGCCATATCCCTCTGTCCTGTCTTTGAACTCAGGAAAACGAGATGTCTTGTGTACAACATAGGCCTGGTCCTGTTGGTATTAGGATTCTTTAACTTAGGCGTCCTGGGATAGCAGCTCTTTTTAGGCCCGAGAAGGAACAGCTCAGGAGTGTATGTACAACAATTTCGGGTGAAACTAACTAATATTCAATGACTATCTCTAACTACTCGGTTGTTGACTTCTATTAGTCATTATTCTCCTGGTTTTAGCTCTGATGTGGGGATTACAGAGGAGTCAACATTTAAGTCTTCATAATCTGTGTATTTGTAGCTTCAGTATCATTACTGACCCATAGTTTTTATGGTTTGGGAAGAGTTATTGATTTCATGTATCATGTAAAGGATTCACAGTGATGATAGAGCAGCTAAGATGACAATAATGCTAGTAAATTGTTCACATTCTCTCTACTTGTGCATCTATTGTATATATATGAGTTAGTTTAGATGTCAATATTAGTGAAATAATATAGCGGACTAGAGAGCTTCTTTTAAAAATCACTATTAATGGGCTTCCCTGGTGGCGCAGTGGTTGAGAGTCCGCCTGCCGATGCAGGGGACACGGGTTCGTGCCCCAGTCTGGGAAGATCCCACATGCCACGGAGCGGCTGGGCCCGTGAGCCATGGCCGCTGAGCCTGCGCGTCCGGAGCCTGTGCTCCGCAACAGGAGAGGTCACAACAGTGAGAGGCCTGCGTACCGAAAAAAAAAAAATCACTATTAATGTGTGTGATGAAAATGTAAAAGTTCTTCCATAATCGGCGATGTTGTGTCTTGAGAGCCTAGATGAAATTGATATACCTTAGTGATATACAGGATTTTAGCTTGTGATTTAACTTTGACAAAGCTACATCACTTTTTACTTTTATCTCATTTATTGAGAAAGATGTAATTGTTATGGTGTTGGCTTGAAACTGGTTGAAAAAGACTTGAGTCCTTCCTTATTTTACATTTACATAGGTAGGATCTTGAAACATAGGATATGGTGGAGGGCATTCTAGGATATGGTGTAACCATTCTAGGTTAGGAGTAGCAGTTTCCATTGCTAAGACTTCTTGTTTAGACGCAAATGCTTTTCAAAGTATGAAGATTATTAGCATTACTGCTGCTACTGAGATGAATGAGCCTAAAGACAACATATTTCACGTTCTGTGTGCCTCAGGGTACTCAGACTAACGTAGTGACCTCCCTGAGAGGCCAAGAAAGTGATGCAGGAAGTCATATTTACTACTACAAATATACTTGTGAAGTGAATTTTTGCTCATGCTGAGTTAACTGTATAACCTGAGAATTGTGGGAATCAGTGTAGGCAGCCTCCTATAATAGTGAAGACTGCTCCCATGGACATTAGGTCATGGAAGTGTGCTACTACATAGTATGTATCCTGGAGGACAATGTCTGGGGATGAGTTGGCTAAGATGATTCCTGTCAAACCACCTACTGTAAAAAGAAAAACGAAAGCCTAAAACTCATAATACAGTGGGAGGTCATATAATATTACCTCCGTGAACAGTTGCTAACCAGGGACTTCCCTGGTGACGCAGTAGTTAAGAATTCGCCTGCCAATGCAGGTGACACGGGTTCGAGCCCTCGTTTGGGAAGATTCCACATGCTGTGGAGCAAAAAGCCCGTGCGACCCAACTACTGAGCCTGCCCTCTAGAGCCCGTGCGCCACAACTACTGAAGCCCACGCGCCTAGGGGCCGTGCTCTGCAACAAGAGAAGCCACTGCAATGAAAAGGCCGCGCACTGCAACGAAGAGTAGCTGCCGCTCATCGCAAGCAGAGAAACCCACGTGCAGCAACCAAGACCCAACGCAGCCAAAAAAAAAAAAAAAAGAAAAAGAAAAATTAAAGAAAGAGTTGCTAATCAGCTAGATACTTTTACTCCTGTAGGGATAGAAGTAATTACGGTAGCTGATGCAAAGTGTGCTCCTGAGTTGACAGCTATCCCCATGGTAAACATATGATGGACCCACAAGAGAAATCCTACAAAGCCAGTAGACATGACTCATACTATTCCCAAATAGCTGAAAGGCACTTTTCATCCTAAATAGTAGGTAATGATATGTGAGTTTATAACAAACCCTGGTAGGCCATGAATGCAGACTTCAGGGTGACCAAAGAATCCAAATAAGTGTTGGTACAGGATTCGGTCTCCTCCTGACGGGTCAAAGAAAGTAGTGTTTAGATGTCTATCTCTTAACAGTATGGCAATTCTGGCTGCTCGGACTGACATTTGTAATTATAGTAATATGGCTATAGTTGGGGAAGATTAAACTAATAGTGGTGTTCGGTATTGGGATATGACTGCTGGTTTTGTATGAAAGACTATAGTAATAAAAGTAATAATACCAAGAATTGAAGAGACACCTGGTAAATGTAAGGAGGAAATGGTTAGGTCGACAGAGGCTCCTGCGTGGGCCAGATTGCAGGCTAGAGCCGACTATACGGTTCCACTGGTACCAGAACCAGCTTCTGCTATTGGTGATATGAGTAGGAGTAAGAATGATGGGGGAAGTAGTCAAAATTTTACATCATCTTTTTGGGGAAATGCTACCTCAGGTGTCCGAGTTATTAGTGGCCCAAGTCAGTTTTCAAACCCTGCAATCATAATGGGTACAACTATAAAGAAAATTATTACAAGTGCAGGGACTGTTATGACTACCTTACAGATTTGGGCATCTCCAAGTAGTGCTCCAGGTTAGCATAGCTCAGCCTGGATTAATATACTTAAGGTGCTGCCTGCTACTCCAGCTCAAGCACCAAATAGTAAATATAAAATGCTGATATCCTTGTGGTTTGTTGAAAATAATTAGCAGTGTATGAACAGAGGTAAAATGACTGAGCTAGCTTTAGGCTGTAAATCTAAAGACAGAGATTGAGCCCTCTTTCTGGCAAACCCTGTGGTGAATCAAATTGAACTGTGACTTCAGAGAAGCAGCTTCAGTTCTGCCGGTGATTTTCCTGCCTTGTTTTTCTTTCTCAAATGAAGGAGAAGTAGACTGAAGCCAGTTGATTAGAGGATTTGCCTGTTAACTATAGTTTCCTGGGGTTAACACTCATCAATCTCGTAAAGGTTTGGCTTAATTACAATGTTTGCTTTACATTCAATTGATGTAGGATGAAGTCTTGGAATCCTTATTTTTAGGAATTAAGTAAATTTTACTTGTTTAGGGTTTTGAAAGCTCTTGGTCTGAACTAACCTAAATTCCTAGTCCAGCACCGATAGAATGGGTGTTATGTGTAGTAATCATGTGGGTATTATGATTGGTAATGATGGGAAGGTTATTTCTTTGTATGTTCAAATTGTTTTGTTTTTGTGTTGTTTAATGAAGGGAACATAGTTAGCGATGTGGAGTATGTTAGCTGCAAGTAAAAATATATGCTGAGGACTGCTATGATGGCTATTAGTGTTGGTAGAATGATATTGTCATTTTTGTTATCTCTTGGATAATTATTCATTTGGGTAAAAACCCTGATAGTGATGGGCGATGTCCTAATGATACTATAATGGTGAGGAAAAGGATTGTGATGGGAGGTGTTTTATCTCATGTGTGTGATAATGATACTCTTGTAGTACATGATCTGGGCATAAATAAGAAGAGAGTGTTGTTATGATATAAATTAGTATGTTTAGGATTGTTCTAATTGGAATATACTTTATAATAGCTGTTATTCATCCTATATGGGCAATTGATGAGGAGGGTGTAATTTTTTCAGGTGAGTATGGCTAAGTCTGCCTCAGCCTCCAGCTATGATTTATAATATCACTATGATTAATAGTATATTTAGGTTAATGGATGGTGACATGTGATATAAAACTGATAGGGGTGCACTTTTGTCATGTAAATAGCATCAGGCCTGCTGTTCATGGGATGCCTTGTGTTACTTCGGACACTCAGAAGTGAAACGGGGAAAGTCCTACTTGTGTGACAAGGGCGATTGTCATGAGGGTGGATGCTGCTGGATTAAAGATTTTTGTTATTCACTGTGTTCTTTGCCCAGAGCATATTAGATTAATGATAATAGCCATTGTAAGTAGTACTGATGTGGTGGATTGTTTTAGGAAATATTTATTGGATGCTTCTGTAGCTTATGGGTTCATGTTTTTTATTAGAATGGGGATACCATTAACCAGTGTGAGCTTGTTATACAATTATATTTCCTGAGAAAATGGTCAGTAGAATGACAGTAAAAACAATGAGAGTTTATTAGTACAGGAAGGACATACGACAACATTTTGGGGGTATGGGCCTGAACCTTACTTAGAGAACCTTACTGTATAGCATGTGGTTAAAGTGGTAGCATGGAGAATGTAAAATTCTTAGGAAGAATTCAATTCCAGGAATAAGAGCATTGAAACCTCTATGATTTACTCTATCAAGGTAACTCTTTTGTCAGACATATTTCTTAAGTTTGTGGTGGGTTGCCTGGTACGATGACAGGTAGTGAAAACTCTCATATACATAGAGCTAATGTTAGTAGTAAAAAAACTTTTTATAAGAGATGTATATGTTGATCATATCAAACTTCTGGGTAGGATTTTCAAATTCATAGAAAGGAGTTTGTTAAATGTGTTTTAATGATGACTTGGGCTGTATATAATTCTGGCACTTAGGGATTGTCCAATGCTCCTAAAAATAGATTGTTGTGGAAATGTTTATTATAAGGAAATTGACATATTCTCTAGGAATATGGGGTGAATGGGCCTGCTATATTTTCTACATTGAAGACATATACAGGTTTTGATTCTACTTCTGTTAAATCAAGTGGGGCTTCATTGGATTTCTGCTACTGTGGAGATAATCAAATTCTGGGTAGGGGTCAGGAGAAAATTAGTCATAGGTGTTCTCGTGTAATAATTACTGTTGAAAGTGTAAATGATCCATTTATCAGTAAGACTGAGAATGGAATAACTGCTACATTACTTCATATGAGATTGTGTGTGCTACTGTCCCTGGGCTCCAGTGAGTGAGTATTTTGAATGTGAAGCTCATCCAGATCTGAGGAGGAAATAAATGGCTAGGTGTGATATGGCTAATATAAATAATATACCTACATTTATATGAATTAGTGGATAAGATATGGGAAGAGGAATTCATGTTGTGAGAGCCAGGGTTAAGGCTAGCATTGGGGCAATAATATATAAATTGATGATGTTGATGGACATAGTGGTTCTTTAATAAGTAATTTGAATGCCTCAGCAATGGGTTGCAATAATCCATGGGAGCTGGTGATTGTTGGCCCTTTCTGGATTTGTATATAGCCTAGGATTTTCCATTTAGTTAATATGATGAATGCTATCGTGAATTAAATTGGATCATTTGTGAAAGAATGTTGATTATAAACATATTCTTAGGAAGAGGACTTGAACCAGTGCAGATAAAGGTTTCAGTTTTACATAATTACCGGGCTCTGCCACCGTAACAAACCCGGTTCTACAGTAGGGTATGTATAAATTAATTGAATGTAGATTATATCATCATTTAGTTTGCAGACATTTTGTAAAGTAAGCCGTATTGCTCTTGTCTTTTCATACTGGAAGAAATCTGCAAAAGAAAGCAACCAGGATGACTCCAGTCTGAACTCAGATCACGTGAGACTTTAATCGTTGAACAAACAGACAATTAATAGCAGTTATACCATTGAAATGTCGTGATCAAGCATCAAGGTCATAAACCATATTGCCGATATGAACTCCAGAATACAATTACACTGTTATCCCTAGTAAAACTTGTTCCGTTGATCAGTGTTTTAGAAGAACAGGTGATAAAGCATTTTGACTAGCTGGTCTAAATTTTGATCACTCAGAGGTGGTTTTATTCTCCAAAAAATAAATGGCGCACAGGCTCAAGGCGCACCGGCTTCAGTAGTTGTGGCGCACAGGCTCAGTAGTTGTGGCCCCCTGGCTTAGTTGCTCCGTGGCAAGTGGGATCTTCCAGGACCGGGGATCGAACCTGTGTCCCCTGCATTGGCAGGTGAATTCTTAACCACTGCATCACCAGGGAAGTCCCAGAATCGCAGTCTCCCTTTTAATATACCTTAAGCCCAAAGAATCCATGGAAAATTGTTACAGAAAATAAGACAATAAAATACTGTAAGGACTCTAACAGAAGCATATGGTACACAGTTCATATAGACACATCCCAGGCAGTTACAAAGTATATTAAAAGGTAGGCTGGGGGCTTCCCTGGTGGCGCAGTGGTTGAGAGTCCGCCTGCCAATGCGGGGGACATGGCATAGGTTCGTGCACAGGTCCGGGAGGATCCCACATGCCGCAGAGCAGCTGGGCCCGTGAGCCATGGCCCCTGAGCCTGCGCATCCAGAGCCTGTGCTCCGCGGCGGAAGATGCCACAACAGTGAGAGGCCCACGTGCCGCAAAAAAAAAAAAAAATGTAGCTACAATTTTATTTTATTTTTTATTATTTTTTAAAATCTTTATTGGAGTAAAATTGCTTTACAATGATGTGTTATTTTCTGCTTTATAACAAAGTGAATCAGTTATACATATGCATATGTTCCCATATTTCTTCCCTCTTGCATCTCCCTCCCTCCCACCCTCCCTATCCCACCCCTCTAGGTGGTCACAAAGCACCGAGCTGCTCTCCCTGTGCTATGCGGCTGAGGGAGGCTGCAATTGTAAAAGAATAAGATAAATTATACCGACAAACTCTCAATATTTCCTGAAACATTGCAATTGAAACATTGAAACCCTATTGTAGGAAGCAGAAGATTCCAGGAGACATTCTGCAAATGAAGGACTCTAAACCCTGTGGTTGGATAAGGAATTCTGGAAGGAAGGTATCCTCACCCAAGGAGAGCAGGTTCCTATACTTCTCTAACATCACATCCCTGTACAATTCCCACTCTTCTTGGTCCAGACATTCTCACTCCTCTTGAGAGAAATCTATGGGCACATCCTGGAATGTCAACAGTCCCTGAAATTAAAGGTACACATGCCATGTGGCCACGGGAAGAGTTCATAATGTGACCCAAGAAGAAAATAACAAGTTAAGAGAACTGGTTTTAATTTGGAAGAGTGTCTTCAATTATCCACTAATTATATATATATATATATATATTTTTTTTACAAAGTAACTTTCTCTACCTTATTTCTAACTACAAGAAAAGAGTGTGGCATGTGATCCACAAAACCAGTATAGAGACTATACTTATCTGGAAAAGAAATGATAAATGATGCTTTCAACACAGGCATATGCATTTTTGAATGTTTTATTTATATCAAATTGGATAAAATGTGTGTATTTCTGAGACAGAAGAGACCTGTAGAGGTAGAAATGTACCTTTCAACTATTCATGGGTACACAAGTACACTAGGGAGATTGTAAAAGTGCAGATTCTGATTCAGTAGGTCCGGTGGGCCTGAGTTCTATTTTTTTCATAAGCTCATTTTTAACTAGTGATGCCACAGTCTCTGATTCATTAATGACAACTGTGAATAGCAGAGACATAATTAGAAAGGTAAAAATTCGTATTTAATTTTGAACTTAAAGTTTTATGGATTGTACACCTTTAGTAGGATAGTAAGCACAGCAGCAACAATCATTTGCGAATATTTACTATAGACCGTGTATCTTTCTAACTGTTTTGTGTAGGATTCCAGGAAAAAGGCCTGGGCTGCGGTCACAGTGGGCGGGGCCCCCAGGCCGGGCCGCCCCTCCAGGACCCCTGCTGGGGCCCTGCGCTCCTGGCGGCTCCAGCCCCTTCCCAGCCCCCCCTCCCTCCCAGAAGGCCTCGGGGCAGAGCGGTCCCATCCCCTGCGCCCAGAACGGAGCCCGCGTTTCCGCAGAGCTGGAACTCCCGGCTCGGGTTCTCTTCCCTCCGCTGTCACGGAACTGCCCCGGAGCCCGACGGGAGAGCGGCCTCACTGAGGCTGCCGGCTCTGGAGGGGCCCCGGCGGCCGAAGCCGCGACAGTCGTGTGGACGGCTGGCCGGGTAAGTGGGCGCTGACCCTCTGCCTGGTCCGGTGCCCGGGCGGTAGCGCAAGACAAGCTTTTGAGGGGCACGGGTTCGCTGCCACCCGCCGCTGCTGTGTAGAAAGAGCGGCCCCCAGTGTCTGGTCCCGGGGAACTTCGGTCCCTCCTCTCGCCCTTGCCCTTGGCCTGGCTCGCGGGGCCTGGGGGGCGTGGGGAGGGTGTCGTCTTGAGCGTCCTGAGGGGAAACTGGGCAAGGGAGGCGCAGGGTCCGGCTGCAGCGTCAGCGCCCCTCCTCCCGACTGCGGGAAAGCGGCTGAAAACTCCTCCCGAGGATCGCAGGCCCCTTATTCAGCCGAGTCCCTCTGCGCTTCTTCCTCCTTGAGCTGAAGTACTTGGGGGAGGGGACAGGGCAGGGGACTGGCGCAGGTAATGGGGAACATCAAAAGGTGATTGTTACCTAAGGAAAACCAGCTCTCCCAACGTGAGGAATGTAGCGCTTTTCTTTGTATGCGAAGATGCCAGAGTCTGGGCTCACTGAAATCCTTCCTTTCATATGCACCTCAGCTCTCTGGGGCCTGCATTCTGTAGTTGCATATCCTGAGTTCCTCAGGGCCCATGGCTCACACTGGAGGGCTGCAGGTGCTGGTGACTTTGACATCCTTTGTTTACTGAGATGGCAAGAAATATTCCATTTCTCATAGGATTGAGGCGCCGACAGTGAGAAAGAGTCGGAGAATCTCACTCAGCATGTACTTTGGTTTACATATAGATAATATTTATATGTAACTGTGCTAATAGAGGTTCTCAAGTCCAATCAGCTTGTACTACTGTCCTCTATGTATTAATTTCATCAATATCATAAGATAAATGCCTATAGAATTGACTTAATCCATTTAAATAGGATAATGATTTTTAAAGGAAACATAGTAGAAATATAACAACAAAACCTTTACCACTAAAGGCTGGGTCTGAAACAACCTAAATAAATGTTCCATTGTTAAAATATTGAAAAATGTATTCAATACAAATATCAACAAAAATGACAATAAGGGCAGCAGAATGTTGAAATGTTCTATCTTTATCATTAAAGTGGCAGAAAATCGTTTATTAGTAGGCACTGGGGGCAGAAGATGCCTGATTTTATATATTTGTCATATTTGTACAGTTGCTTCAACAAGTAACTTAAAGACAAAATGGAAAAACAAGGAGGTTTGTGCCTGAGATCGTGTTGATGTGAAACCAGGGATGGCCACCTTGTGCCAGGTGAGTTAAGTTTACCTGGCAGGTAGACCGCAGAGCTCCTGAGAAGCAAGGATTGGAATTTTTCTGCTGGGTGCCCCTTAGGTTCTGTGACTTGACTGACTGTGAGTCATGTTTTAGGAAAGACCTGATCACAGGAAAAGGGTGGGAATAGAGTGATTTGGGGAGCAGCTAACAACATTCATTATGGCTCTCGGCCTGAATGAATTTTAAAGAAACAGGAAAACAAATGCTTTTTATGGAATCAGAGAATGTGAGGGCTGGACAATCCTACAAAATGAGGAACACCCATCCCATTTTTCAGATGAGAAAACAGAGGCCCAGCAAGGTGAAATCCCTCGCCCAAGTTGCACCCGTCTCTCCTCCCCACTACATGGTTCATGAAAGCAGGACTCTTCCTGTCGTGATCACTGCTGAACCCCCAAAAGGGCCAGGCATCTAGCAGCTGCTCCAAAAATTTTGGTTGACTGTAGGAACAATGCTATTTCTTTCTTTCTCACTCTTATTCAGGATTGTGCCAAGAACTCCCCAGTTTGCAATGTAATTCGATAAATGTGAATATTAATTGAGTTTTGTTGTGATGAGGACTTAGGCTTTGAAGGTAACAGACTTGGTTCAGATCTTGGTTCTGCCACTCAATAGCTGTTTGGCTTTGGGAAAATTACTAAACCTCTCTGAGCTTATTTCCTCCTTTGTAAAGTGGAGATAAATGTATCTGAGCCAGCAGAGCACCTGTATGAGAGATGTGCGCTAAATATTGGTATTTCTCACTCTCCCACGCCATCTCTCTGTTCTTCCCAGAGAAGTTGTAGAGAAGGATATAGTACTTTTTAAAATTAATTAATTAATTAATTAATTAATTTTTGGCTGCATTGGGTCTTTGTTGCTATGCACAGGCTTTCTCTAGTTGCGGTGAGCGGGGGCTACTCTGTTGCGGTGGACGGGCTTCTTATTGCGGTGGCTTCTTTTGCTGCGCTTGTTGTGGAGCACCGGCTCTAGGCGGGCGGGCTTCAGTAGTTGTGGTCTGCAGGCTCAGTAGTTGTGGTGCATGGGCATAGCTGTTCCGCAGCATGTGGGATCTTCCCTGACCAGAGCTCAAACCCATGTCCCCTGCGTTGGCAGGCATATTCTTAACCACTGCGCCACCAGGGAAGTCCGATATAGTACTTTATAAAGAGGAGTTTTAATTTATTTCAGATAGTGTACATTTTTCTTTTAGAAAAGATTATTACACTATAGAAACATTAACACGCAATACCACTACAAATGCAGAATTCTATGGGTTAGGTATTATCAGTAAATTTTATAAGTAATTGGGCAAATGCCAAAGCACTAGGTACTGGGGAGTAAGAAGACTCAAATCTGGGGTGCCCCACCCCAATTTCAAGAACAGGGTGTGTTTTTCAAATCCATGTTTCATCTGGTCTTTGTTTCTCATCCATCCTCTGTGTCTGCCTTTCTCAAGAAGGCTCAGATCCTCCGCTTTCACACCCTCCCGGCTGGCTGTGCCCCAGCTCCCGTCCCGGAACCTCTGCATGCATGGGTGTGCCCGCTCTCCCTGTGCATCACCAGCTTTGCCAGGGAGCTGCTGTATCGTGCACTGCTTGCTGTACCCCAGAGTACCTAGACCCTTCTGGTACATGAAGTACACCCTCATCACCATGAGTGCACGCCCATCCCCTTACCTTATATCCTGCCTGTAAGCCAGGCTTGGGGGTGACTACAGTGTGCATTCAGCTATGTGAGGTGCTGGGATCAAAGTGAAGTTCCCAACTTTTGAAGTTGCAGGCTTGAGGGGCACACAGTGATTTAAAGTCGGGTCACCTGACTTAAAGGGGGGCTGATTGATTTAAAGCAGGGCAGCTGACTTAAACCCTGCATCCCTCAGCTGCAGGACAAGACCAACTTTGGCGGTGCACGGGTTCGTTCCAAGCCAGCACTGCTGTTCAGGAAGAGCTTCCAGTAGCGCCTTAGTGCAGGGGGACTTGGTCCGTTGTCTTGCCGCTGCCCTCAGAGGGGGGCCACTGGCTCTTCTGGAGGAGAATCAGGGAGGGGGAAGTGCAGAGTCCCGGCTGGAGTTGCGGCACCCCTTGTCTGATGGCAGGGAAGGGGGGGCGGGGCTGTGTGGTGTCCTGGGGCTGGACTCACCAGGTCGACTTAGCCTCTCAGCCTCCTAACCTCCCCCCCACACACCCCACAAGAGTTTCCAATAATATGTAATTGCGCCTTAGGTTCTCTGTCTTCAAACTCATACCCAGGCTCCCAGGTCCATTGATTCAGCCAATTCCTCTGTGCTCTTTCTTCTATTAGATACAGTCCCAGAGGGAGGGGCTAGGGGATGGGACTGGAGGGACCCCGGCAGCACTGGCCTCAGCTGACTAAACGAGCCGGGGCCTGCGCTATCACACATGTGCAAGGACACTTAAGGCGGAATCGAGGGGTCCAGTTAGAGGCAGTCCTTGCTGCCTCAAGTGAGTGTCGATCACCGTCGGGTGGGGAGCACGCTGAGCCCTGAGAAGTACTGTTAGGAGGATGTGTTCCTCCCTCGGCTTCAAGGACATGGGTGGGCTTCAGGGCTCCAGTTCCCCTCCAGGCCTCCAGGTCCGACTGCACCCCAGCGGCCTTGCAGACCTGGCTTCCTGTCCCAGAACTTGCCAGGCTCCAGGAAGAATCCAGACTGCAGAGATGATGCCTGAGCGCTCCAACTTAAGAAGTGCTGGCCCTGGGGACCCAACAGTGGAGGGAGGAAGGGTGAAGGGAGTAGGGGGGTGGGGTAGGGAGGGGTGGCTGCCCTGGGAGACGTTGAGAGAGAAATATCGCCCCCCACACCCCCTGCCCCCTGCAACTGACCCACTGGTGCCTTAGGATCTCAGGGCCGTTTAGTCAGCGTGCCTTTGCTTCTTTACTCCTGTGTTCAAAACTATGCAAAACCAATTCTTCATCCTCTTGCGGCCTTGCCAGGACTTTTAAAGCACTGTTCTTTTGAAGCACTCGTTCCCTAAGCTGCAGTTTGGAGCTGTCCCAGCTATTTAAAAGTGTTTTCCTTAAACAGAGACTAAATCCTACTCTTTTGGAAAAACGACCTTCACTTCAGAGGAGATCGTCTTTTCTGCCCATTCCTTCCTTCTACTGCCCTCTTAAGAACCCCTGTGCTCAAAGAGCTTGGTGATTTATTTTTTGCTTGATGTCAAAAAGAAACCTTCCCC